>NC_087071.1:38649672-38706724 GCF_963678635.1 Symsagittifera roscoffensis
GCTTAGCTTATGGAATCGCAATAAATATTTGTGCTATCTGCGTTTTGTACTGCGTGAAATCGAACAGTTATAGTCATAGATAAAATCGGAACTTCAGAGAATCAGAAAATGGGATAGATACAATCTTCGAGCAACTATCGAAGCGTGAGTTCGGCAAACTTTGCAATATGCCAATGGCTGTCGCACTGCTGTGTACTGCAGGCAGTATTTGATCTAATAAAGGCAGTATTTGATCTAATGAATCACTCTAAAAATGGTTATCGTGTGATGCAAAAATATGTGTAAAACACACGAATTTTCGGTATAACGAATGATTTCACAGGATAACAAATAACCGTGTGCTGAAAAATCGTGTGATAAATCTAATGTTGCAAAAACGCTACTTGATTCGTTATCATGGGTTTCCGACAAACTGAGTTATGAAAATTGAATCTCAAATGATATTAAGATTTTTAGTGCCATTTGAAGACTTAAAATACGTGAAACGATCTAGATTAGAATTCTGACTTTTTAAACTTACTCGTGTAAACTTATCACACAAATTAGTTTTTACTAACTTTAATGCACTCACTATCATTATAATCATTTGCTGTTGCTTTAAGAAAAGTGTTTAAAAATTTCAGGTATCAGAAAAAAGGGGGAAAATTGTGCAAAACCTGCTTTAATTAGTCGTTTTACATATGCAAAATTGAAACTCATTTATCCCAGCTCAATAAAATTCACTCGCCCAATTTTTGCAGTCAAAACAAAATGAATGCTTCCTTTGTTCATGGTGCCCATTTATTGATATAAAAATAGCCATTAAAACAAAAATACAGCAATTGGATGCTTTAAGAACAATTTTAAGCTAGTAAAACTATCATCATTTTAGGGGTTGTGTGTTCATAAACACGGCGAGTTGAGTTTCTAATATTGCTTCAATTTTTTTATTCTAGTCCTTTTTTAAAACCAGGTTGTCTTGTATTGTGAAAACCATAAGTATGCTGAGTTTTTATGCTGTGGTGGCACTCTTCGGGCGTGCTGTTTGCTTGTTGAGTCATGTAAATGGTTTCTTACGGGCATGCATTTTCATTTTGTATCAGGTTCACGATTAATCAGATGCTGGAAAAAAGTGTTTGTTTTGTTCTTGTTCCTTTTTAGCTGAAGATAATTCTAAGAATCACGTTGGTGCTTGTTTTATGTGCTACGGGGCTCTTTTTTGGCTTTGCATAATCGATGAGTCGCCTAAGTGGCTTCCTTCGGCCGTGTTTTGCCAATCGACTGCTTTCTCAAAACACTGAGAAACTTGTCTGTTCTATTCTGTTTTCACGGCGATTTTTTTGATGCATCCTAACGCTTTTTAGTTTTTACATTACCAAATGATGTCTGCTCATATACTTATAATCATGTGCCGACAAACAAAAAATTGTGTACCGTCTTCTGAATTGTCGGTGCAAGGAAGCACACATATTTGTAGCCATTTTCAAAATTTTTCGTGTTTATTTGCCCGATTTGTGTCGCATTTTTTACACGATTAATTGTCTACTTTTTACAAGAAAAGTTTAATTTTGTCTTGTAAAAAATACATTAGTAATTGTGATAATAGTACAAGGTTCCTTTTACACGATAAATTGCATAATTTTCACACGATTTGTTGAAAAGTTAGATGATTTATCATGTGAAAATTTTTTTTCGTATGTTTAACTTGATTACTCGTGTGATTTTTACAGGACAAATTTCCGGTTTTTGTGTTAAACTACACGATTTTTTGTGTAAGTCATACGACACAAACTGTGCAAAGTTACGCGAAAAAATTATGTAATTGGCTGAAATATCGTGAACTTTTTGTACCGAGTGAATGTTAGCATACGACACGGTTTTAGAAGGAAATTGCGGCATATGATTTAATTGGTCTAACGAGTAAACTATGACTGTCTATAGCAGACTTGTTAAGCATAGCGCAACGTGGATGTCTGTTTTTCGTTAATGTTTTTCTAGGAGACGCAGATGCGATTAACATTTCTGACGATGAGACTAGCATTACGAGGCCAAACTGTGCACTGGATAGGCGCACAATTTTGTGTCTATATGATCCTGGATTCCATAGACAAGTCTGTAAACATGTTAAAATTTTGTCGGAACGATCAAAGTGAATGAGAGAACAAAAGAAGAACAAAGGGAGCGTCCTTGTTGCGGAATCCGCTTACAATGCACAAAATGCACAGTTTGGCCTCGTAATGAGTGCAGGTTTCCGAGAAATCTTGATTGGATTCTTTTTAGAGACAATTTTCACTGAGTATTTGCGAAGACTGTTGGCGAATTGAATCTTCCTTCTTCGCTCTGCCTGTTAAATTCTATGAGAACGATGACCCGTGCAACCAGTTCTGAACCCGGTTTTCTCGAGGCTTGCACTGCAGTCAGCATTCGTGCGACGCTGGCAGGTTAAAGGCTATGGATTGCTTCTCTCAATCTTTGCCCTATGAAAGATAGATTGTTTTTCCACATGTAAATCTAGAATGGCTACAATTGGTCGGAAACATGAACACAATTGGTCGGAAACGTGAACACAATCGGTCGAAAATGGAGGAATTTGAAAACTAAATAACACCGATGCAGTAGACTTCAAACAAATAAATCAGCAGGATAACTAACATTTATTAATAACATTTGAATGTAAACAACTTAATAAACAATAATAAAAAAAACATATTTTTAATATAAACAATTTACGCCATCAAATTTATGATATTGAAGCTTTATACGATTTTTTCTACTTTAAACACAATATCAAAATAGCACTTCGCGAACGAGTAAGATATATCGCTAAAGCGGTGCTTCAAGGTCGGGTTATCTTCGATCTCAAAAGTTTACTGCCTTTTGTAAAGATCTCTAGGAATTCCGTGGATTACGCGCAACAAATAAGTGCTTGGTGATGCAGAAGTTCAAAAAATTTTGTGTTTTTTTGTTTGGAGAGTTTGGTGTTTTGTCACGCTCGCAAAAAATTATACGTTCTAACTTATCACTATATGCGTTGATAACATGAATTCAATTTGTTTCCGATGCCAAAATGACTTGTGTCGTTCCCCACTGCTTATCTCAACACTCTGTACGTTCACCTTTCTTAGAGGCTGATTGAGCCAATCTTAAAACTTCTTCTCCGAAACTTAAATTATTCTAACGAAGGGCACATTCAGCCAGCGAAGCGATCTTCGCTTTCATTTTGTTTAAATATTATACTCAATTAAACTTTTTCAATCCAATTTTTTTTCACCGGACATCGTGAGTCCTCGTTCTGCTTCTGCTCTTCCGCAAGGCAGTGCCGATGAATGATTCCAGATTCATAACCAAATTTGGTTTTTTGACCTAAATTTACTATAGTTCGAGACCAATGACAAGTGCATTGATGCAACTGTGTTTTAACATCGTTTGATAGCTGTTCGTTATTTGCTTTTGCAGTACATTTTACTGTTTTTGATTTTTTGACTAACAATTTCTTAATGATGTGCGACTAGTGTGCAAGTTTGCTTTTCCAGTCTGCGTATAATAAGTTGTTTTGCTGAAACCAGCAGCAATTTTTTTTTAAATTGCTTTGTTATAATAAAGCTTATTTTTATGACAGAATTTTAAAACTCATCTGACCTCTTACTTTTGTCAATGGCTTGATGGTTTCTCTTGATAGTTTTCAACAGAGATCTTTTGCCTATTCCGATCGTTAAACAGCTGTTTGGCTGTTACTTAACGGTTTGTTCTTGATGATATTGTATTATGATCATTCACATGGTAACAAAAAACTAAATGATAACGTTATTAACGCGGCAGAATGAAATATTTTAAGTGTTGCATATTTTAACGGAAAGTGTGGGAGCCAGTAACGAGGACAAAAAATCGAATCGAAGTGTGTTGAATCTAATCTTCCTCATCTAAATCTGGAATGGCTTCAATTGGTCGGAAAAGGAAACAGTCTTTTTGAAGAAAAGTCAGGATAAAATTGAACATTAAATAACACCGATGCAGTAAAATTAAAACAAATTAAACAGCAGGATTATTGACTTAAGTTATAAACATTTAAATATAAACAAGTTACGCTATCAAAATCATGATATTGAAGCTTTCTAAGATTTTTTCTACATTCAACACAATATCCAAATAGCACTTCACAAACGTGTAAGATACGTCACTACTGCGATGCAATAAAGACTGGAATCCTAATTCTTGCTACCTTTTCTAAAAATCTTAGGGAGCTTGCTAGCAAAAGCACCAAATTCTTCACTATGAAGCCCGACAACGCAGAGTGTTCTAATCTCCAGTCTGTTGGGCTGGTGAAGCAATTCATTATTCATGTAACAAGGGTTCCGTGAATTACGCTTACAAAATAAGTGCTTGGTGATTCTGATGTACAGAACTCTTCTTATTTGTCGGGATAGTTTGATATTTTGTCACGCTGGCAATAACTGATACGTTTTAACTTATCACTATATGCGTTGATAACATCCTTACCTCTTGTTTTCCAGAGCCTATCGAAGTTATTAGACCTATATATCTATTGAATCACTTTTTAATCTCGGCGTGCCAACTGATTTTGTTTTTTAACCCTTAATGACGCTTCACAATATTTGTTGAACGGTTTTTAGGGGGTTGAAGCCTTAAATTTTACAGTTCGGGTCTGGCATATAATACCTAAATTGTTGGCAAATGGACTCGGCTATTTCTTGTATGACCTGATATATGAAAGAAAATTTTGAGCATGTATGAAGGAAAAATTTGAGTTTTTTCAAAAATTTGAAAAAATTTGAGAGTTGTCCTGATTTGTTGATGTTATTCTGATGGTTCAGTTCTAAGAGTCTGAAGAAAAGTGATTGACAGATATGGAGAATAATTTCTAAGTTCAAAACAGAATTTAGGAAATTATTTTCGATGAAAAAGTTAAAAACACAAATTTTTGAATTTTGAAAATTATACATTATGTATGAAAAAAAGAGCAAGTATTGTGTCAAAATGAAGGGTCGGAATATGTAAGGGGGTTGCACCTTGTTTGATTATTTTTAAACGGCTTGGTGATTTATCGAAGTAAACTTACTTTGTTTTTGAATAAATTTTTGTTTTTGGGCAGAAATTTCTTTAGAAGTTACAGATGCTGACCAAATTCTTGTTTATCTTCGAAACTATTTTTTACAGACTATAGGGGGATAGTTTTTTCTTTTCTTTTGTTTTTCGATTGCAATTACTGACTTTTTGGTTGTTTTTTTTTTAAATTTATTTGAAGAGCTCGTTCATTTGAGTTCTTTAGTTGTCGGCTCTATTTGTGACATTTTTTGCTTTCACAAAAGGAGTTTTAAGAAAGTTTCACAATGTTTTTTTTGCGCAATGCTTTTTTTGATGTAAAAAGTATCAAAACGTTCAAACAGTTCAACCGTTTTAACAGAAACTAACGTCCTAAGCTCAAAGTAGAAGATGTTTTCACCAAGTGCTAATTTTGTAAATTATAAACCGTTTCAAAAAACCAACATGGCTAAATTGGGATTTTTCACGGTCGATTTATTCTATGAAATATCAATTAAGAAATAAAAGATGCACCATTGTTTTACGGGTTTTCAGCGCAAAAACTTACTGTTAGTTATTTTGTTAATTGCGATTAGTTGGTTATATTTTCTTCTACTTTTTTGGCTCTATACTTGGTAAGGTTGGAGGATTATGTTACCATTTGGCTGTAAATTCTCTTTTTTATATATAAACTATCAATATTTTTTTCAAAATAGTTTTAAAAGAAACCAATCGAAAGATCACTTGAAAACCCAACTCGATAGGAAGCTAACCGGCCTTTTTTTGATCTCCCAAGATATAATTTTTTGTTGTTATGAGTTTTGTATACCATACGCAATACCGTTCATTTCTTGAAAACAAATTGATCAATATGATTAAAATTATCGGTAAAAAATCTGATTCCATTCTTCAGCATTGAAAAATGACTTCTATGGTGTCTTTCACGAGTTTCAAATTCTTAAAAAAAGTAAGAATATTTATTTTATATACTTTGCTTGGGGTTTATTGTGATAAATATCTTGTTTGTCAAAAACTACTGTATCTTCTGCAGATGTTAATTCTTTCACTAGACAAAAAACTAGGAATTTCAAAAAATGTGTTTTGTTTTAATTGATACAAATACAAAAAAGCAATGGAGTCAAAAAAAGTTAAAGAATTTCACCGAACAGTTCTATTTTTAATGATTTTTTTTAGATTTTAAACTGAACTGGATAATAGGTCCTAAACTTTTGATTCAGCTTGATTTTTTAAATTGGCTGGCTAATCGATTTTTTTTAAATTGAATTTTTCAAGTGCAATTACTCAATAAATTGTTAGAAAAATCGGTAGCCTCTGGTTTTTCAGTTTCATTCTGAAAGATATATTTTAGTAATTTTTTTTTGAAATCTGTGGTTATTTCTCTCTGCGCTTGCTGAAGCAGTTGTTTTAGGCTATGTTGTCATCATCTTCTTCTTTGAAGCTAATTTAACTGATTTGTTTCAAGGATTTGAATTAATAATTGTTCTGACTTTACTCAAAACTACTTATCTGAGATGCATTTTCGATTCGATAATTTTTCAGTCAGGGTCAAACAAAACGACTCTCCGTGTTTGTGGCTAATAATTCCTTGATTTTTTGGTTTTTTTGTCTGTTGAGTAAGTCAGAAAAATTGTGTTTTATTTCAATGCAACTCAAATCAAAAAAGAGCTTCTAAGTTGGTACAAAAAATAGAACAAAGTTATCAAACTGCACAGAGCTCAACAATTCAGGATAAGAAAAAATTAAAGATAAAAAATTTAACAATATGCTAAGAATTTATTTTGAATTTTAATAATAGAGATTTAAATTGAACAATTGCTAGTGTTTCAACATTTGTTAACGTAGAGAGTCAAATCAAAATATACAAAAAAAACATATGCGTAGAACTAATTTAGAAAAAACTTAGAAAAATTAAGTTCAATTTTTCTTCATTTTAAAGTAATTCAATTGTGAACTTCAAATTTAATTGAAGGAGTGGTGCTGAGTTCTCTTTTCAGCCGATAACTATTCAATTTTTAGATATGTGATTAAATCACAAAATTTTAGGAAAACAGGTAACCGCTGGTGAAAGGTAATTCGTGAGTTCGTCTATTGGTTTGGGTCTGATGTAACTTACTACTACATCAATGAGGTACAACTTCGAATTGATATTTTACCTTACTGTGTCAATCATAACAATTCTCCGGGTGTGTGGTTTTAAAACTTCGAGTTAGTGTTGTCGTTGAGAGATGTGAAAAAGAGGCATGAAAATTGAACAGAACGTAACTAAAAAATGTCCAACTGTTTTGATATTAAACAAAAATTGTTTTGAAAAATCTGGAAAAAATGAAACGCTTTTTTATAAAATTGAACCTTATATATGATGAATGAAATGACGACAAAACGTTGTGGCATGATATCACTAGCGTTGACACATGAAAATGAAGGGTTTCAAAGCTAGTTTAAAATTGCTGCAAACCTTATTCTGTCAAAAAAGGCACTCTATTATTTTGATTCTTTTCGTTGAGTGGGTCAAAAAAAGTCGTATTTTGGAGGCAATATTTGTTGAAGTTTAGGTCAAAGCTTCTCATTCAGAAAATATTGAAAGACATCAAAAATTATTTCTAAGTTCATACAAAAAATACAAAAGTATCAAACGGAACAAAGCTTGAAAGTTAAGGATAAGAAAAGGTTATGATTGAAAATTTGAACAAATTAAAAGCATATGTTAAAAGTGAAACTAATATAAAAAGTTAAAGGTTTCAAAGCTGGTTTAAAAAAATACTGATATATGAAGTCTAAGATGTCATGAAGTTGTCTATTTTTACTTACAACTACATAATTGAGATAGAATTTCAGATTGATACTTTATCTTTCTTTTTCAAACAAACGGTTCTCCTTGTTTTTGGTTTGAATCATCGAGCTAGTGTTGTCGTGAAAATCAAATTGACTAAAAGATATTAAAAAAAGCTTAAAAATGTGAACAAAATTTTATCTAAAACGTCCACTTGAACTGAATCAAAAAAGTTTTGGTTCTGAAAAATTTGAAAAAACAAAACACTAATTTTAACAAATTGAAATTCAAATATTATGTTTGGAAGGGTGAAAAAACGTTGTAGCATGGTATCATTTGGGTAAAAGATTGAAGCTGTTAGAGGTGTTGCAACCGTGTTTAAGTTTTTTCAATCAGCCTCGCAAATTGTCTAAGTTAACTTCCTTTGTTTTTGAAGAAAAAAAAACATTAACTTTATGTTACAATTGAAAGGTTGCCAATGATTTCTTTCAAAGCTTCGCAGCGAATTTTTCTAAATTTTTTTCAGAAATGTAGGGATGATAATTTCAACATCAGTTTTTTAGCAATACTGCATTTATAGAATTTTTTGATAATTTCTTTCAGTTTTTCATAGTGGGTTTTTGATCTGAAATTCCTTTTATTTCTTTAAATTTTCTAGCTTTCACATAGAAGTGTTCAAAAAAACAAAACTGTGTTCTTTCGAGGAGTGCGTTTTTGCGTAAACTCTAAATTTGAAAAAAAAAACACAGAGAAATATAATGAAACCAAAAATTTGTGGTTTTGTTAGCGTTTGTTTATGTTTACATTTTTGTTTGTCAAAATTAGTGTTTATTTTGCAAAACTGTTTGAATTTTTTAACATGAAAAGAAAAGACTCAGTAGATATCAAATTTAATGTTTGTAAAAGTGTCGGTACAAAAAAATAATAGTTTCACGTCAAGTTAAAAATTGCTCCTGTCTTGTTCTTCGATTGCTCCTTTCTTGTTCTTCGATATGCGCTTTTGCGTAAATGGCAATTTTGAAAAATCAATATTAAAAAAACTATGTTGAAAATCACAGTTTATATTCTTGTCCGTGCTAAGTTTTTTAATTTTTTTTTGTCAAGATAGTGAATATTTTGCAAATTGCTTTAAATTTTTCAACTCGAATAAAGAACGTTAAAGAGTTACCAGATTTGAATTTTGTAAAAGTTTCGATACAAAATAATTTCATGGTTTCAAGGCTGGTAGAAAAAAATGCTACTGATATCAAATCTAAGTTGCCATGAGTTGGTCTATAGACTGGTCTAATTTTCTAATTTTCAATACAACTAAATAATTGAGGTGCAATTTCAGATTGATACTTTATCCTTCTGTTTCAAACAAAAGGTTCTCCGTGCTTTTGCTTTTGAAACATCGAGCTAGTGTTGTCGTGAGAATCAAACTGATTGAGATATATGAAAAACAGACCTAAAAAAGTGAACAAAATTCTTTTTAAATGTCCACTTGGACTGAATCAAAAGGGTTTTTGTTTTGAAAAATTTGAATTAATGAAACGGTTAGTTTCATAAAATGAAACTTAAATGTTATGTTTGGAAGTGTGAAAAAACGTTGTAACGTGGTATCATTGGCCTAATGATTGAGGTTGTTAGCGGTGTTGCAACCGTGCTTGATCAATTTCAAACAGCTTCGAAATTTGTCAAAGTTCACTTCCTTTGTTCTCGGAAAAAACACTGTTTTTGGGACAATTTTTGCTTATAATTTAAATGTTGCGAATTTTGCGGCTAATTTCTTCAGGAATAAGGTATGATAAATTCATCCTCAGTTTTTTTTTCAAAACTGCGCATATATAATTTTTTGTTGGTTTCTTTCATTTTTCCGTTGTCGGTTTTTGATCTGAAATTCTTTTTAACTTTCGTTAAATTTTTGGCATTCGCAGAAGACGTATTCGAAAAAAAACAAAACTGTGTTGTTTTGAGGAGTGCGTTTTTGCATGAGCTGCGAAATTTAAAAATATAATAGAATTTTAATGAAACCAAAAACCTGCGGTTTCAATAGCGCTAATTTTGTTTAAATTTCGTTTTATCAAAACAAGTGTTTTTTTTTCTAAACTGGTTTCAAATTTTCAACACGAAACGAAAGGACTAAGAGATACCAATTTTGAATTACGTGAAAGTGTTAAAACGAAGAAAACTAACTGTTTCAAAACTAATAAAAAGTTGCTCCTGGTATGAAATCTGAGTTTCTATGACTTGGTCTATTTGTTGGTCTAATTTTCCTTATAATTACATAATTGAGATGTATTTCAGATTGATGATTTTATCTCTCTGTTTCAAACAAATGCTTCTCCCTATTTTTAGTTTTGAAATTTTTAGCTAGTGTTCCCGAAAAAATCAAAATGAAAGAGAGATAGGAAAACAGGCTTCAAATTTTGAAAGAGAGATAGGAAAACAGGCTTCAAATTTTGAGTCAAAAAATTTTTTGGTAAACAAAATTTTGAAAATATGAAACTTTTAGTTTAAAAAACTGGCAAAACGTTGTGGCATGTATCATTAGCGTAAAAGATTGAAATTGGTAGCGGTGATGCAACAGTGTTTGGTTAAATTTCAACAGCTTCTAATTTTGTCACAGTTAGTTTCGCTTTGAAGTTTTTTTCCAGTACTACTGGGATGATAATTTTATTTTCAGTTTTTTCTTTACTGCAAGTATAGAAATTATTGATAGTTTTTACATCTTTCTTCATTTTGATGTGACATTCCTTTCACTTGTTTGAATTTTGACTTTCATAGAAAAAGTATTAGAAAAAAAAACGAAACTTTGTTATTCTTCGATGTGCGTTTTTGCAAAAACTGCGATTTTATCATTAAAAAACAAAAATAAAAAAATTATTATTAGATAATCATAATCAAGTTGTTAGCAGTGTCGCAACCGTGTTTGATTAATTTCAAACAGTTTGGTAGTTTGTCAAAGTTCACTTTCTTTGTTCTTGAAAAAGAAAACATTGATTTTGGGACAACTTTTCATACAATTTAAAGGTTGCGAGTGATTTCTCCATAACTTCGCAAGTAGTTTTTCCAGGACTATAGAGATGATAGTTTCATCCTCAGGCTTTTCAATACTGCACTTATAGATTGTTTTGGTAATTTCTTTGATTTTTCCGTAAGGGTTTTCTCATCTGAAATTCTTTTTACTTGTTTGAAACTTTGACTTTCACGAAAGATGTGTTAGAGAAATTAAAACTTTGTTATTTTTTGAAGTGCGTTTTTGCTTAAACCGCGAACTAAAAACCCACAATAAAAAAATTATAATGAAAAAATGGTGTGTGTTTATCAGCACTTACCCTCTTCAGTTTTCTTTTCAATACTGCATTTATACATTTTTTTGGTGATCTCTTTTAATTTTACATAGTTGGTTTTTTGATGACGAACATACTATAAAGTTTACAGAGTGCGATTGATTTCTTTATAAGCTTCGCAGCTATATTTTCCAGGACCATAGGGATGATTGTTTCATCTTCAGTTTTTTTTCAATCCCTCAATTATAGTGTCTTTCATTTTTCCGTATTGCTTTTTGATATGAAGTTGTTTTTATTTGTTTAAAAATTTGGCTTTCGCAAAAAAGGTATAAGAAAAAAAGAAAACGTTTTATTATGCGGAGTGCGCTTTTGCGTAAACCGCCAGTTTAAAAAAAAATAATAATATATAAAATTATTTTTAAAAAAATGCTTTTATCAGCGATAATTTTGTTTAATTTTTTGTTTGCCAAAACTAAGGTTTATTTTCGAAAATGGTTTAAGCTTTTCAGCGCAAAAAAGAAGGGAATGGGGAGTTATCAAATTTTATGTATCAAATTGTTGAAAGAGAACAAATTAATGGTTTCACAGCTAGTTAAAAAATCTACTGGTGTGAAAACTAAGTTTCCATGGCTTAGTCGATTAGTTGAATTGATTTTCTTTACAGCTACATAATTGAAATGCAATTTCAGATATAGATTTTGTCTTTCTGTGTCAAACATAACAATTCCCCGTTTTTGTGGTTTTGAAACATCGAGCTAGTGTTGTCGTGAAAATCAAACTGACTGAGAGATTTAAAAAAGAGGCTTTTAAATTCAAACAAAACATAAAGAGAAAACTGTCAGACTATAATAAATCAAGAATGTTTTTGTTTTGAAAAGTTTGAAAAAAAAATAATTGTTTAATTTTAAAAAGTAAAAACTTATATAGTATAATTGAAAGGGAGACAAAACTTTATGGCATGATATCTCTAGCGTAAACGATTGAAATTGATAGCGGCGGCGTTTCATCCGCGGTTAATTAATTTTTTCCAGGACTAAACGTGTCATAATTTCTCCTTCAATTTTATTTCATAAACGCAGTTATAAAAGCTTTTGGTAGTTTCCTTCATTTTTTATTTGTGGCTTTTTCATTTGAGCGTACTTTTTGAGCGTCTGAATTTTTTTGGTTTGTAAAAGATGTATATAAAAAACGAAACTGTGTTCTTTTCCGGATTCATTTTTGCGTAGACTAAGAACTTTAAAAAAAAAACATTATTAGAATTATAGTGATTGAAAATTGTTTGTCTTTTTATCAGAGCTAATAGTGTTTTTTCTTTGTTTGTCAGAAACTAATGTATACTTTGCAAAATTGGTGAGATTTTTTACCCGGTGGAGGAAGATTAAGATCTATCAAAATTGAGTTTTGTAAAATTAATCATACGAAAAAACTAACTATTTCAGAGCTAGTTAAAAATTGCCACAAAACTTTTTTGTCATAGAAAAATCCATTATCCTCATATTTACTTTAACAAAAAACATAAAGATTTTAGGTTAAAATTTTTTCATTTGAAATGATTTAGTCCTAGACTTCAAATTCAATTGACGGTTTGATTCTAAATTTTTTTTCAGCGGATGGCTATTCAGTTTTTTGGCTTGAGTTAAAACGCGATTACCAAGCCAAGTTTTAAGAAAAACGGTAATTGCCGGAGTTTGATGGTATAGAATCTATGTTTCCATGGGTTTGTCTACGAGTTAGTCTGATTTTCCTAACAACTACATAGTTGAGGTGTTTTTTAGGATTGGTGTTTTATCCTTGGTGTTTTGAAAATTCCAGCTAGTATTGTCGTCAAAATTAAATTGACTGAGAGATATGAAAAACAAGCTTAAAAATTTGAACAAAATATACAAAAACACTCAATGTGAATTGAATCAAAAAAAAATTTGTTTTCAAAAACTGAAAAAAAAGACACAATTATTTTTAAAATATGAAGCTTGGGTAATATATGTTGACAAAAAACTTTGTCTTTACATAAAATCAATCAAACAAGAACGCAACCCCATTTATAAAATAATTAATGGCAATGCATTCTTGTTTGATTGATTTTATTCAGCTTTGTGTTGTGTCAGACAAACTTTATTTTGTTTTCGAAAAGGATTTGTTTTTGGAAAGAGCTTTTTTAACTCACAAATTTAAAATAAACAGGATGTGATTAAACTCTAGATGAAGTCCGTCAGTCCGTAGTTCTTTTGTTCCCTGATTACTTGGATGATAGTTTCCTCTCCATATTTGTTTCCTAATGGCAAGTATAGTGTTTTTTTTTGGTTTTTTCTGGAATAATTTTTCAAACTACACAAGTGGAGAAAAAGAAGTGCAATTTCGAGTTTTTTTTCTCTGAAAAGAGTTTTGAAAAGATAATTTCATACAATATACTTCTTGCAAAATTGAGCAAACGACTTAGTTGATCGGAGCAAAAAAATGATCGATGGTACGTCCATGAAATTTTAAAACTTGATTTCCGAGACTGACAAGTTTTTTCCGGGTCTGAAATAAAACAGTTTTCATCCCCTCGACTAAATATTTTAAAACGCGTGAAATTAGAAGAAACATCAGTATTTTGTGTTGTTGCCATATTGAGTAATTCAATTTTTTGAAGCAAGTTTTTTCAATTTGTGCATACCGATCTTATAAAGCTAAATTTTAAGTTTGCACAAGTCTGTTATCGATACGTAATTCGCAGTTCGAACTTGCTAGCTCCTGATGTTTTATAGTTGGTGTTCAGATATATTATGACTGCATTTTGGAAACCAGCGAAAACCACTTCTAAAAGGTTAGAGGTTGTTTCAATAAACTCATTTCAGGGTAAAATTGTTCTTTAATTTTCCGTTGTGAAATTCATTGGCAAATATATGGTTTCCGATTTTGTACTCTGCAATAGACCCTTTTTTTAAAAAGTTTTATAAGAAAATTGAAAACAAATCATGAGAAATAACTATAAAAATTTAGTTCCAACTTTAAAATGTTCTTGTGAGAAAAAAATTTTTCTTGTAGTTTTCTTGGAACGTAATTTTGCAGAATTTTGTCAGATTTGCAAAAGAAAAAAGGTCAGATGTCTACTTAGCGTCAAATTGAAATTGCAAACAACGGAAAATGAAAATACAGAAAAGAGTTTGGTGTATGTCGCGATTGATTTTTTCAATTGATTGTCCGCCTCATTTCGAGATGTCAGAAAAACTTTTTAAGCGAATGATTTTTACAATTCAAGATATTTACAACGAAAATGTAATTTTTTTTGTCTATTTAGTATATATTTGTTTTCTAAAAAATTTAACGAAAATAAATTTTATTGTTTTCTGCGTTTTTTTTAAACAAAGTAACAAAATTTGTAAATGGTGTGATAAAAAAAGTAGCATCTTGAGCTTAAAATAGAAAAAAAAAGTTTCTAATCTGTAGATATTTTCCGTAAAATAAAAATGTTTAAAAATTAGCAATTCGGCTTAATCACGAATAAAAATGGGCGATTATTGCTGGCTTAATTGCGTAGTCGGCTAAGATACCTTTTAAAATCGAGATTAAAAATATAATCTCTCCTTAAATTGTTGTATGACGCTATTTGGACCGTATAGTGTCAAATCTTTTATGATCAAGAGCAAGTTATTCATTAATTTAGAGAAATCATCATGCTTATTTTGTTTACTTGAAAAGAAATGTTGTTTGTTTTTGTCTAAGTTTTATGTGAAGTTTTAATGGTATTCATTTGGCTATATAAATTTTCGTACTATTTTTTCAGATTGCCATTAACCTTATCAACAAAATCAGCAGGCTGATCTGAATGTAGCACAGAAAAAGAAACACATTCATGTACTTCATGTTTAGAGAGACGCCTTGACGATTGAACTAGGTTTATCGAAAACTGAGCCTGATTTCCCCATAATATTAGAAGAAATTGTTTGACCTGTTTTAAGAATTTATCTTTAGTTAATCTTTTTTCTAAGAAATTGCACCATCTTTTGAAGGTACTTATTTTTGGAATTCGTCATTTTTTCTCCACAATCATTCAAATTGAGAGAAAAGAGTTAAAAATTTTGTTGTATCCCAGTTTATCCGGCTATTTTATGCCAGCATTTTGGAAGATTGCTCAGCATAAAATTCAGTGAAATTCCGATAAGCCTCATAAACTTGCATAAACAAATAAGAATCCAGCCGAATGAAACATATCAACAGTTTCGACAAGTGTTTGCTGCCTATTGCAAAAAGAACTACTTGAAAATTTCAAATAATAGTAAAATTAGAAAAGGTCGTTCAAAAAACGTGGTTTGAAACACCCTGTTTTTATTCCAGATCTGGTTAGCTGATTTGAGCTATCATGTGTTTGCATCACAATAAAAAAAAATTTGATTGGTTTCCTTACATAATGAAATAGACTGAACAAAAAATTACCTGAGCTTTCCAGAACCAAAAATGACAGAGTAATTACAAAAAGACAAATCAACTGAAAATTGGCCATTTTACGAGCGGAAACTTATGAAAATTTATGAAAATTACAGAGCGGCTCGAAGATTGTAAACTTCTCAGCTGTAAAACTAATCCGTGAACGAAATGTTTAGCTGTTGAAATTTTACTTAACCGGGCTTGCTATATGTGTTCAGTTTTCAATGCGATTCCGCAACAAGGTCGCTCCTTTTGTTCTTCTTTTGTTCTTTTGTTTACTTGCGTCAATTCGACAGAATTTTAACATAGTTAAAAATTTGTCTCTGAATTCTAGAGACCTAAGCTCAATTTTGCGCCTATTCAGTGCACAAGTAGGTTTCATATTGATTTTTCTATAAAACTTGAGATGGTAGTGAAGGGAAAATTGAAAGATAAAACACTCGAATATTTAAAAGAATTATTTAAAGTACAAAAGTGGACAAAACAAAGCGCAAGTTCAAGTTATTTTTCTCTAAAATGCATATTGTTATAGATGATTTCAAACAATTTTCTTCTCTTAAATTAAGCAAAAGTTACCCTTGAATTAAAAGAATATGATTGGAGCTATGTCCATGAAATATTTTTTTATTTGATTTTTATGACTAAAATGTTCTTTCCGGGTCTGAAAAAGACAATTTTTGTCACCTCGACTAACGGTTTAAAACGCGAGAGAGCGTAAGAAACATAGATAACTTGTTATGTTGGTATGCTGAATAGTTCAAGTTTTTGATGCAGTTTTTTTAAATTTGCATACCGATCGAATAAAGCTGAAACTAAATTTTGCAATATTTCTACAAAAGATCTTTCATCGATACTTAATTCGCAGTTCGAACTTGTTAGCTCCTGACGGGTTTTATGTGTTGTTCAGATATATTTTGACAGAATTCTTGAAACCAGCAAAAAACAACTCTAAAAGGTTAGTGGTTGTTTCGTTAAACTCATTTCAGAACAAATTTGTTTTAATGATTTTCCGCAATGAATTTCCTTGGCAAAATTTCAAAATGGCGGATGGGTTTGCGATATTGCACTCTGCAACAGAGGATAATGCTTAAACTGGTTCTGAGAAAAAAAAGAAATTTTTATTAGAAATAACTTTGAAAATGTTTGTATGCAACGTTCCAAATTTAAAATATTCGGGCAGGTATCTTGTAGTGTTCTTGGAGCCTAATTTAACAGTAATTTGTAAGAATTTCAAAAAAAATTTTTAAAAATGACTAATGGGTAGTTTTTGTCATTCGTGACCGTTTAGCGTCAATTGTAAAATGCAAACTAGGGAAACTTAAAATATTTAGAAAACAGTCTGGTGTTTATCGCGAATGACTTTGACTGGTTTCAATTTGCTAAACATGTTTTTGCACTATTTTTGCAAGAATTGATTTTACCTTATAGTGTAAAATCAATTTCCGTTGGAATCCATTCAAAATCATTTTACGTTAATAATTAATTTAGTAGGCAAACAACAAATAAAAACTGAATCAAGAAACTTTGTGGCAGTTTCGACATTTGGTCAGAAGAAAGAAATGCTATTTAAGCTCCTGCTGATCTGATCTTAAGAAAAATTCGAAAATATCAAACATTACACACATTTTGAAAAAATTTCTCCGCTAATTTTTCAAATCTGACGATCATGTTCTAAAACTTGCACTTTTTTCATATGTTACACTGCTGCTTCACGTTGTGCCCCAACTTTTCAATAATGGTACGGGAAGATTTTGTAGTGCGTTCGAACTCAAAGAACACCTGGACAAATTATTTTTCATCTGGGAAGACGGGACAGTTCCAGGCAAGCAAACGTCCAATTTAAACGTTATCGCAAATTTTTCAAACCGTATGAAAAAAACTGAAACATTTGCACTAAAAATTTTGAAATTTATATGCTGAAAAACAGTTCTTAAAAATTTTAAATGTTTTAGTGAAGTTTTCCTTTTTGTTAGTTTTTGCCATCCGAATGTCTTTTACTTTCAATTTTTTAGTTTTATGTGACTTGAAAAATTTCCCTAAGTAAAAACTATACTCTTATCGAAGCAAAGACGTATCGAAGCCTAATGAAAAAACGTTTTCTAACTTTGATCTATTACTGATAGAGTTTCGGTCTTTTTTGCAGGGGTAAAGTTTCTATAGAAAAAAAAACGGTTTTTAAGAAAACATATTTTGACCAAAAAAACTATCCCATCTTACAATCAACATACTCTTAAATATGCTGAGCTCAACTTTTTCATAATTTTTTTAGTGTTCTTTTTTGTGGTTTGATTTGAAATTTACTATTTTGAAGTATTTGGAATAATGATTAAAATTTGGCCCATATCATTTTTCTGCGGACTCTGTTATATTTGGCGGACTCTGTGAAGAGATGTATATTGAGCCAAACCGGATTAAGGTTGCCTGATTTTTGCAAATAACGGTTGTTATACACAAGCCTATTGTATAACTTCAATTTCTGTTTTTCATAGCAGACTTTCTTGATAAGTTTTTTTCGTCCAGAGTTTTGAGCAAAGACACTTCCAAGCGTTTCATAGGTTATTTTCATAGCTCGCATCTGTCCAAGATAAAATTAAGTTTTTGTAGGTATCTGTTAAGTATTTTTAAATTAGACTTAAATCAAAAAATCCACAAAAAATCTAATTTCAAAGAATCTAAATTCTCAACCATCACTTGGCTGTTCTACGACTAAGAGAAGTTGCTGCTTTCAATTCGCTAGTTTTAGAATTGATAGCATTCATTAAATAAATCAGATGTGTCAGTGGTTCAATAATTCTGAGATTGTAATGATTTGTTGATAATTCGACCAACAAAAAACGACGGTGAAAAATTAATGGTAAAAGTTCAGGTATTCAATATTCAGGTATAACGCCCAACGTTTTTAAATGATAATGAACGCAGTGAAGATGTTAAAATTTGTCGTTCAGTTTGATTGCTTGTATTATATAATAATCGCAGACTGTATTCTTTTGTTGATAATTCAGGAAACAAACCATTGCGGTTAAAAACTAAATTGTTTTGTAATTTATTAAAAGTTCAGTGTTCAGGTCCACTGTTTTTGACTGTTAATGATATTAAAAAAGATACCATTATTTGTCGTGCTTGTATTTGACAACTATATGTTTTATACAAGAAAAAATCTCCAAAAATAATCTCGTTCAATTTTAGCTTTTCGAGATTGGAGTTCTGATTTTTGTATTTTGATCTCTTCTGAAATTATTTTAAAAAAACTTTTTCAAAAGAAAGTTAACGCTTTCTGCTAACTTTAAAAAGCGCAAAAAATATTTTAAGATTGTCCGGTTTTAAAAACAGTTTTAAGTGTCATAATTAACGCCGTAACCATAAAAACATATCTATTGATCCAGTTTTTCGAATTTGGGTTAGTTTTCTCAAAAACCCCAAGTTTAATTTAATTTTTTTGAAAACTGAAATCTTCAAAAAAAAGCATCACTCTTAAACTCTTTTTAAAAGAGACAAATTTATTGATTTTTTTTGTTTCGTTCTAACTTTTGTTTAGAAAAAAACTGCTGTCCTTCGTCGTAATGAGGACCCGTTTTACATGAGCAGGGAAAAAATTTTTCCATCCTGCCAGGAATATGTAGTTTCCAGGGCAATCCTTTGCTTCCTGGCAGAGCCATCCAGGCACCTTGCCTGCAAGTGTATGATATAAAGTACTTGAACACCTTGGAACCTGATCTAAACTACATTTTATTATTGGTCATAAATTAGATATTTTATCACTATAAAATATTTAAAATTAACCAATCATGATCCATCTAACTAACAAACCACTTATTTGTAAGTGCTGAAATTACTCGTAATTTCAGCACCAGAGAGTTGAATTTAACTTACAAATTAGTTACCTCTCCAAGAGAACTTTAGCAATCGCAATAAGCCAGTATACTTTAGATCTATTGAGCCTAGCAGAGACTAATTAAACACCCTGAGACTAGTACATATGCGAGTAAGATTAGGATCGGTATTAGACTAAGAAGTTGCACGAATCTATCCGTTCGAAAATAAGATAGCGTGACGAACAGACGGTGTACCCTATCCGAAATTACTCTATGAGTTAGACCTAAGAACTCAACTCATCTGGTGCGACCATAAGTCTCGAATAAGACCTTAAAGAACAAGATAGCTTAAAACTAACAAGATAGATTAGAACTAGACAAAACATTTTCAAAATGTTACATGACAATAATTTAATTGAAATGTCTCTACGACTCAATAGATCAGAGCCGCTATTCCGTACAATACGAGAACTACCAGGTATTGGAAGAAGACCTCGGACAAGAGACAATCTACGACTACATAGAAAATTACCATTAAATTTCATGGTCGTACGGCAGAAGCCAACACAAACTTTTTTATTTAGAATATTACTAGCAATATGTTTAGATTTTCATTTGCAAACATAAAATCCTTGAAGGAAATCTTCAATGATTATATCAGGCGCTAAACCAAATTGACTATTGTACAATAACGATTGATAAGAACACCTCAGATCGTTACCTTCAATTCTGCAGTAAATTCAAAAAAGATAACTTAAAATTATATTTATTGAAAATAAAAATAAAAATTAGTGAACATGATCATAAATTATTTATAATATAAATCATCTTGTCATCTCCAGCCTCATCGCCTAAACATAACAGCAATCATAAATATACTAATATCCTAAAAACTAAACCTTTTTATCAATTTAAATTAAATTATTTCAAAAGGCTTATCCTAACTTTTATCTTTTTTTTAACTTAACGTTATTTAATCTTAAATTAGATCATCAAGGCTTATCCTTGGATCAAATAGAACAATTTTGTTCTCCCCCACCCACTTAACAAGTGTCTAACGACCTCAAATGTCAATTGACTACCCAACCCTTTCAAAAGACCCAGGACTAATTTTTCGATCCCACTAACCATTCTAATTAGGCTAAACAGTGAAGAACTTCGGTTATTCATCCTTCACTTGACCCACCCTCTTACCTGACCCAGGATAAATCTTAAACTTAGTAAGTTTAAAATAATACCTAACGAACTACTTGCGCTATAATTATACCTGAACCTTGTGGATCGATTTACTATTCTCCAACCCTTGAACACAATCATAACCCCTAAGTAAGATTAAGTAAGTTAACACCTTAACTTAGATTAGCCACGAGAAAGTAACAATCATTCTTCGGAATCGATATATACTTTTCTATCCAAACCTGAATAAAAGACCCAAGTTAGGCTAGCCGAAAAATTGTAAGGCTAGCATCCTTCATCCTAAACCTTATGTCACTGAAAAATTTAGGAAATAAACAAACAATTGTACTACACAATTGTGAAATAAAACACAACCAAAAATACGATCTCGTAAATACCCCGCACAAACAAACAATTGGATACATCCGATCAAAACGACAAACAATAAAAAGAAAAATTTTAAGTAAGCAAAGACAGAATACACGAAAAAGATTTTCAAAAAGAAGAAATGCAGTCTCCGAATCAGAAGTCAGCAATTAGACGCACTATATAAACTAAAAGACTCAGTAATAAAAATTACTCAATCCATGATCAAATAAATTTTTCCGACTCAGAAGCCACATCACACTCATCAAAACAAGGAAAAAGAAGAATAAAAAAGATATACAAAAATAAACCAGTACATCTATACAATTGGAATCAACCAATCAGACATATTGAACATTACGCACTAACAGCCATAAAAAGATCAAATGAGCCACACTCAAAGTGATAAAAGTCCAGACTAAAATTCTGTTTTTCCATTTCTCATCACTTCACTCACTGATGATAGAGGACAAATACAACTTTGAAATAATCTAATCGCAAATTTATTCGAACGAGGAATCAGCCCATGCAAAGCAGAATTCCCAGAAATAAAAATCAAAAGACAGATTGTCGAACATTATTTAAAAGAAGAATGTAACCTAACATAACAATATGGAAATTATACCATAGAACTCAGTACACCACGAAAGTTTCATAGTAAATATGTTATCCAAACAGACGACATCGATGTAGAATTTTGAAAATTTTTCACAGAATACATTAAAAGCATACAATTACGAAAATCACAGAGAGCAAATTCAATTTTTACTAACG
Source organism: Symsagittifera roscoffensis (assembly GCF_963678635.1). Taxonomy (NCBI): domain Eukaryota; kingdom Metazoa; phylum Xenacoelomorpha; order Acoela; family Convolutidae; genus Symsagittifera; species Symsagittifera roscoffensis. The sequence continues at coordinate 38,671,290 of NC_087071.1, forward strand.
AAGATTTTGCAATATTATATGGTTATTTATCTATACTGGAAAAAACTGAAACTTAAAGTACGTCACCAGTTAGAACATCAAGACACACAAAAGTAAGAAATGAAATTGCCGCATTCTCAGCATTTTTAAACACAATCCGTGAAATTTTTATCAGTAAAGAAGTCTCAAAAAACGCTAAACATGATTTACAAAAAATCTTAGCATGGTTTATAATTGACTATTTCACACATAATATTGATTTAATTGCACAAGCAAGAAAAAACGTTAGACCTCAAAGTACCAATGACGACACTGTCATTGAAGAACAATCAGATTATGTTTGGGACCATGAATGGTCTCATCCACTAATCCCAAACATCCCAATCGACATCTCAAGTCAAGCAATTAGTACAATATCTATTCACAAAGATTGCATAAAAGTATTTCCACTTACAATAGATGCAACACCTTTATATTATAATCCATTCCTACCCGATAGACAAAATAATAGTTTAAATTCAACTGTTATACAACAGGAAAATCTAAATGGAACTATAAATCTTACACAACAAGATATTCAAACAGCATCACTTTTTATAATTGAAGAAATAGTTGAAACAATAGTTACAACTAATTAACAAAGTATTTCACCGATACATCCAAATATCACAACACCAAGAGCTAAAAATCCAACATTGCCACAAGTAACATTACCAGCTACGGTTAAATCCTCGGTTGCTCCAAAATTTTCACATATGGACTATCAGACATACAGACCAATGACAAAACCGTCAAAACCAAGAAAAACGTTCAGAAGAAACAATTAAAAACACGGAAAACATTCGCAAGAAGTAATTTTGCGGAACACAATTATAATTACGTAAATCCATCACAAACAACTCAACCTCCTCGAAGAAATACGCAAAATATTTACTTTCACAAAAATCGAATTTCCCAAATACATCAACAAACTCAGTAAACTTCCAAGACCATCCACACCCCTCACAAGATCATAGCGAAAACTATACATTTTTCCAACAAAATAGAAATAAACAACAAACCACCCTATTATACAAACTATTTATCATCCGATGATGATGATTATTATCAACCAAATATTTTCGCACCATACACAAATGAATATTGAACACGAAAACTTCGACAAACTCAAGCACCTCAAAATGTGAAGATTTACCCACAAAACCCAGCTGATATACAAAGTTACCAACCATTACATATACAAAACCCAATTAATACACAATCATATCAACCAGCACAATCATAAAACCCAATTAGTATGCATTCCTAGCAACCAACACAAATGCAAAATGAAATACTACTACCATATTATTTACAACAACATGAAATAACAAAAAATCAACTTACAACTTTTTCACAAATACCAAATGCCGCAGAATCGCTACAAATGATGATGAATCTATACCTAATGGGTAGATCTTCGATAACATCAAGTAAACCATTAATGGTATTTACAGGCACAGACCCTGAATATTCCGTAGAAGATTATTTGAATGCAGCCACAGCAAACTTAATTTTAAATATAGGACCTGAACCAATTAATACACCGCTTCACCAAAAGCGTTAATACACCACAGCGTTAATTTAAACAACGCTTGATGGCGCAGCTCAAAAATGGTTCTCAGTTCTACCTATAGACATAAAATCAGATTGAAAAAAATTCACACAAGAATTCTCAAACATGTTTGATTCTGAAAGAAACAAACAACATCGAAGAGTTTTATGTAACGAAATTCGCAGGTTACCAAATGAAACAATTAAACAATTGGCTGTTAGAATCGAAACAGTAGTTCGAAAAGCATATTCACTCAACACACAAGATTATAAAAACACGAAAATGACGGATATCTTAATGATGACACTGACACCTCAATTTAGGTAAATAGCTATTAAAAAGAGATCATCACATCCTTCCTCAATTCGAGAACCAGATTTAGATTTTCGAAAACTAGTTGATAAACTAGAACAAGTAGAAATCACAATGAAACTTGAAGAGACAGAAAATCTCAAACTACAATATGTTAATAGAATCGAAACAAATACTACACATATAAACAACATACAGGATTCAGATGTAGATCTATCTGAAAAAATCACTGAAATTCTAAACATATATGAGAAAAATCCAAATTTCAAAGATAAACCAACTTTCGAAAAATGGTGTAATTATTGCCGAAGATACGGACACAGTAATGCCGAATGTAGACAAAAGCAACAAGATAATCAGAATAAACCACAAAAGTACAAAGAACCGAAAAAATCATTCTATCAGTACATGAAAAAAGACCAAAATCTACAAAACAAAAATATACACAGTAATAACAACCCTGGAAAACCACTTCCAGGTAATTCAAATTATTCAAGAAACCAATCACCATATAACTCAAGTTATAGAGGTAGATCTCCAGAACAAAGTAATTCACGAAATTTCTCACAAATTAGATATAGTCGATCAAATAGTCAAAATAATCAATACCGAAACAACCATTCACGATCGAACTCAAACAGAAGAAAATTTGATGCCAGTTCCCATTCAAATCCTAGGAATAGACACTATTCCAACATTAGATTAAGAAATTCATCATAAAATAGAAATAGAAACTATTCCAACAATAGAAATAGAAGCTATTCAAATAGTCGAAATCAATATTATCCAAACAACAGATCAAGAAATATTTCAAACAATAGATCAAATTATCAAAGATCCAATGATAATTAACAAAAAACGTCAAGAAACAATTCACCAAATCGAAACTCAAACTATAATGATATACAAAGAAATTATTCCCAATCCCCTCAAAGGAATAATAACCGTTACCCCGATTCTCAAAACAGATATAGAAGCAATACACCGAAGCATCGAAGACAAATTAACCAAGTACAAACAACTGAAGAAACAACTTTAGACACCCCTGGTATCGATCATACAGAAAGTACTGAATTACATTTAAATCACATTAATTAACAATCAAGAGACAGCGAAAGTGATATAGATAACACCATCTCAGTAAATTTGATAACAGTCGAAAATGACTACGAACTTATCATATATGAACAACCCTTCAGTTCACATATTTACGAAAAGCAATTGGAACTTCTTCATGACTATTACACTAGACCTATTAGTAATAAAGTACCAGTTACACAAGAAGTAAACAAAATCAACACTGTAATCAAACCCGATGAAAAAGACGAAGTACAATGCTCAAGTACAAATCAAATTCATCAAAACATATAAAACGAAGAACCAAGAGAAAAAATTTGGACAATCCCATTTCTCTTAGAGAGCCCAAAAAGTAAAGAATTTCAACCAACAGATCTTGAAATAGATTTTTTAATCGACTCAGGAGCAGAATCAAATATCATTAATATTCCCACTTAGAATGAAATCAAAACATTATATCCAAATTGATACTTATGAAAACAGCCAGTAAGTTAGCAACAGCACAAGGATCAACATTAGTTAATTATGGAAAAATCCAACTTTTCCTTGTCCCCACTAGAACAACGGAACAAAATAAAATTTTGAACAAACCATTTAAGCAAACATTTCACATCACAGATATAAAACACAATATAATTGGCAAACCGTTTATAACTAAATACATTTCAACAATAAACATTTTTAATAGTAAAATCCAAATAAAAGACAATTATACAAGAATGAAAAACACATCCTTAATATTCTTTCAAAGAGTAAACAAACAACAGTCATTTTTCTCTAAATTTTACCCTATTTACAATCAGGAACGAAAATACCTGAAACCACTATAAGGAAATGTATATAACTTTTCAATCAAACAACTTCACTAGCATGATAAAAATCAAAACAAACAACAACTTTTTAATGTCAGACCTCGAATTCAAACCCATTCACAATCTTTTTCGAATTACAATTTCATCCATAAAAAACAATAAAACTCAAACTCAGACATTATTTCATTAGACGTAGATAATAATTCATCATAGCAAATAACATTACCTCTAGGACTCTTACGATATTGTGAAACAAATGCTACAACTTCGCCTTCAAACGAAGTAGCATAACGAGACAATAATAAATTACAACTACTAGATATTTGTCAATCAACAATTCTTGATGAATAATTATCAATAAAAAATAGAACAAGTAACGAAAAAAGAAATACGGATTATTTCACAAAAACACCACATTTTAAACCAACGTTTAAAATAACAGATTATACAGAAGAACAACAAAAATTTTTGTTCAATGTTCAATTTCCAACACTCTCTAACAACACAGAACGAGTTCGATAAATTAGCTAAACTGCTCCTAAAATATCCAACTGTTTACGCAACATCAAAATTTGACGTTGGAAAAGTTAGTTCACCACTACATTTACCTTAAAAACCTGACGCAATTTTCACAAAACAAAGAGCAAGCAAAGTACCAATACACTTACATGATTAAGTAAACAGATTACTTGATATTTTAGAACATTATGAAATTATATCACCAGTACATAAAAAAGAACAACCAAAAGGTAACACCTTTATCAACCGAGTTATCATCCTAGCTAAAGGAGAATCACTAAAATTAGTTCTAGACGCTAGATATCTCAATTCACTAATTGACGAATCTATATGCAATTGGCCTATTGAACCAATTCAATTTGTCTTAACAAAGATAAATGGTAAATACTTCACAACATCAGATATGAATAGCGCATACAATCAAATGCCATTATATGAACAATCACGACGATTAACACAATTCGTTATTGAAATCAACAATACGAATTCAATAGATTGTTGTATGGAATATCCATAGGACCAGTAGCTTTTCCATAGGACCAGAGTAAAATTTTTTGACCACTTATACTCAAGAAAAATTGAATTACATATTTGAACGATGTTTTCATGCAATCACAAACTAAAGACTAATTCTTTACAGATATTTACAGATAAGAACAATATTATCAAATACTCAAAAATGAAAACATGAAAGCAGCCCCGGACAAATCACAATTTTTTCTTAACACGCGTAAAGTTTCTTGGACACATTATTGAAAGAAACACTATAACGCCATTAAAATCACGCATCGACGCAATTCAAAAACTTCAACCAACTACAAATAAAAAGAAAATCCAAGAATTCCTTGGAATGTTGAATTTCTTAAGTAAATATGTATACAGAATGCAACTATATTTAAGACCTTTCTATAACAATCTTAGACAACAAAATAATTTTGAATGGACCACTGATCATCAAACACGGTTTGAAGAAATTAAAAATCTTTTAACAGAACAAATTTCCAACAAAATTCCAGATCCGAATCAACCATTCTACGCAATGTGCGATGCTTCAAATTTTGGCATCGGCGCAGCATTATTACAATTACACAGTGAAACAAATAAAATGAACTTCATGTCAGCTAATTCTCGTTTATTTACAAAAGCCGAACTACGACTCTCTACCTTCATGAGAGAATATACAGCTACAATACATATACACTTACAGAATATGAGTTTCTGATACTTGGATCAAAACACCCAACAGTTCTATTTACAGATCACAAACCAATTATATTTCTTTTTACACAAAAATCAAATCAAACCATAGAGTTTATAGATGTCAGCTGATTTACAAGACAAAGTTGATTTACAAGGAACATCCACATTTAAACCAATTCCATATTCACATTGGAAAAAGAATAATACCCAACAAAAGAAAACGAAACAACAACCACACAAAAAATATCCTTTCCCTTAAATAGAAAAAGAAAATTTAACTGATAAAATAAATTTATCAGGACCACCAACAAATGATTTAAAATACACAGTAAATCAAGTTTTTAATCTTCATTTCCCACTCGACACAATTCCTCTATGAAAATTAGAAGTCGAAAAAAAATTTCTACCACCAACAGAAAAAATTACGCTACAACTAATACAAAAAACCAAAATATTGACCCTGTCATTAGACAACTCAAATCATGGCACAAATTTAAAACAAAACAAGCAAAAGCTGATTCCACAATTTTCGGAGATAAAACACTCCTCCGATATTTTAGAAAACTTAACAATACAAATATAAATGAGAACACAGATTTTTTAGAATAACAGAGACCTGATTCTAAAGTCCCCTGTCGCCCTCTAAGTATGATATTGATAGCATTAAACATATCACATACACAAAATACAAAAGGACAATCAGGATCAGAGAAGACATACTCAAACTTTACACAAAATGTTTACTTCCCAAATAACCCAATTTGGATTAAAGTATTATGCAACAATTGCATAATATGTCAATTAAATAAACCCTACCCTAATCAAAAACAAATAGCACAAAAACAAGACTTTAAAGGACAAAATCTATAATTCAGTCATAGAATTTCATTTGACACAAAAGGACCAATTTCACCATCCTCTGAAGGAATTTCCTAAATTATGGTCATTGTTGATGCATTTACGCATTACGTAGCACTCAACCCAGTACCACATTGTAATGTTTATTATGCATATACAACACTCTACGAACACTGGATAGCTAAATTCGGATTACCCGAGATACTAGTCACAGATAACGGCACAGAATTTATAAATAATGAAATTATCACACTATGCCACTTATATAACATTAAACACAAACCACGTACATCTCATTGGTCGAAGGTATGAACCGTTCATTACAAGAAAACCTTAAATGTATCATTAATGGAAATGACACACGATACACTGAATGGTCAGCAGATGTAAAATTATTCTCCTTATGGAACAATTCACATATCACGACAATTTTAGGAATGTCACCATGCGAAATGGTTTTTAACCAAAAGTCAAGAAAATCAATTATGTTCACAGCAAATGCCCACAAAAAACACAAGGTCATTGTCCACCAAATAAAGATTCAATATGTTATAATCTACCATTACATACACATGATGAAGATCACTTTCATCATCCACAAATTCTAAAATTAGCTTTTGGCTCACATACCGAATCAATTTTAAATAGAGATAAAAAATATAAGTAAATCTATCAAAAGGTAACGAAGAAATTGTTTCAAAGGCAAAATATAAACAATCAATTTAATTCACGTTTTATGCCAGCCACAGATTTTAAAATTGGAACATTTGTTTTAATACCTAATTTCAATACACAAGAAGGAATTTCCCGAAAAATTACAACCACTTCGAAAAGCACCATACCAAATAATTGACAAAGCTACTGGAGTAACATACAAACTCACTGATTCCACTAAAAAAGAAATTATTCAACATCGTAACAAGCTATTACCTTATTATCATAAAGAGTACGCACTACGCGAAGTAACTCAATTATATTCTTTCACAGGTTGAAAAATTGTTCAAAACAATACACAGACAGAACAAAATCAAACCGTAAATGACAAAATTAATCAAAAGCAAATCCATCAATCAACAAAACTCATTCAAGCACTTTTAAGCGAACCAACATATAATTTATACCCCACCTTACAACGAGACGTAAATCGAGTAGGACATTTTAGTCAAAATCAAAATACACTTGAAGTAAATAGACAAATTATACATCCAAGACGAAATGGAAATTTTCAAACTCACAGAATTCACTTTAGTATACCTCAATACCTAACACCAACTACCTCAGAACTCTCTAGCAGTACATTGCCAGATACTCCTACACTTACTTCACAACAAAGCATTTCAAATATCCCATCAGACTAACTAGGTTGAACCCCACTTTCAGAGCAAATTCTTGAACATCCTTTAAATCCCCCAGACACCACCGAACGACCACCATATTGGACAACACACTCATATACCCAGGGTGAACCCAATTTAGTAAATGAACCAATAGATATTTCTTCTGATACAACATTATCATCCCTGTCAGAAACACTCTCACTTCCATCAACACCATCTATAAATCAAATATCACCAACACTTTTCCCCTTAAATTTTCCAAACAATCTCGACGCTAGATACAGAGAACAATCATCGTCAAATATCCCTTTACGATTAGATTGGAACGGTTTCGTAGCACCTCCCCCACTATTTGGACAACATTAGGAAAGTGTAGCCGACTCCACAGTTGGGCACTCAATAGACTACAATATAGGCAGGATATCCACGAAGATACTCGAGAACATAATGTTCAAATAATTCCACAAAATAGTCTAAAGTTGAAGTTTGAAATCACAGTCAGACTTAATAATAATTTCCTTTTCAGTCAGACACCCTTTTCCTCTAATCCCACCAAAATAACAGCTCAATCACTACCTCCCCCATTTATAACAACTGAAGTAATATATAAATACGATAGATACACCAAAAACACAATTGGATTTATCATATTTTATAACCCATACTCAGTATTATCATACACATGTATTTTTTAAAGATATTTACATTTCAACTCTTCCTTTTTCTAATTTTTTTTCCGAACAAAATTTAAATCCATCTCGCACAGGACCTCAGGATTTACTAGTAACACACTATGATTGTGAAAAAAACGAAACAAAAAAATTACACAAATGTGCTATAAACCAAGTAAGACAATTCGAATCAGAACCAAAAGCTATAGAAAGCACAAATGTAATAGCAACATTATACTTAAAAGCCCGAGCAACAACACTTACAGGTTATAAATTCACAGCAACCTTTTCCGAGAAGAAAGTAAATTGTTCACAAGTTTCCAACGGAAATAAAAACCGACTTGATCACGAATCCTTCTACCAGCGTAATATAGAAAGATTTTACATCTAAAACCCGACGACTGTAAAAACGAACTACTCCGGTTAAACTTAACGATAAATAAAAACTCAAACAGAAAAATATATTAATTTTTCAAGTTTTTGCTGACTCTGTACATCAAGCAGATCTTGAAAGATATCAGGGACATATTAAATTAGACGAAAAATACCCATACAATGGCGCACACGGACGACTAACTTATGACTTTCACGATAAACACTGGATACCACAAATTGGAATAAATAACCCTTCAAACTGCAAATCAAAAAATAAAGGTAATCAAGAAATAATATTTTTCGATTGGAAAATACAACTTAAAAAATCCAACTAACACGAGATTTAAAAAATAACACCGTAATTTATCAAGGAATAAGATTACCTTGTAAAAATGTAAGGCTATTGTGATCCTACGACAAGGAAACAAAAAACAATTGTTTGGTTTCCCAAAGACACTTGTACAACATTTCAAGTAGCAAAAATACACGCTCGCATGATTAAATTTCATGAAAAATATTTTATTGAATCCATCCCATTTAAAAAAGTCAATCCATTTCAAAAAATACAACACAATACTAAATTTAGAAACATTCATAGACTGACACGTTTTCAAATCTATCACGAAACAGAATTTGCATGTAAATACAAAAACCCATTCTATAAAACACAATACTCAGAAATACTTGTCGAATACGACGAAGGTTTCGACATGACCACTGGAAAAACAAAATATGACCCCTATGCAACACATCATTCTATAAACGAAGACACATCATACATCCCAGTGAACCTCCTTAAAATTGCAGTTAATCCTGGTGGAAAACTAAAACAATACGACAGTGAAAACACTCGTTTACAAGAACTATTACTAACAAATAGTACATATTTTGGTGCAATACGTTATGACATTCACTTAAACATGAAATTAGACTACACAATTAGTAGAATTTTCAAGAAATGTCACTTTCTGAATTAGAAACACTTCACCAACTATGCGAATTAGAAAGAACACAAATTTTACAATCACTCGCATTAGCAGTTCTAAAAATACCCTACGCAGGATATTTGTTATCCGGCAACATATCAAATTTCCTTGACTATGAAAGAAACATCTTATGGTTTTATACTTGCACCAAAAAAGTATCACCACTATGTTTTTGAAGATAAACGTTGTTATAAAAGAATTCCCATATTCTACAAAAACAAAGTACAATTTGTCGATACACTTTCAAGACGAACATGTTTTTGGGATACCGCAGTCCCTTGTGGATCAGAAAACAGCCACAACGTCGCTTAATTAAATCCCGGCGAAGAAAAATACTACCTACTTACGCCGTACCCTACACTAATGCAACCATTAAAAAAGTTTTCACCAGAAAGTATTCGAGCTATTGCTCGCAATCCAAATATCGACTTACAATCGATCGGAAGATATTCTATATCCGATATACAACATCACATAAGAACACTACAATTTCAAGAACTTCTAACACAAATGGACACTATACAACGACAATCAATAGATCAAAATCTAAGAAAACTTGCAGAAACCGCAGGATTTTCAGACCTTTATACACAAGACTACAGCGGATATTTTAAAGATATCAAAGACTACATGTATTTAAACGGTGAAAATTATAGACCACAGGATATTTCACCTATAAATAGTTTCAGCTTTCTAGGATAGCCATATTACATCTTAGAAAGATTGACTATCTTATACGCTATGTTTAACTTTACTGGATTTCTTTACTCACTACTTAAAAGAATTTATAATTTATGCGCATGTATTTAATACACACACAAGTAAACCGACAAGCAAGCGTAGCATGCATATTTTCTGCAGGATTTTTCGGAATATTTTCATCATCAATAAACAAAATACTCTTAGAAGCACAAATCAAAGAATATAATACAAAACTATCCACAAGACCAAACACATTTGACGAAGAACATAATAAAACAAATACATCACCTACTGCACCACATTTACCAACCCTACATCAAAACCATCCATTATCATTAGTTTCCCGAAAATTTCGAAATCTAGCAATCACGAAACCTCCAAATTTCGGACCAAATACAGTACAAAGCCCCATTCAACTTATAATAACGCAACACCCACAAAATGACGATATATATGAACCAATTATTGAACAACCCCATACACCCACTTTTCAATCTCAAAATAATACTTTTTTTAGCCCACGATGAGCAGACAAATGGGATCCCTCCATCGCTCAAATTCCCACCCAGCCAACCTCCAAACTCAAATTCCATTATCCCACTTTTTGCTTTTCCGCCACCAGATTCACCACAAATTAATACATCATCAGGCATGAATTCTGATACTAACTCAGACATCTCAGTTTTTCAGACAATGTCACAATTTAATAACTCCGATTTAGGAACTCCCGACGAATTCGCAGATTCCGAACCATCCCCTTCTACCTATACCCAGACCACCTGTTCAACCTTTTCAAAACCCCCCTTTCGACCCATTCAGCCTCATCACCAATTTACATCCCCTCATCACCAATTTACATCCCTTCCTTCTCATGTTTCCCAAATAACCCCAACTTACTCCCCACTTAATTTCGAACTATCAAACAATAACTCCCCAGATAATATTGAAATTTCTGAAGAACTCGATAATTTTATAACACTCCAACATCAGTTACCATACCCCCAAACCCGCACTTTTCACCAATTATCATCAACAGTAACATCATCAAATCCACCAACACCTACTCCACTTTCAGATTATACCCCATCATTAGCTCAATCAATCATCCACATCAACAGAAACATCCATTTGCACTAACCGAGTTTATAGAACTTTTAAACACAAATTTCCCAATCACCCGTTCACATCCAAACCCGGAACCGCCCAAGAAATTGTTAGCCATCCAGACCACGCCAATACAGCAAAATATCTTCAAGTAACCCTACCCTTATTTGCACAATATACCTTAAACCATTCCGACACTAACCCTGAACCACATAATTTTGTAGATGAGAATGGCTTATTACCCACGTTTCATTGGACCGCTTATTTCAATTACACTAACCCTCTTTCTTTACCACTCCATAACACCACATCAGATATTGAAAGAAACAACAACGATTTATTAAGACTAACCACGTCACTAACACCCCGACAATTTATATATGTAGAATTTAAGAAATTACTAAAAACGTTCACTTCACCCCGAGCTAACGATTACTCAATTGAATCGATCACGATTACGATCATAACATCATCAGACCCAACCAAGATCAAATTTAGACGATGACCGTTTTGCAAACCCACAATTAACAGAAATTTTTTTTTTATCAAAACATCCTATTTATTCACACTTTACATCTTCGATAAAAAGCATGATCACATTATTTCAGAAGCATTATTCAATATAAAGGCATACAAAATCTTTTATGACAAAATTCAACTATTTTCACTAGCCTTTCAACTTCTCTCACCAGAAGAACGTGATTTGCAGTGTTCCCACGATATCATGTTGCAAATTAAACAAACGCACACCTTCACAAATTATCAATTTATACAAAATCATTTTGATTTACTTGCACCATCACGACAACCCCACCGCAGATATCAGTTTATTAACTCTAAATACCCCTCACCATTTTTTCTAAACTTCACATATTGTATAAAAAATACTAACCTCCAAGGCATTCTCCGCAACTATGACCCAATCACCCAGATGTATATTTTCTGTCCCCTCACCAAGACCTTCAACGACGAAGAATCCCGACCCTTCGTAATACCGCATGAATTCATCCAACCTATAGAAATACCCATATTAGAATTCATTCATAACACTAAATACAATCACAAAATTTACAATCTAATCCAGAACACACCTCATTAATTTGCAGTAGGCACCGAAGAACTAAACACCATAAAAGCACTTTAATTGCTTTGGCCACTGCTGCAAACTAAAATTGCCATACGCATACTAGCCAAATTACTTACAACATCTGATCTTATACACGACATTTTTCCACACGGTTTCTTACCCGACAATTAGGTAAATATAAATTGAATAATTTAAAACTAACTAATTTAAATTTGTACTACCCATTTTCTATAAACGTTTAATTCATTCCTATGGTCTTCACACCATAATCACCTGCAACAAGAAAGAAAATCAAATAAAAATACAAACTCTTTTATTTATAATAAACTCTATTAAACCTTCAGCACTAAAAGATGCAGTAAAATTCATAACCAAAGAATTAAATTAATCTATAAATTGTTTCCCCAAAAGTAGTAAAATTAAATACGATGAAAATTTATAGTTCTAAGATTCCCAAAAAGCAGTAAAACTCAGTTTCTAAGCAGTAAATTCATAACAAAGAAGTAAGCAGTACCAATTTTTTATATCTTTTCATTCACTCGCCTAAGAATTCTATCCAAAATCACACAGTTCGCCCACGAAGAATTGTTTAAAAAAATGATTTCAAGTTTGAAGTTATCACTAACAACTACTCAAACAAGCGATAACAAGTTTCCAATTTTTCTTTAATCCGGTTGGAAAGGAATTATATAATAAACCAAACTAACCAACGCAGCTTTCTAAACACCATAAATCCCAAATAACAGCATGATTAAGAAAAAAAACCCACGGTACCCAAACCGGATTAAACCAGCTGAAAACTAGATAAATTATTCTTTTGAAGACTGTTACCAAGTCTAAGAAAGAAATAATAAAACACTTAAATGTCGCAAGACAAACCCAAACTAAAACATTTTGATTTTTGAAAAAAGGACACAACCAAAGTAGCAAAAGAAAAACCCGAAAAAACACAACATAAAATATTAACACAAAGCAGGACCTCTCAAAGAAACGGCATGATATCATACTCCCAATTCTGTCCTAACCCACCAGAGACGACGTCCTGAGCATGCTCTATAGTCGGCCTAACCCACCGTGCTACATCCACGCATTTTTGTGACCACACTCTATTTTTAACAAGAGGTACTCAAGGGTGAGTAACTCTTAAAAATAACTTAACTAAAACTAAAACGCTTTTGCGAAAACATTTAACCAAAATAATAACTAAAAAACCAAACTAAATTAATTTTATAAAAAGTAAATCATAATATGCAGTATAAAGATCATACACAACTACAAAGACGAACATCCAAAGACTGGACAATCCCATCACACTCGACCTACAGATTGGCCAAACACAACCGACATGCAACTCACAATCACGACTCAAAGGATTTAGAGTACGACATGACTTCGCAGAAAAGGACTTCATTGAATCAGAACAATGAAAACCTCGATACGTACAGATCCGAGTTACAACGCATTCCCTCCAAACACGATCTTCACGCCATTCCCAGACGAGAGTGAAACACGGACCATTCTCTACTAAAGCAAAACAACCAATCATAGCAAACCATTTGGAAATCAGATTGATTTCGTTGGGGATCACAGTCTTTGTCGAATGACACGCTAACAACTTCATATCCATGACTCCAGCTTCAGAGAACGTTCTTCTTCAAGAGGAACCAAATAAGAAAATGATGTTCGCCAAATAACAACGATCATCGTCCATCCTTCAATTACAGAAAGGAAGATAAAAACTATAAACTCTGTAAACCCCGGATGGGTGGAACCTGATCTAAACTACATTTTAATTTTGGTCATAAATTAGATATTTTATCACTATAAAATATTTAATATTAACCAATCATGATCCATCTAACTAACAACCCACTTATTTGTAGGTGCTGAAATTACTTGTAATTTCAGCGCCAGAGAGATTTGAATTTAACTTAGAAATTAGTTACCTCTCCAAGAGAACTTTAGCAATCGCAATAAGCCAGTATACTCTAGATCTTTTGAGCCTAGCAGAGACTAGTTAAACACCCTGAGACTTGTAGATATAAAAGTAAGATTAGGATCAGTATTACACTAAGAAGTTGCACGAATCTATCCGGCCGAAAATAAGATAAGACAAACAGACGGTGTACCCTTTCCGAAATTACTCTATGAGTTAGACCTAAGAACTCAACTCAACCTGCTAAGTATCTTTCCATGAAATCAAGGACACCAGCAAAGATTTAAAGTTTTTGAAGTTCCTTTTTGTTCACACAAATTTTTTTTGAAAAAATAGTGCATGACAAAATTGCGTTTTTCTGTGCATAACTTAGTCCACAATCAGCTTTTCACACAGAAGAACCAAAAATAAAAATGACTGTTTTTGTGTGGAGCCATAATTAGTTTTTTTTTAAATTTCAAATGATAAGAGAAGACTCCATATGACACAAAATACAATGGAAGAACTTTAAAACAAAATTAGTTAGAGGTAGAAACAATCTGACCACTTAGAAAAGTTGAGTTTTGTTATAGTAAATGTGAGATTCAAATTCTACGTACATTAGTGAATCTACAATTGCAGCTTATCTGGGGGGTGCTTGCTAATTAACTTGTGGTTTTATTTATTTAGCATTACCCTCAAACTTGAAATCGGGTCAGAAGTGAAACTTTTTGCAACTTCGAAGAAAAAAGTTCAATTTTTGAAGAAAAAAAATGAAAATTGGAAACCAGGCTGGAAAATCGTCAAAACTCCTTAAAAGCTAGTTCTAGCCTTCTAGAGTGCTTCAACAAATCCAAGGCAACCCATGCAAGGCTTTGACATGGGTTTATTTTTGCCAAGCATGGCTTCATGGATGACCCCAGCGATGAGTTCCCATAGACAGGCAACGCAACCCGGGAATATATGCGGCTTGTTGATTAATCGGCTCATTTCTATAGCCTTTACCAGTATATCAGAGTGTTCTCCACATCAGTAATAGTAGGTAACGGGGGCGTTTTAAGCAATGTTTTTTTTGTCGATTGAACAAAAATAGATGCCATCAAACATAGCATTGGAACAGATCCTTGGGATAAAAGGAATGTCGATTTTTTGACTGTCAAATTTATTGTGTCATCAATCCTCTAAAACTATGGAAGATGTCATTGGAAGAAACTATAAGTTTTTACGGGAGGAGTCTCAAAACTGTCCGCCTCCTCAAGGTGCGACCGGCTGCGGCGAAATGGATGACGTCCCCCCTCCCCCATAGTTGGTCCTGCATCCTGCATTGAATAGGGATGGGGGCAAAAAAGAATTTACACAGCAAAGTGTATACTGTTTCGTCACTCACAATTTTTTAAACACAATTTTCGATAGTTTTTTCTCCTACTTGTTGAATGACTGGTTTCTCAACTTTAAATTTTTAACGGGTTTGTCTGACCGAGGTTTGGATCATAAATTGCACCTTTTAGTGTTTTCGATCGAATATTTTTAGTTTTCACAACGAAGGTGCCTTTTTATCTCAGTTTACTGAAAGCTATAAAACTTTTCTTGCATTAAGGAAATTCGAGTTAGATTGACATCGAATATTTTTTCACAAGGGACACGTTTTTGCTAACTAATGGTATTGTTATGTCAATTGTGATCTTTCCTTTTTGTCATAGTGGTTAAATTAGTTCACTCAACTCATTTAGTTTATGTTCATTTATTATCTGTCAATCAATTTCCAGCTCATTCTGGTGCTAGACACAGTTGACAGGTAGTGACCTTCGAAGTGCCTGCCACCTTCGGTTGACCTCTAATTTAGTATCTTTATGATCTCGATACAATCCAGTTGATTATTGAAAATTAAGGATACGAAATGTAGCTTTTAACATTTAATGATGCGGTAATTAAAGTTTTTTGTATAAAATTTTGAAATCTTCGATCATTACGAGATAATTTTTTTTATTTATTTAATTTCCAACTGAAGGCATTTATCAGCAGATTTTTGAAATACTAGAACAATTTTCAGAAAATTAGCAACCAATTGTAAATTGATTTTATCGCGAAGCATTCAAATCAAAAGATGTTATTTCGAACTTGACCGACGTGTTGCAAACTTAATGAAGTATGAGAATTCAATTGTTCGCTTTTTCTGGTTATCAGAGTAATTTATAATTCCTTAACTTCCAAAATATATCAGACAAATTTCTAAATTAAATATCTGACAAAACTCTATGAAAAAATCTCAAGTCGAAATGTTTAAGGGGCAGATTTTTTTTTTTAAAAAGCCATTCAACACCGAAAATTTTCCAAAAAATGCCTAAAAACGCCTTTTTGGCCCGTTTTTTTTGAAGTTTTGCTTGCGGAGCAGGAAATTTGACCAAAATTGCGGTTTTTTAGTGCTCTAGTAAAGCTAGGAAAAATAATCTGGTCGTCAGAAAAAAAAGTCGACAAAATCTTCGAAAATTTTTTGAAAAAAAATTGCCCCCCCCCCCCCCCCCTCACCGAGAAAATCCTTGATCCGCCACTGTGATATACTCATATACTTGGCCTTTTTTTACATTTTCCTACAAAAACTTCTATTTGGATGCACAACGAGAAAACAAAAAAAATGCTCACATTACGAGTCCAAACTGTTTACTGGATAGGCGCAAAACTTTGTGTCTGTATGTTCCTGGATTCCAGAGACAAGTCTTTAAATATGTTCCAACATTTAAGATTCCACTTGAAAAATTTACGTGGGTTCCGCGTACAATTACCTGTATACCCGATGTCACAATTTTGCCTATTTCTGGAGCGATTATGAGCGGTACAATGTTTTAGATAACAGTTTGTGAAATCCAAAACAGCGAAGAAGAAAGGTAGTATGTTGCGGATTCCGCAAAAAATCTGATTTTGACCTGTCGCAGAATTCCCTTAAAATTTACAAGATGCACAGTTTGACCTCGTAATGCAGAATAAATTTTCACGAGAACAAATTTGACGAGTTGATTTGAAAAAAAAACAATATTTTCTCCATACTTAGAAATCGTTTGAACCACTTTTGGAAGCTTTGCACGTCAAATCGCTCCTTGCATATTCATAAATGGAGCTTTTAGAGTCATTTTTGATGACTCTAGCCTTTTTGGCCCAAAATAAATTTACAAAACTTGCAAAACAAAAACGATAGAAAAACAAAGACTAGTTTCAACAAACTTCTTTTTTTAACGAATGAAAGCTTAAAGTTTTTGAAAAAACAAAGTTTTTTAAAGACAGAAGAACCGGACGATCAATTTGAGGCAGTCCTTTTTTTGCCAATTTAGTAAGCATTAAACACAAAACAAGACTTTTTCCGAGGTCGAGCGCAGCTTTTTTTATTCACTGTTTCACTGCTCTCATTGGAACTCAAATCCAAGCCAAACTAGGACATTTAGATGATAACGTCGCACGTTAAGTATAGTTAGACGAATTGCTGTTACTGTTTGATTGACGTATTGACGTAGTGGTTATTATTCCCTTCACGCAGCCAATTTGTTCAGACATTCCGCCAATAACCTGCACGTACGGTTTTTCTTGGAAACATTGCAATGCTAACAACAAACATGGAACCACTGCCATGATTTCACAGCGTCATTTTGTAACAAATATAGGCAACTTATTGACGGAATGGAGTCATTGCAACACCATGTTGCTGTCGAACCACCCGCAAAACTAGGCTTCTATTTTAAAAAAAATCATTGAGTTTTTGACTGCCAAGGAAGCCATAGCCAAAAAAGAACTAAACCAATTAATCGTTGCGCGGAAACGTTTCGACTTCACGATTAATTCCGAGACTAACAATCAGAGTGTCAGTTACATAAAATTAGAAGTGTTCACCGCCGTTCCAATTGTCTTTACACTCACATGTGCAATAATAGAAAGTGTATAAGTGTTTTTCCAGAGGCAAGACTTTTTTAAAGAAAGTTGATAAGAAGGAACCCTTCAAATTAAGGAGACTCACAAAATTTATTGTCAATCCATTGCCTCTTCACGACTTTCAAAAGAGATCAAAGAATCGTCTGTTTAGAATATAGTCACTACAGCTCTAAACAGTAGTACAGATCATTGAAAAGGGCATCCCAGGGCCACAAAAAACGCAAGGAGCGTTGATCGAAAAAGACTCCATCCCGCACCGAAGTTTCTCCGATTATTAACTATTATCTGGCGATTTTGTTGTCGAACCAAAAATTATTCTTTTAATAATCAATTATCTGGTGATTTTATGGTCGCAGAGTAAAATAATCGATTATATGGAGAAAACAATCCATTAAATGTTTTATTTTTATGTCGATTATATTGGAGTTATAATAGATTATAAAATAAACAAAATTGATATAAAAATTCGATCAAAAAACACAAATTGTGCGACGTCAACTTTTTCAAATTCTTAGTTGCCTGAGCATGAAAATATAAGACTTTTAGCAGCAAAACAAGCTTTTAGGTAATTTTCGAACTGAATTTCAAGTTTTGTCTCGTGTCTTGTTCTTACATCATTCTGTGCAATTCGAGACCTCACTCTATCCCATCAGAACTCGAAATAAAAAATTTGATTTGAATGGGCGGGATGAGTGGCAGGTATGAAAAATGACTTTACTCAACAAAAAATACTTCCTAAATTTGTCTAATTTGCATCGTATTGTAATGCGGGAGTTGGATAATGTATCTTAGAATAAGTTCTAAAAGTCTTTTTTGTTGAATAAAGTCATCTTTCATGCCTGCTGCCAATCCGACCCATATTTGATTTGGTGAATACCAAATCAAAGAGCTGGGTCAAGTGAATTATTAGCCAACAATTAGACAATGTGAACAGATGAAGTAATTTTAAAACCATACTTTGGGGGGGCGGGGAAGGGGGAGGGCCATCATAATTGGTTTTCTTTGCTGGCCATACTCTTTTGAGATCTGATTTACAATAATTATTTACTATGATTTCATTGCATATTTTTGAGCTCAAATCTGGTTTGTATTTACAACATTATTCTTGAATTTTTACATATGTTTTTGCACAAAATCTGATTTACAATGATGATATTTTGTATATTTGTTGCATATTTTTTGTGCCGAAAATCTTGTTCTTATTGATGATTTTCATGATTTATGTCGTTTGGTTTGAATTCAACTTTTGCTTTGAGTTTTCAAATAGCACGCTTTTAAGTAGAGAAAAATTAATTTTTCTGACAATATAATCAAGTTTTTTGACAACATAATCGATTTTATTGCAATTTTATGGCGATAGCAATAGTTTTTGTTATGATTTTATGGCATTTTTATGGCGGAAACAATAGAGATTTTTTTGCAACTTTATGGCACAAACAATAGATTTTATTGCAATTTTATGGCAAAAACAATACATTTTATTGCGAGTTCATGGCGATTTCAAGGCAAAAAAAAGAGATTTTATTGAAATTATGTGGAGATAAAAATACATTTTAGTGGAATTACAAGGCGATATATTCCTGATGAAAATAATCTATTTTCTTTCTATTATAATTGGTTACACATAATCGATTATAATGGCAATATTTTCGGCAACATTTTCTCAATATAATCTATTTTTATCCGAGAAACTTCGGTGCGGGTTACTGGATGAAAAAGCACTCAAAATATGTGAAAATGATAAATTGACCTTGTTGAGCTAGTGCATTAGGAATAGTAGAAAGTTGCTATTAATCATTAACGCAAAATGCTTGGTTCAGACATTGGCCGTAAATAGTTGGCTCACAATCCAAAACACGACTACCTTAAGTTAATGCTGAGAGCAATTTGCTGAACAGAGAACCTCAACTTGTTGTTAGCTCTTACTAATAAGAAATTCTGTCGACTCAAGAGAACTGTATACGTGCTTGAGCCTACCAAGTTGGCATCAGCTTCGTTATATCTTCCTATTTTTCTAGCTCGTACCAAGTATGTGACTGATTCACAAGTTCAATGACATCAACATGACACTTGAAGCATGGTGATTTTAACCCTCAAGATGACGAAAGTTTTTGCATGTTTCTGTCGTAGAATTTGGAAGATGTTTTGTCCTCTGGACAATTAAAGAACATAAGACATGCTTGCAGACAGGAGAAGCAAAAAAGTTTCTCTACTGAGATTTTTGCCCTTTTTTCCACGTAGATAATGTTGGTTCTTTCTACTTGAAGACCTTAGCAGCCCAAATTTGATTTTATCTAGCGCACTGTGGGCAAGAAAGAAATTTGACTTCCTTCGGTTTAGCAATGATATGAAAACTAGTATAGTAAGTTTTGCATTTGTGGAGTTCTCGGCTTTTGTTATACTGGGAGAAAAGGTTAGCTTCAAGCAAAAAAAACTATAACTCTGTTCATACTCATAAGCAAACTTGATTTTAAAAAAATCATAAAAAAAAACAATCAAAAAAAAACAATTGTAATTTCTACGATTTGCAAGGGGTTCTTCAGTACTACACAGTCTGACTAGTGAAAGTCCTTGTTTATTTTACCCCTCAATCCAAATAGATTTATTTCTGTTTTTGCAGCAGGTTGCCAACAAAACCACACGAACATAAACACGACTACTCGCATGTCAGATTAGAATCCTAAATGTTGCGAATGCACTTTAAAGCCAATTTTAAGTCTTTCGGTTAGGAAATTGTTGAAATCAACAAAAAACGTTCTTCAATTTCTACCACCACACGCTAAATATGTATTTAGCGTCTCGTATCTTAAAAATTCAACCAAATGTCTCACCTCAAGTCATTTTGGAACGCATTTATCCGCCATTTATGAGTGTTGTAAAGACGTAATAAATTGCGCGCTAATTAAAAATTTCAAATTGGCCAAATAACCAGTTTTTAAATTCTATCAATTTGACAAAAAACAACCATAGGTGAAAAAATATACATTCGAGCTTCAGGCAAAATTGTTGTTCATGTTTTTGTATGTCGTAGCAATGAATTTAATTATTCAATGAAATTAAGTATGTCGTAGCAATTATTTAAAAACACGCGAAATCCTGAATATTTCTAATGGCTTTAAATGCCAATAAAAATTATTTTGTTTCAAAAAATGCTGAAAACTCCACAAAAATAGAAAATTAAGAAGCTCTATTAGTTTTTAAAAAAATCACCCGAACACAATTATTCAGGCACTTTCTTTTAAATTAAAAACAAAATTGTTCAGATACCTAAAAAAGGAATCGCTAACCTTCAGTAGTTTGTCCTGAAGTGAATGGTCTTTTTCCAAATTAAAATTACCAACCAAAAAAAACGTTTGACTGAAGAGAAAAATTTTAATGCTGGAAGCTTCAAAAAACCCAAACAATAGTACAAGGAACGGAATGAACAAATGTTCAAAGTAAGGTAAGGAAAAGCGTTCGCTTAACAAAGCTGGCGGTGAAAAATGACCTCAATTTTTTTCATTTCAAGAGAAAAGTGTCAAATTAAAGAGCCACTCGTCTCTGCAAGAAAAGCTACAAAGGACGAAAATTGTAGTTTGTTGTATAGGTCTTATACATTTTACATGGAGTTTCTACAAGGTGCTCTAAAAACGGGGCTGACCAAAACTCGCTATCTTAGGTTTTTCTTTCAAAATTATCACCTTTTAATACAAATTAGGCTCTGAGAACGTTCCAAGATAGGGTTTGTTTGATTGGGTTGTGATTGATAAAAAACTTATTATACATTAAAAAAAATTGGCAAATCTCAGTTATTATGTTTACAAAAACCGCGAAAGCAAAATGCACAAAATTATATTGTATAAAATTTAGCGCAATAGAATTTGGTATGTTTTGATGGGGACGACACTTTATGCTTTTTGGGGGGGGGGGGGATTCCGTTTTGGCGTTTTCCAAAATCTTGATAATGATTTAATATTAATAAAACGTTTTGAGAATTGAGTCCTACTGAATTTGAGGGAAATTTATATTTGTGAAGAACCAGTTCTTTTGTAATATAATTCCAGCCTGTGAAAAGCTTGATTTTTTGTTTTTTATGCTTGTCAGTTGTTCTCAGAAAAACTGTTTCATATCTCGGAGGTTTATTCAATTGATCAAAACGAAAATTTCATTGAAATTTGATTTTTTGAGTTATGATTAGGTTTAGTGATTCACACTTGCGGTTCATACTTATTAAAAGGATCAATCGGAGAGGAATTTTTCTAGCTCAATTTTCTTTCTCAACGATAACTTGTAGAGAATTAAGCGTGGTATCAAAAAATTCCCAGTATATTCCATTTGAGTCTTCATTATGGTCCAAAAGCAATCACAAAAATATTTGCGATGAGACAACTTTGAAAAAAATCCTTTTCCAGATAGTAATCAAAGGTAGTAATTAAATAATAAATTGACTTCCCATGTATTTATACCATTTTTTTCTCTATTTTTTGCCTTCATCAAATCTAATTCTAATTCTAACGTTTTGGGTTTTTTTCCTCATTTTTCCTCGTATCTTACTATTTTGTGCTGATCAATCTTGAAAAATTGTTCTTCAACTCAGCCGCTAAAAATTTATTTTCGAAAGGAAAAGAAATTTTTACAAAACAGTAGTTTCAGAATGATATGTAAATCTAAATTTTAGGCAATCCTATTCGAAAATAAAAAGAATAAGCTTTCAGATGCAACCAAGAAATTTTGGCGACTAATCAAGGCAGTAGCGTTGTTTTCAAAATTGCCAATCAGCTCTATCATGGAATACTTTGTAGTTCTAAACGCATACTTTTAAAAAAAAAACTGGTTTGACAGATTAATAACCAAGAAATTTTGGCGACTAATCAAGGCAGTAGCGTTGTTTTCAAACTTGCCAATCAGCTCTATCATGGAATACTTTGTAGTTCTAAACGCATACTTTAAAAAAAAAAACTGGTTTGACCTTCATCGATTATCAAGATTCAGCAAAATGCCATAGTAGTTTATTTCGCAGCACTGCATTTTTTCTAGTTTTAATAAAACATTCTGCACTTTTAGATTGATACTTTAATCAATATGCATGTCACATTCTTGTGTAGGTTTTTGGTGATTTTCGATCCGACGCATGAAAACAAGGAGGAACATTGCTTTCGGGTGTGTTTTTTTTTGTGTTCCTCACTAAATCAGGTACCACAATCAAGCGTCGTAATGTATCGACAATTATATCATCGTAAAAGCTTTTTAGTCGTGATTCAAATGACACTGAAAATTTCCAAAAGATGTTTCTCAATGTTGAGCAAAAAAGATTAAAAATTTTTGGTTTTTGGTCAATGACGAGTGAATACAAAAAACTAGGACAGATATCTCTTGTTTCTTAACCAAAATTAGTGATCCATTTTTGAATTTAACGAGTATGTTTTATGATGAGAAGTTTAAAAGTTAGTTTTAAATCTGGATTAGAAAACTACGGTTTAGAAGGTTTTTTTACTTGGTGTGATAAAAAATCTGATGAAATAATAAAATCGTCAAATTGGGCAAAAACTTTTGAAGAAAAATTACTAGAAAATGTTTCAAAAAAATTTAACAGAAATTTGTTCCAAAAAATGATGAAGACACCTTTTGAAATTTTTGAAATTTTGTTATGACGGTGAGACCAACAAATTCAAGTTTCCTAATGAAAACCTCCCCAAACAATCATTAGAATATTCTGGAGAATGACCAAAACCTGAATACAGACGTGGTTTTGATAAAGCTATAAGTTTGAAGTCAACGAATCGTGAAATCAAATTTAGCAATCATTTTGTCGGGCATATGAGCAAACTACAAAAGAACCCAAGTACATTAATTCAAAAAGGGAAAATTTTAATGACGGAAACTATTTCAAACCATAAAGTTTCTAGTTCAACGTGTAAATTATAAAATTCCATACGAGGCATTGATTTAAGTTTTTTCATTGTAGTTCAACATTTTTTCACCAAAAGTTTCAGTTGGTTTTCAGGTGAGTCTCAGGTTTTTTTTAACATACTTTCAGTTGGTTAAAACACTGGTCAAATAATTTGTTTTCTTTTTAAGATGATATCTTAAGAATTGTGTATTGACAAAATCGTGCCCTAAAAACTCATCGATGTGAAACAATCTTAGCATCTCAAACATTGTATCTTACTGCATGCATGGCAAAATCTATGACAAATCTAGAAAAACAGGAAGTCCATTTTCAATACATAGATTGCTTACCTGACAGATAAAAACTAATTTAATATATGGAAATCAGAAATCAGCACAAACCCCTCTCAACATCAGCTCCAACATATACTTTTTAGTTTGACTATGCGATTTGATGGAGGAGTATCACTAGAATTTTGAAAAGTGTGTTCTGATTTCAAATAGAATCAGAAATTTGAATTATTTTATTGCGTTCACAAAATGTGACGCCGTCGCCACCACAAAAGAAATATGTTTTTATTCCCTTGCAAAAGGAAGGGAAATGCTATTGGAATATTTCGTATAACGTTTTAAGCATTGAGAATTGAAACGACTATTCTCATTCAATGCAAATATTAACGATTCCTCTCGTAAAATACGAGCATACGAAACCTTCTTCTCGTAAAATACGAATGTACGAATAGAGAATACGAAGTTAAGAAGTAACTTCTCATTTGATACGAAAAGGGGTACGATTTCCCATCTGAGTATAAATAGAAGCTCAAAACTACGGGAATTCATTCCCAACAATATCTCTACTAACACCAACACCACTCTCTTCTACCACCCCAACCAATCTCTAAAATAATATCTACTCTCAGTAAAAATATCTCTAATCTAACCGTAAAAATAGATATTGAGTCAAAAGGCAACTAGCTGTAAATTCATACTAACTTCTTTTCTAATAAAATATTTCTCAGCGAATTTTAGATTTACTTTCTAAGATAGAAAGTAGAAAGGACCCTTTATTCCTAGCAAGCGTTTTGTCCGACGTATATAGTATTGCTAGCGTAATAAATTGGTGCGACCAGTGAGGCGCACCTTCTAAAAATTCGCAAAAATTGCTAAAGTCTCAAAAAGAGATAAAAAAGCAAAGATTCCAATTCTCAAACTGGAGAATTGTTGAAAATTCTCTTACAAATAAAGAGAAGTAATAAATTTCCAAATCAGAAATTTAAGTTTTCGAAACAAATTTATAAACTTTTCTATCTTTCTTTTTAAAGTTTTAAAACTAAATATAAAATGGCTGATACCACAATATCCCATCCTCAGGAAAGCTTCTATGAGAACACTCGATCCGCACCTGGATCACTTTCCGAATCCAAAAGACCTACACGGACAAATCGTCCTACAAACTTTTATGGAACTACAATTCCATCTAGTATAATTGGCAAATTTAAAAAGAAATAAAAAACACCAACTATTTATTTGGCCAAAACTAATATTTTTTAACATTCTTTTTTTATTGGCCTTTTCTTTTCTCTTTTAGAAATATTTCGTTTGTAATAAAACCACAAAACACCAAAAATAACATATTTACAAATAGATTTAAAAATAAGTTTTATAAAGATTAGACTTTATATCCGTGTAAAATTTGACTAGTTTAACAGCCGCCATCTTTTCCAGAGAGTTTTCAGCGGCCCTACTCAGGCTCCTCACTGCAAACTGCAGCGCTGAATAAGGCCGCCACCAAGCTTGATAGATTTCTTCTAACATGATATCCAGCTCTATCTTTCTCCTAAATTCTTCTTCTATTGCTGGCTTTCTGAAGAATTCTTCTTGAAACTAAAACAAATTTATATACGATTTCTATGTTGCCATGCCACTTGAATAAAAATTTTTTTTATATATATATTTTTTAAAATTGGGTGTATTGTAAAACAAACTTACATCCTCTCCAAAGAATATGGACAAAAAGTCCATTGTTTCTTGTGAAACCACATTGACTCCACTCTAAGGGCTCCATAGTTTCTTGGCGAGGAACCTACTCTGAATTGAGCCCAGCTCAAATAATTCCTCGGAATTCAGTACCGGATACTTAAAGATATAACTCCGGTCCATAAATATCGTAAATTCCATAGGCGTTAAGTTTGCCCCTTTCTCTACTAGCCCGTCGTAGATTGCCACCCTTCTCTCGACTTCCTTGTACTCCAGCAAGGCTTCATGTTTGAAGTTTGGCTCATCCCGTAAGTTCAAAAACTTCTCCGGGAAGTCCACCAGATTATCTTCAGGATCGATAAATATCATTTTGGACGAAGAAAAATTTTTTTGAGGATAAAATACAGATAGTTAAAACTGAACGGAAAGCAAACAAACGATATTGCTTTTAGTCCTCTTTTATGAAGAGATGTTTTTTTTTCATTTTCCTCCTCCAATAGGGAAGAAAAATGCAGTTGTTAAAAATTAACATCAGCATAAACGAATAAAAATCATTTCACTGCTAGATCTCAACAAATCAAAACTAAGTGGAAAAACCACGACATTAAACCAGAGTGGAAAAAACCACAACATTACAAAACGAATGGCGAAGGAATTACGACTTAAAAAGAGTCACTTCCGAAAGACGCCGAATAACAACGACCAATCAGAGCTTAGATTTGGAAAAAAGCAAAAACAGCCTTTAAAAACTAACTGATATACACTTGTTTTCATTCTTGCTCAATTCCACATCTTGCATTCAAAACCTCCTCTCTCTACAAAAAATAAATCTGCTGAATTCCTCAACAAAAATTGAAATCTAACTCAGATTTCCCATCACAAAAAATCCACAAAATGACAAATCCAAATAGTGAACTAGAGGAAGGAGAACTAATGGACCAAGATCCTGTTCTAACCACTCTCGAGGAAATGCTTAAAGTGACAACTTTGAAAAATTCTTTTGTTATCATTCACCACCAAAAAATAAATTTGCAAAAAATTTATTTGGTTGGTCTTTTAACTCTAATAATACTTTCGAATCAAACCTCAGCATTTGATCCGAAAGAACAATTATATGCAAATACTGCAAATAATCTTCGGGTTGCTCATTATGATTGTCAACTAATGACTTCTAACAAAATGTTCTCTCTAAATAAAGTAGCACCTTGCAAAGTCCAACCAGAAAATAAGGAAGTAACCCATGCTTATGTTACTCTATATCAGAGACATTATCGCACAAAAGCAAATGCAACAATGTGTCGAATCAAACACCAATCAATGCGTTGGTTCTGCGATTCTTTTGATTCGAGTGGTATCGACGCTCGACACAATATGATCACTACTGATCTCCATTTATCTGCCGATCAATGTAAATCGGCCGCCGACAGAGGCTATTTTAACCTAGGCTATGCTAGTATTGGAAATATTCCTTTCAAATTTAATGTTAAAACAGTAACTAATGCCCATGCTGGCAAAGTTGACGGCAAACATCATAACGAATGTGATGGCCGTTCTTGGATTAAATTGGACACTTTTCAAAACTTACATGCAAAATGTAACTCTGACTGTTAACCTCAAAGATGGAACAGTCAATAATTGGCAAAACATTCCTTTGCCCTGTCCAGTGTCTACAAACGGATGTGAAACAACATCCTTAGACGCTTTTGCTTATACTTGGATAGAACCCAACAATTGCATTTTTACTGTTTTAAACAGATTTTCGGCTAAAATGATTCAAAACGAAGAATCATACTATATAATTAAAGGCGATTCTAGCCCATCTATTCATTCTACCCATACAAGGGATTCTCAAAAATTTATGCTACAGGTGATGAATAAACCGCAATCTCTTTGTGGTCATCCCAGAATAGTGTATCCAACTTCATATGATTCACTTTTTATTGCATACACTGACGGTTTCAATATGGATACTGGAATCCAAGTTAAACCAACCCCAGAAACGGGAACTATTCATAATGCCGGCCAACCAAATTCTACTTTTCTCACATTAAGTGATGATTCGCCGCCACTCCAATTTTCAACTCATCAAATTGACTACGAAGCTCATATAGGAACTAAATTGGACTATATTCTATTTTATAGCTTCTACATGCTCAGAACGGCCGAGTTAGCCCTTCTGCAAAATCAATGTGAGCTAGAACTCTCCTCAATATTAAATACTTTAATGCTTTCGCTTGAAAGCCCACGTTTGGCTGGCTATATTTTAACTCAGAACCGCTCTATGTTCTTATGGCAACGTTGCCTGGCTCTACCATTGTCCGAAATTTTATTCACCTTTGCAATTAATGGATGAATGCTATAATCGCATTCCCATTATGTATAAGGAAAATGTTCGATTTGTCGATCCAATTACGCGACAAACTTTTCAGTCGGCAGATCTACAAGACTGCTCCGACAAACATTCAAATCTCTTTCAACTAGATGTTGATGATGATAAGTCCTGGATTGAATTAACCCCTCAAATTACAAGGGTTACAGGACCATATCTATTTAAACCAAAAGAAATAATTCAAAAGATTAAGCATTCTTTAGCCTCTAGCCAAGGCGCTTCAATCTACACTTATGCTCAAATGCACAATTTCTGGAATATGATTTCCGATAATTCAGAGATGAAAGGAATACTGCAAAAAGTATCCAGGTCCTTTCTAAATGCTAAAAAAATTCTTTTCACGGACTCATATAGCCCACTAGGCTCTTCCCAAACAATCTATTTGGACTATCTCATCTCTCCAAACTTTTGGAAAAACGAATACACCCGTATATTCGGGAAAGTACAATACTATTTAGAAAAATGCGGAATAGTCTTCGCCTCTTTTCTATTTGTGAAATTCATACTAGATTGCCTAGTATTCATAATAAAGGCTATGCATATTCACAAAATCACCGGCCGCTAACTACACTTTGGCAAAGTATTGCTTGCCGCTTCATATAATATACTTTTCACTTCCATAGTGACCTCAATTTTCACTCAAGATGAGCAAACTGAAAAAATAGAACAAGAATGTGATCAAAAAATACAAGCTCCTCTTTTAGAGGAAATTGATAAAATAAACCAGGATCGCATGTATCCTCACATCCAATTAACAAGTTTTGAGAGAAGAACTCAAAACTTGGATCACCCAACAAACCCAGTCTAATAAAAAAATTCTACTGTTCTAGGATATACCAACTAATTCAACTATGGACGCATCACTTGATGACGACTTGAGAGATTTTGAGGACCTTCTCTCACTCCTGCCACCAACTGATCCACTGGACTTGCAGATTTCAGCACTCACTCAACAACCAACTGTTTCTACTACTACAACACCCACTGCAAAGCCAACCTCAACACGATCCTTCGTTGAGCCACTACTTCAAACCAATTCAGCTGTCCCAATAACTACAGCATCAAAGCCACCACCCCTAAAAATTTCACCCCCTGATTTCAAAATACCCCTGGTTCCCTCGAATTCCAAAATTAAAAAACGGACCCAGATTGTAAGACCATATAAGATACTAACGGCAAAGACGTCCGTATCAACTTCTCAATATCCAACGACCATTAGGCGACAGCCCTTACACTCCACTGAATTAAATACTAAATTACATATTCAGTTAGAAAGGGAACGATACATTAATTCTAACAGCAATCCCGGCTTCGATATGGATCTCAATTATGCTTTGAATCCATTAATCAATCGTTTTAAATTAGAAGCCTATCACCCTATAAAAAAATGTACTCCATAACTAATTCCCTTCTTGATTATCAAAAAATCTATGTCCCAGCAAAATATCTGACAGCAAAATTACAAACCCCCCAGTTAGATGACTATACTGAGCAAATTCAGCGCAGTCATATACATGAAACGCACCAAATCCGGGAGCTGAAAAAGCAAATCCACAATTTGAAAACAAAAAATCACCAACTTATAGCCCGGTTGGAAGGAAAATTGTAAAAATTTATCCTTTCATTTAAACATTTATTCTTTCGCTTTATATAGCTATGTAGTATAGCTATTAATTTTGCCTTTCTCAAAAATTTTGACTTCTATAAAAAACAAAAAAAAAACAAAAAATACCCCCTTTGTATGAACCAGTCCTCCCCTTATTACGCGTATGGACATCCACTTCACATACTTCAAGACAGAAAGGAGACTTCGGAAAAAGAATGTTCAAGGAATAAAACTAACCTTCAAACTTTTTGAGAAACAAATAATTTTGATGTATTTAATTTTATAGTTAAATCCCTTGGTTGTGTAAACTCTATTTTGATTTATAAATGTAACTGATGTATTTATATTCATTCAAGCCTGACTCAAAGTATCAGTTGTTCAAAAACATCTGCTACCTGTAATACCAACAAACTATTAAACCAACTTTATGAGATTGAAAGAAAAAGCTTCGATCGATCAACAATTACCCCACTATTCAAGTGAAAGTAATAAAAATGAAAGTTTCAGTTTATTCCTCTCCAAATAGGAGGATGGATATGTTCTGATTTCAAATAGAAACAGAAACATGAATTATTTTATTGCGTTCACAAAATGTGACGCCGCCGCCACCGCAAAAGAAATATGTTTTTATTCCCTTGCAAAAGGAAGGGAAATGCTATTGGAATATTTCGTATAACGTTTTAAGCATTGAGAATTGAAACGACTATTCTCATTCAATGCAAATATTAACGATTCCTCTCGTAAAATACGAGCATACGAAACCTTCTTCTCGTAAAATACGAATGTACGAATAGAGAATACGAAGTTAAGAAGTAACTTCTCATTTGATACGAAAAGTGGTACGATTTCCCATCTGAGTATAAATAGAAGCTCAAAACTACGGGAATTCATTCCCAACAATATCTCTTCTAACACCAAC
Organism: Symsagittifera roscoffensis; assembly: GCF_963678635.1. Lineage (NCBI taxonomy): Eukaryota > Metazoa > Xenacoelomorpha > Acoela > Convolutidae > Symsagittifera > Symsagittifera roscoffensis. Next base: position 38,702,492 of record NC_087071.1, read on the forward strand.
ACCACTCTCTTCTACCACCCCAACCAATCTCTAAAATAATATATACTCTCAGTAAAAATATCTCTAATCTAACCGTAAAAATAGATATTGAGTCAAAAGGCAACTAGCTGTAAATTCATACTAACTTCTTTTCTAATAAAATATTTCTCAGCGAATTTTAGATTTACTTTCTAAGATAGAAAGTAGAAAGGACCCTTTATTCCTAGCAAGCGTTTTGTCCGACGTATATAGTATTGCTAGCGTAATAAATTTCAGTTGGATTGCTTACCTGACAGATAAAAACTATTTTAATATATGGAAATCAGAAGTCAGCACAAACCCCTCTCAACATCAGCTCCAACATCTACTTTTTAGTTTGACTATGCGATTTGATGGAGGAGTATCACTAGAATTTTGAAAAGTGACGCAATATGTTTTGGATGGCCGCTTTGTTCGTTAGTTTCATACAAAAGAGGTTTAATTCTCAAAAAAGTGAAGAACTCGGGTTTTGAACAGTGGGTTTTTTGTCTCGTCGGCTGCTTCTGCGAGCTTTTTTTGGCTTGGCTTGAGAACAAGTTACTATCATGCAGACTCATCAATTTTATATACATCAAGTTACTATCATGATGACTCTTCGTAATTTCAAAATGGATTACCTTCTTTTTCAAATGAGGTTTAGTCTGGGTCTCAAAGTAATCTTCTCCATGTTTGATTTTTCCCTACCCCTCTTCAACTGCCACTCAATGTCACTGAAGCATTCTAAGACTGCTGGAGGTTGAATTTATCAGGATCAGTCGGGGTCGTTGTTATTGAAATCTTTGCCTGGTCATATACTGGCTTTGAAGTTCTAGGTTGAAGTTCGATTCAAGTTTCTGTATTGTTTTAGCAATGTCTTAGGTACATACAGGGTTCTTTGAACAAATTGTTCGGATAAGTTACACAAGTTTTGATGTACAATTTTGGTCTGCCTTTTTTCAAATTTAACAGTTATGTCATTTCCACTTTAGACTGATAAACCAGGATCTGCCACTTTTTATAACTGCCACTTTATTCAAAATTTTAAAGAGGCTAAAATTTTATCGGGAAAGTGAGGCTAAAGTGAGGATATTGATGGCTAATGCAATCACTGCAAAACAGCATCTGATGCTATGGGTTGATACTGTTTTTTCTGCTTCTAATAAGAAACCCACCTTTTTTGCCTGGTCAAGATAATGAAAGGCGGAAAAGGAACAAAAATTGGATAAGCTGAGGCCAAAGTATACAAGAGAAAAAATTTGTAACCTTCAACAATATAAAACCGATTCTACAATCAAGAATCATGTCCAGACAATTTTCGCCTAGTAAAGGCAAAAAACCTCTATTTACTAACTACTTATTTGACAAATTTTTTTAAAAATGGAGCCCTTTTTACTCAAGATAAATGTGATTTTTGGTTCCAGGTGTGAATACTCAGAGAACGGTTGTAAAACAAGAATCAATTCTCCTTGTTTATGTTTATAGTATTGTAAATAATATAGATAATTTCGTACTTAGAAAATGTCATGACAAATCTTTTAAATACAACTCAAATCTTTCATAAGTTGTGTCAGAGTGAATGAGAGTACATAGTGATAATCTATAAAGGATTGGCAGGTCGGTCACGACCTTGATAAACAAAAAGGCAATTTAAGTTTAGCACGAATAGCTAGCACATTGATGACGTCATATGAACTAATAAATTACGCCATATCACATTTCCCCCTCTCGGGAAAAATTCAAACAACGTTTGAATTTCTTTATAGTAATGAAAACAAAAACAAATTTATGCCCTCACAGACAATAAACAATACGGCTTGTAACAAATAAACAAACACTAGAAGTTTTACAAATTAACTGATGTGACTTTTAGCGATGAACGGAAGTTTTGTAAGTTTGTATCGAAATCAAAGGTACGAAAGTTTTATTTGTCTGCCCGACGCAAAGGATGGTCAGAGGGACTCTTTTTGGGGAAGCGTGTAAATTTCCGATATAGACCTTCGGAATTATCGGGAACAACCACCCGAGACTGTCCTGCTTGGTTAATCGGTTCTGAGTCTGAATTAGCCACAACAAAACGAACTTTCTTGTCGGGCGAAGCAGGAGTTGACGGAGGTGTAGACATCGACTGAGACTGAATAATATTCACAGAATGTCTGATGGGGCTACCGTAAAATGTAGTCTGTTTTTTACGTCGAGAAGAGGCACGGGACGAATTCGAAGAGGATGAGACATTTCCATCCGGTTCGGAAATTATGACGGGACCGCCTTGGGTGGGAAAGCCCGATGCTGCCACATTTGAAGAAGTTCCTTCTTGAGATTTAGGAATTGAAGATTCATCATCTGACGAAATAGGGATGAGGTCTGGACATACTGGACTTTTAATGACTGAAATAAGTGGCTTCGGTTTAACACTAATGGGGACCCCCGTTCCTTGATTGCCAGACGTGGAAGAAGATACTGTCAGGTCTACTACTGGAGTAGAGTGCTGCGGAGAAGGGATGAATTGTACACCTGGAGCCTCTGAGACTGAAGATTGCTTCGATTTAGTCGACACAATTTGGCCACGCGATTGAGTAATTGAAGATGGCAGAGATGGGAACTTCGAATGAGCAGGGATCTGTAACGTTTTAGCTGTGATGTGTTGACGAGAACTCGATTGTTTTGTTTTAGCTGCGATGTGTTGGCGAGAACTCGATTGTTTGAGTGGCCGATTATCTTCTGATGACGACGGAGAAGAGACACAATGGGGCGTTTCTGCCCCTTCTTGACAGGCGTAAGTTGTTTGCCTGAAAAACTTAGATCGGTTGATTTAAGACGTACCGCCAAATGATTTCTTCTAATCACTTTCCCCTTATCCGAAATATATGTGGACCCAGTAATCCGCACGATTTTGCCCTTAAAAGGTTTGAAAAGTTCTCGGCCAGACTTCCTATTTAGAAATTTCCTAAAAATTTCGACTTTAGTTGGTTCATTCAATACTAAATAATCCAAATTACGTTTTGGTAACGACGGGCGAATTTGATCCAACTGCATCTGATTCCTAAATCTAAGGGTACCAGCTGACAAATTAGAGCGAAGGGTGGCTGCGAGGACTTGATTTCTCTCCGTCAACGTCTTCAAAGCTTTGACTCCCTCCTGGTGGGACAATGACTTTTTCAATGTCAACCACTGATTGGCGGAATGTGCCAGGTTCTCCAGAGCGCGGTAAGGAGGAGTGTCTGAAAGTGAATCCGTAGATCCACCAAAGTATGGAGACACCGTCGGGCTTGACTGCCCCTTCCTGACCACTTTTATCCTCGGTCGGCTATCGCACTGCTCCCGACGCTGTTCGGGTGTTAAAATGTCCCTTTCCAATTGTTGGTTATCTAAATTAACGCCCGTAGATAAACGCTCAGCCGCAATGGATAGCTCCGTATTCGGAGGACGGCCATAATGAAGCTCAAACGGGGAAACCCCAGTAACAGAATTTTTTGTAATCCGAATATCTTCAATAATATTTCTAAGAGTATCTTGAATATTTGAAAAATCCGAACTTAACCGCGAGGCGCCTAAACGACGTTTAATTGTTTGAATCGACCTTTCTACTAAACCGCAACCACGATGGTCCCCCACCGGGCAGAAATATTTTGCAATATTTTTCTCTTGACAAAAATTTTGCACTAATTTGTTCTTAAAACCAGAGTATTGGTCAGTTTTGATAGATTTGGGGATACTGTGCTGTTGAATAGACGATTTAAGAAATTTAATAATCTTCCGTCCTCCCGTAGAACGCGTAATCATAGCTGACGGATATTTTGAGTAACGGTCGATCGCGACCAAGATATACATACTGTTACCAAACGAATCAAGTAGAGGACCCGCGTAATCGAGCTGCAGCTCTTCATTAGGGCCAGACAAAAGGGGTAAAGGCTTGGAAGAGTTAAATGAAGCGTTCGCTTTCAAATTCTTACCAAACTTTGTGCATTGGGGACAATCTTTGCAAAGCTGGACGATATCTCGATGCATTCGGGGCCACCAGATATATTGCGCAGCATCAACCATGGCCAACTGACACGCATGCGACCTATGCAGTCGAGACAATAATGGTTTTCGTAGGCACATGGGTATAGCGATCCTATTATCTACAACAATACAGCCATCAACCACCGCTGCACAATGCCAAAAGGATTTTATATAGGAATCTATACGACAAAATCCTTCGTAGTCCCGATTAATGATCGCTCGTTTCATGAGGCA
>NC_087071.1:38706924-38785877 GCF_963678635.1 Symsagittifera roscoffensis
AAAGTTGCGGGTGGAATAATCCTCCTTTCATTACCCCCCCCCCCCCCAGCGTTTGCCCATTTACAACAACAACCCCCTCCCCCCCGCCCGGAAGTTCAGTGGATGGGGGAGTCGGGTGGGGGAGGGGTGGGTTGAGGTGGAGGGATGTTCACGTGAGGGGGGGGGGGGTTTGATTAGGTGGGGGGTTTAGTGGGGGGAGGGGAGCAAAGGGGCAAACGTTGCGGGGGGGGGACGGAGTTGGGAGAGCTTAACGAAATCTTTTTGCAATTTGAGTTTAGGTTTAGAAATGGGTTAGGCCGTACACTCGCTCTGCAAAATTTCCGCATAACTCACTTGATAAATGCAGAAATTCTTGCTAAACTTTGCACGACGCGCGAAACAAAAAAAAAGTTGAAAAAAAATCCATTTTAAGGTGATTTCCCATAAATTATAAAATCCATTATAACCCTATATTGGATTCCAAATGAACTATAATGCGTTTTGTTTTGGCGAGAAAAATGGATTTAAATCCATTTTTAGTCCAATTTTGTTGTCTGAAAATAAGATGGGAATCGATTATATTTACAACTTTTTAGACCATGAAAATCCATTATAATCGATTTGTTTTCACTTTTCTTAAATGCAGGAACGCTTGTCTAAAAATTGTGCAGGTGGCCATAATCATGTAAGAACTCAGAATTCAAAAACGTTCCTTTGATCAAACTGTAACATCGTTTTTTTGCAGTTTAGAACACCAATAGTCTTTCGAAAATATATTATTAGCAAAAAAATCAAGAAGGTTTTGAACAAAAGCCAATTATTTGCTTGAAATTTAGCCTGAGAAGTTTTTTGAGGCTTTCACTTTTAATTTATTTTTCAAACCTTTTAAACACTTACCTTATCCTTTTGCTCTAAATGGATAAAAAAAAACATTTTAGAAAAAAAAGCAAAAGGAAATTTTCTCTGCATACGGTCGAACCCTCTGTAAGATTTTCTTTTAGTGAATCGTCTTACTCTTCTTACTTCCAGGTGGCTTTTTGGATCAACAGGGAAGGAATTCCCGGCCGAGCATGTCTGTCAATCACAACTGTCCTGTCTCTCATCACTCTGATTGGATCCACCAACTCAAAACTACCCAATGTGTCTGCAGTGAAAGCACTCGATGTTTATTTCTTCATCTGTTTCGGATATGTGTTCGGAGGGCTGTTAGAGTTTGCGACAGTTATTTATTTAGGTAGGTACGGTTTTAAAACCATATATCCACGAGAGAAAGGAGCAACATAACAGCTTTACAGCTCGTTACGGCTAGCCGCTGTTGTGCCCCTGCTTAAAAATTAAATGCAATTTTTTTGCTATTTTCCTGGGCTGTGTAATGTTGCCTCAACCTCAAGCAACAAGCGCTTGGTGAGAATAACTTTGTGAATAATGTGGGGCAAGATGGTTGTTTTGTCGAAAGAACAATACTATTAAGACTATTTATCCACGAGAGGACGGACCAACATGCAAACTATAAAGCTCATCACTGCGAACCGCTGTTGTGCCCCTCTGCTTAAAACTAAATGCAATTTTTTTGCTAATTTCCTGGGCTGTGTAATGTTGCCTCAACCACAAGCAACAAGCGCTTGGTGAGAAAAACTTTGTGAATAATGTGGGGCAAGATGGTTGTTTTGTCGAAAGAACAATACTATTAAGACTATTTATCCACGAGAGGACGGACCAACATGCAAACTATAAAGCTCATCACTGCGAACCGCTGTTGTGCCCCTCTGCTTAAAACTAAATGCAATTTTTTTGCTAATTTCCTGGGCTGTGTAATGTTGCCTCAACCACAAGCAACAAGCGCTTGGTGAGAAAAACTTTGTGAATAATGTGGGGCAAGATGTTTGTTTTGTCGAAAGAACAATACTATTAAGACTATTTATCCACGAGAGGACGGACCAACATGCAAACTATAAAGCTCATCACTGCGAACCGCTGTTGTGCCCCTCTGCTTAAAACTGAATGCAATTTTTTTGCTATTTTCCTGGGCTGTGTAATGTTGCCTCAACCTCAAGCAACAAGCGCTTGGTGAGAATAACTTTGTGAATAATGTGGGGCAAGATGGTTGTTTTGTCGAAAGAACAATAATATTAAGACTATTTATCCACGAGAGGACGGACCAACATGCAAACTATAAAGCTCATCACTGCGAACCGCTGTTGTGCCCCTCTGCTTAAAACTAAATGCAATTTTTTTGCTATTTTCCTGGGCTGCGTAATGTTGCCTCAACCTCAAGCAACAAGCCCTTGGTGAGAATAACTTTGTGAATAATGTGGGGCAAGATGGTTGTTTTGTCGAAAGAACAATACTATTAAGAATATTTATCCACGAGAGGACGGACCAACAAGCAAACTATAAAGCTCATCACTGCGAACCGCTGTTGTGTACCTCTACTTAAAACTAAATGCAATTTTTTTGCTATTTTCCTGGGCTGTGTAATGTTGCCTCAACCTCAAGCAACAAGCGCTTGGTGAGAATAACTTTGTGAATAATGTGGGGCAAGATGGTTGTTTTGTCGAAAGAACAATACTATTAAGACTATTTATCCACGAGAGGACGGACCAACATGCAAACTATAAAGCTCATCACTGCGAACCGCTGTTGTGCCCCTCTGCTTAAAACTAAATGCAATTTTTTTGCTATTTTCCTGGGCTGCGTAATGTTGCCTCAACCTCAAGCAACAAGCCCCTGGTGAGAAAAACTTTGTGAATAACGTGGGGCATGATGGTTGTTTTGTCGAAAGAACAATACTATTAAGAATATTTATCCACGAGAGGACGGACCAACATGCAAACTATAAAGCTCATCACTGCGAACCGCTGTTGTGCCCCTCTGCTTAAAACTGAATGCAATTTTTTTGCTATTTTCCTGGGCTGTGTAATGTTGCCTCAACCTCAAGCAACAAGCGCTTGGTGAGAATAACTTTGTGAATAATGTGGGGCAAGATGGTTGTTTTGTCGAAAGAACAATACTATTAAGACTATTTATCCACGAGAGGACGGACCAACATGCAAACTATAAAGCTCATCACTGCGAACCGCTGTTGTGCCCCTCTGCTTATAACTAAATGCAATTTTTTTGCTTTTTTCCTGGGCTGCGTAATGTTGCCTCAACCTCAAGCAACAAGCCCTTGGTGAGAATAACTTTGTGAATAATGTGGGGCAAGATGGTTGTTTTGTCGAAAGAACAATACTATTAAGAATATTTATCCACGAGAGGACGGACCAACATGCAAACTATAAAGCTCATCACTGCGAACCGCTGTTGTGCCCCTCTGCTTAAAACTGAATGCAATTTTTTTGCTATTTTCCTGGGCTGTGTAATGTTGCCTCAACCTCAAGCAACAAGCGCTTGGTGAGAATAACTTTGTGAATAATGTGGGGCAAGATGGTTGTTTTGTCGAAAGAACAATACTATTAAGACTATTTATCCACGAGAGGACGGACAAACATGCAAACTATAAAGCTCATCGCTGCGAACCGCTGTTGTGCCCCTCTGCTTAAAACTGAATGCAATTTTTTTGCTATTTTCCTGGGCTGTGTAATGTTGCCTCAACCTCAAGCAACAAGCGCTTGGTGAGAATAACTTTGTGAATAATGTGGGGCAAGATGGTTGTTTTGTCGAAAGAACAATACTATTAAGACTATTTATCCACGAGAGGACGGACCAACATGCAAACTATAAAGCTCATCACTGCGAACCGCTGTTGTGCCCCTCTGCTTGAAACTAAATGCAATTTTTTTGCTATTTTCCTGGGCTGCGTAATGTTGCCTCAACCTCAAGCAACAAGCCCTTGGTGAGAATAACTTTGTGAATAATGTGGGGCAAGATGGTTGTTTTGTCGAAAGAACAATACTATTAAGAATATTTATCCACGAGAGGACGGACCAACATGCAAACTATAAAGCTCATCACTGCGAACCGCTGTTGTGCCCCTCTGCTTAAAACTGAATGCAATTTTTTTGCTATTTTCCTGGGCTGTGTAATGTTGCCTCAACCTCAAGCAACAAGCGCTTGGTGAGAATCACTTTGTGAATAATGTGGGGCAAGATGGTTGTTTTGTCGAAAGAACAATACTATTAAGACTATTTATCCACGAGAGGACGGACCAACATGGAAACTATAAAGCTCATCACTGCGAACCGCTGTTGTGCCCCTCTGCTTAAAACTAAATGCAATTTTTTTGCTATTTTCCTGGGCTGTGTAATGTTGCCTCAACCTCAAGCAACAAGCGCTTGGTGAGAATAACTTTGTGGATAATGTGGGGCAAGATGGTTGTTTTGTCGAAAGAACAATACTATTAAGACTATTTATCCACGAGAGGACGGACCAACATGCAAACTATAAAGCTCATCACTGCGAACCGCTGTTGTGCCCCTCTGCTTAAAACTGAATGCAATTTTTTTGCTATTTTCCTGGGCTGTGTAATGTTGTCTCAACCTCAAGCAACAAGCGCTTGGTGAGAATCACTTTGTGAATAATGTGGGGCAAGATGGTTGTTTTGTCGAAAGAACAATACTATTAAGAATATTTATCCACGAGAGGACGGAACAACATGCAAACTATAAAGCTCATCACTGCGAACCGCTGTTGTGCCCCTCTGCTTAAAACTGAATGCAATTTTTTTGCTATTTTCCTGGGCTGTGTAATGTTGCCTCAACCTCAAGCAACAAGCGCTTGGTGAGAATCACTTTGTGAATAATGTGGGGCAAGATGGTTGTTTTGTCGAAAGAACAATACTATTAAGACTATTTATCCACGAGAGGACGGACCAACATGGAAACTATAAAGCTCATCACTGCGAACCGCTGTTGTGCCCCTCTGCTTAAAACTAAATGCAATTTTTTTGCTATTTTCCTGGGCTGTGTAATGTTGCCTCAACCTCAAGCAACAAGCGCTTGGTGAGAATAACTTTGTGGATAATGTGGGGCAAGATGGTTGTTTTGTCGAAAGAACAATACTATTAAGACTATTTATCCACGAGAGGACGGACCAACATGCAAACTATAAAGCTCATCACTGCGAACCGCTGTTGTGCCCCTCTGCTTAAAACTAAATGCAAATTTTTTGCTATTTTCCTGGGCTGTGTAATGTTGCCTCAACCTCAAGCAACAAGCGCTTGGTGAGAATAACTTTGTGGATAATGTGGGGCAAGATGGTTGTTTTGTCGAAAGAACAATAGTATTCAGAATATTTATCCACGAGAGGACGGACCAACATGCAAACTATAAAGCTCATCACTGCGAACCGCTGTTGTGCCCCTCTACTTAAAACTAAATGCAATTTTTTTGCTATTTTCCTGGGCTGTGTAATGTTGCCTCAACCTCAAGCAACAAGCGCTTGGTGAGAATAACTTTGTGAATAATGTGGGGCAAGATGGTTGTTTTGTCGAAAGAACAATACTATTAAGACTATTAATCCACGAGAGGACGGACCAACATGCAAACTATAAAGCTCATCACTGCGAACCGCTGTTGTGCCCCTCTGCTTAAAACTAAATGCAATTTTTTTGCTATTTTCCTGGGCTGCGTAATGTTGCCTCAACCTCAAGCAACAAGCCCTTGGTGAGAATAACTTTGTGAATAATGTGGGGCAAGATGGTTGTTTTGTCGAAAGAACAATACTATTAAGAATATTTATCCACGAGAGGACGGACCAACATGCAAACTATAAAGCTCATCACTGCGAACCGCTGTTGTGCCCCTCTGCTTAAAACTGAATGCAATTTTTTTGCTATTTTCCTGGGCTGTGTAATGTTGCCTCAACCTCAAGCAACAAGCGCTTGGTGAGAATCACTTTGTGAATAATGTGGGGCAAGATGGTTGTTTTGTCGAAAGAACAATACTATTAAGACTATTTATCCACGAGAGGACGGACCAACATGCAAACTATAAAGCTCATCACTGCGAACCGCTGTTGTGCCCCTCTGCTTAAAACTAAATGTAATTTTTTTGCTATTTTCCTGGGCTGTGTAATGTTGCCTCAACCTCAAGCAACAAGCGCTTGGTGAGAATAACTTTGTGGATAATGTGGGGCAAGATGGTTGTTTTGTCGAAAGAACAATACTATTAAGACTATTTATCCACGAGAGGACGGACCAACATGCAAACTATAAAGCTCATCACTGCGAACCGCTGTTGTGCCCCTCTGCTTAAAACTAAATGCAAATTTTTTGCTATTTTCCTGGGCTGTGTAATGTTGCCTCAACCTCAAGCAACAAGCGCTTGGTGAGAATAACTTTGTGGATAATGTGGGGCAAGATGGTTGTTTTGTCGAAAGAACAATACTATTAAGAATATTTATCCACGAGAGGACGGACCAACATGCAAACTATAAAGCTCATCACTGCGAACCGCTGTTGTGCCCCTCTGCTTAAAACTGAATGCAATTTTTTTGCTATTTTCCTGGGCTGTGTAATGTTGCCTCAACCTCAAGCAACAAGCGCTTGGTGAGAATAACTTTGTGAATAATGTGGGGCAAGATGGTTGTTTTGTCGAAAGAACAATACTATTAAGACTATTTATCTACGAGAGGACGGACCAACATGCAAACTATAAAGCTCATCACTGCGAACCGCTGTTGTGCCCCTCTGCTTAAAACTAAATGCAATTTTTTTGCTATTTTCCTGGGCTGTGTAATGTTGCCTCAACCTCAAGCAACAAGCGCTTGGTGAGAATAACTTTGTGAATAATGTGGGGCAAGATGGTTGTTTTGTCGAAAGAACAATACTATTAAGACTATTTATCCACGAGAGGACGGACCAACATGCAAACTATAAAGCTCATCACTGCGAACCGCTGTTGTGCCCCTCTGCTTAAAACTAAATGCAATTGTTTTGCTATTTTCCTGGGCTGTGTAATGTTGCCTCAACCTCAAGCAACAAGCGCTTGGTGAGAATAACTTTGTTGATAATGTGGGGCAAGATGGTTGTTTTGTCGAAAGAACAATAGTATTAAGATTATTTATCCACGAGAGGACGGACCAACATGCAAAGTATAAAGCTCATCACTGCGAACCGCTGTTGTGCCCCTCTGCTTAAAACTAAATGCAATTTTTTTGCTATTTTCCTTGGCTGTGTAAAGTTGCCTCAACCTCAAGCAACAAGCGCTTGGTGAGAATAACTTTGTGAATAATGTGGGGCAAGATGGTTGTTTTGTCGAAAGAACAATACTATTAAGAATATTTATCCACGAGAGGACGGACAAACATGCAAACTATAAAGCTCATCACTGCGAACCGCTGTTGTGACCCTCTGCTTAAAACTAAATGCAATTTTTTTGCTATTTTCCTGGGCTGTGTAATGTTGCCTCAACCTCAAGCAACAAGCGCTTGGTGAGAATAACTTTGTGAATAATGTGGGGCAAGATGGTTGTTTTGTCGAAAGAACAATACTATTAAGACTATTTATCCACGAGAGGACGGACCAACATGCAAACTATAAAGCTCATCACTGCGAACCGCTGTTGTGCCCCTCTGCTTAAAACTAAATGCAATTTTTTTTGCTATTTTCCTGGGCTGTGTAATGTTGCCTCAACCTCAAGCAACAAGCGCTTGGTGAGAATAACTTTGTGGATAATGTGGGGCAAGATGGTTGTTTTGTCGAAAGAACAATACTATTAAGACTATTTATCCACGAGAGAACGGACCAACATGCAAACTATAAAGCTCATCACTGCGAACCGCTGTTGTGCCCCTCTGCTTAACACTAAATGCAATTTTTTTGCTATTTTCCTGGGCTGTGTAATGTTGCCTCAAACTCAAGCAACAAGCGCTTGGTGAGAATAACTTTGTGAATAATGTGGGGCAAGATGGTTGTTTTGTCGAAAGAACAATAGTATTAAGACTATTTATCCACGAGAGGACGGACCAACATGCAAACTATAAAGCTCATCACTGCGAACCGCTGTTGTGCCCCTCTGCTTAAAACTAAATGCATTTTTTTTGCTATTTTTCTGGGCTGTGTAATGTTGCCTCAACCTCAAGCAACAAGCGCTTGGTGAGAATAACTTTGTGAATAATGTGGGGCAAGATGGTTGTTTTGTCGAAAGAACAATACTATTAGGACTATTTATCCACGAGAGGACGGACAAACATGCAAACTATAAAGCTCATCACTGCGAACCGCTGTTGTGCCCCTCTGCTTAAAACTAAATGCAATTTTTTTTGCTATTTTCCTGGGCTGTGTAATGTTGCCTCAACCTCAAGCAACAAGCGCTTGGTGAGAATAACTTTGTGGATAATGTGGGGCAAGATGGTTGTTTTGTCGAAAGAACAATACTATTAAGAATATTTATCCACGAGAGGACGGACCAACATGCAAAGTATAAAGCTCATCACTGCGAACCGCTGTTGTGCCCCTCTGCTTAAAAATGAATGCAATTTTTTTGCTATTTTTCTGGGCTGTGTAATGTTGCCTCAACCTCAAGCAACAAGCGCTTGGTGAGAATAACTTTGTGAATAATGTGGGGCAAGATGGTTGTTTTGTCGAAAGAACAATACTATTAAGACTATTTATCCACGAGAGGACGGACCAACATGCAAACTATAAAGCTCATCACTGCGAACCGCTGTTGTGCCCCTCTGCTTAACACTAAATGCAATTTTTTTGCTATTTTCCTGGGCTGTGTAATGTTGCCTCAACCTCAAGCAACAAGCGCTGGGTGAGAATAACTTTGTGAATAATGTGGGGCAAGATGGTTGTTTTGTCGAAAGAACAATACTATTAAGACTATTTATCCACGAGAGGACGGACCAACATGCAAACTATAAAGCTCATCACTGCGAACCGCTGTTGTGCCCCTCTGCTTAAAACTAAATGCAATTTTTTTGCTATTTTCCTGGGCTGTGTAATGTTGCCTCAACCTCAAGCAACAAGCGCTTGGTGAGAATAACTTTGTGGATAATGTGGGGCAAGATGGTTGTTTTGTCGAAAGAACAATACTACTAAGACTATTTATCCACGAGAGGACGGACCAACATGCAAAGTATAAAGCTCATCACTGCGAACCGCTGTTGTGCCCCTCTGCTTAAAACTAAATGCAATTTTTTTGCTATTTTCCTGGGCTGTGTAATGTTGCCTCAACCTCAAGCAACAAGCGCTTGGTGAGAATAACTTTGTGAATAATGTGGGGCAAGAGGGTTGTTTTGTCGAAAGAACAATACTATTAAGACTATTTATCCACGAGAGGACGGACCAACATGCAAACTATAAAGCTCATCACTGCGAACCGCTGTTGTGCCCCTCTGCTTAAAACTAAATGCAATTTTTTTGCTATTTTCCTGGGCTGTGTAATGTCGCCTCAACCTCAAGCAACAAGCGCTTGGTGAGAATAACTTTGTGAATAATGTGGGGCAAGATGATTGTTTTGTCGAAAGAACACTCTTTTTAAGACTATTTATCCACGAGAGGACGGACCAACATGCAAACTATAAAGCTCATCACTGCGAACCGCTGTTGTGCCCCTCTGCTTAAAACTAAATGCAATTTTTTTGCTATTTTCCTGGGCTGTGTAATGTTGCCTCAACCTTAAGCAAGAAGCGCTTGGTGAGAATAACTTTGTGGATAATGTGGGGCAAGATGGTTGTTTTGTCGAAAGAACAATACTATTAAGACTATTTATCCACGAGAGGACGGACCAACATGCAAACTATAAAGCTCATCACTGCGAACCGCTGTTGTGCCCCTCTGCTTAAAACTAAATGCAATTTTTTTGCTATTTTCCTGGGCTGTGTAATGTTGCCTCAACCTCACGCAACAAGCGCTTGGTGAGAATAACTTTGTGAATAATGTGGGGCAAGATGGTTGTTTTGTCGAAAGAACACTAATTTTAAGACTATTTATCCACGAGAGGATGGACCAACATGCAAACTATAAAGCTCATCACTGCGAACCGCTGTTGTGCCCCTCTGCTTAAAACTAAGTGCAATTTTTTTGCTATTTTCCTGGGCTGTGTAATGTTGCCTCAACCTCAAGCAACTAGCGCTTGGTGAGAATAACTTTGTGAATAATGTGGGGCAAGAGGGTTGTTTTATCGAAAGAACAATACTATTAAGACTATTTATCCACGAGAGGACGGACCAACATGCAAACTATAAAGCTCATGACTGCGAACCGCTGTTGTGCCCCTCTGCTTAAAACTAAATGCAATTTTTTTGCTATTTTCCTGGGCTGTGTAATGTTGCCTCAACCTCAAGCAACAAGCGCTTGGTGAGAATATTTTTGTGAATAATGTGGGCCAAGATGGTTGTTTTGTCGAAAGAACAATACTATTAAGAATATTTATCCACGAGAGGACGGACCAACATGCAAACTATAAAGCTCATCACTGCGAACCGCTGTTGTGCTCCTCTGCTTAAAACTAAATGCAATTTTTTTGCTATTTTCCTGGGCTGCGTAATGTTGCCTCAACCTCAAGCAACAAGCGCTTGGTGAGAATAACTTTGTGAATAATGTGGGGCAAGATGGTTGTTTTGTCGAAAGAACAATACTATTAAGACTATTTATCCACGAGAGGACGGACCAACATGCAAACTATAAAGCTCATGACTGCGAACCGCTGTTGTGCCCCTCTGCTTAAAACTAAATGCAATTTTTTTGCTATTTTCCTGGGCTGTGTAATGTTGCCTCAACCTCAAGCAACTAGCGCTTGGTGAGAATAACTTTGTGAATAATGTGGGGCAAGAGGGTTGTTTTATCGAAAGAACAATACTATTAAGACTATTTATCCACGAGAGGACGGACCAACATGCAAACTATAAAGCTCATGACTGCGAACCGCTGTTGTGCCCCTCTGCTTAAAACTAAATGCAATTTTTTTGCTATTTTCCTGGGCTGCGTAATGTTGCCTCAACCTCAAGCAACAAGCGCTTGGTGAGAATAACTTTGTGAATAATGTGGGGCAAGATGGTTGTTTTGTCGAAAGAACAATACTATTAAGAATATTTATCCACGAGAGGACGGACCAACATGCAAACTATAAAGCTCATCACTGCGAACCGCTGTTGTGCTCCTCTGCTTAAAACTAAATGCAATTTTTTTGCTATTTTCCTGGGCTGCGTAATGTTGCCTCAACCTCAAGCAACAAGCACTTGGTGAGAACAACTTTGTGAATAATGTGGGGCAAGATGGTTGTTTTGTCGAAAGAACAATACTATTAAGAATATTTATCCACGAGAGGACGGACCAACATGCAAACTATAAAGCTCATCATTGCGAACCGCTGTTGTGCTCCTCTGCTTAAAACTAAATGCAATTTTTTTGCTATTTTCCTGGGCTGCGTAATGTTGCCTCAACCTCAAGCAACATGCGCTTCGTGAGAATAACTTTGTGAATAATGTGGGGCAAGATGGTTGTTTTGTCGAAAGAACAATACTATTAAGACTATTTATCCACGAGAGGACGGACCAACTTGCAAACTATAAAGCTCATCACTGCGAACCGCTGTTGTGCCCCTCTGCTTAAAACTAAATGCAATTTTTTTGCTATTTTCCTGGGCTGTGTAATGTTGCCTCAACCTCAAGCAACAAGCGCTTGGTGAGAATAACTTTGTGAATAATGTGGGGCAAGATGGTTGTTTTGTCGAAAGAACAATACTATTAAGACTATTTATCCACGAGGGGCCGGACCAACATGAAACTATAAAGCTCATCACTGCGAACCGCTGTTGTGCCCCTCTGCTTAAAACTAAATGCAATTTTTTTGCTATTTTCCTGGGCTGTGTAATGTTGCCTCAACCTGAAGCAACAAGCGCTTGGTGAGAATAACTTTGTGAATAATGTGGGGCAAGATGGTTGTTTTGTCGAAAGAACAATACTATTAAGACTATTTATCCACGAGAGGACGGACCAACATGCAAACTATAAAGCTCATCACTGCGAACCGCTGTTGTGCCCCTCTGCTTAAAACTAAATGCACTTTTTTTGCTATTTTCCTGGGCTGTGTAATGTTGCCTCAACCTCAAGCAACAAGCGCTTGGTGAGAATAACTTTGTGGATAATGTGGGGCAAGATGGTTGTTTTGTCGAAAGAACAATACTATTAAGACTATTTATCCACGAGGGGCCGGACCAACATGAAACTATAAAGCTCATCACTGCGAACCGCTGTTGTGCCCCTCTGCTTAAAACTAAATGCAATTTTTTTGCTATTTTCCTGGGCTGTGTAATGTTGCCTCAACCTCAAGCAACAAGCGCTTGGTGAGAATAACTTTGTGAATAATGTGGGGCAAGATGGTTGTTTTGTCGAAAGAACAATACTATTAAGACTATTTATCCCCGAGAGGACGGACCAACATGCAAACTATAAAGCTCATCACTGCGAACCGCTGTTGTGCCCCTCTGCTTAAAACTAAATGGAATTTTTTTGCTATTTTCCTGGGCTGTGTAATGTTGCCTCAACCTCAAGCAACAAGCGCTTGGTGAGAATAACTTTGTGAATGATGTGGGGCAAGATGGTTGTTTTGTCGAAAGAACACTACTTTTAAGACTATTTATCCACGAGAGGACGGACCAACATGCAAACTATAAAGCTCATCACTGCGAACCGCTGTTGTGCTCCTCTGCTTAAAACTAAATGCAATTTTTTTGCTATTTTCCTGGGCTGCGTAATGTTGCCTCAACCTCAAGCAACATGCGCTTCGTGAGAATAACTTTGTGAATAATGTGGGGCAAGATGGTTGTTTTGTCGAAAGAACAATACTATTAAGACTATTTATCCACGAGAGGACGGACCAACTTGCAAACTATAAAGCTCATCACTGCGAACCGCTGTTGTGCCCCTCTGCTTAAAACTAAATGCAATTTTTTTGCTATTTTCCTGGGCTGTGTAATGTTGCCTCAACCTCAAGCAACAAGCGCTTGGTGAGAATAACTTTGTGAATAATGTGGGGCAAGATGGTTGTTTTGTCGAAAGAACAATACTATTAAGACTATTTATCCACGAGGGGCCGGACCAACATGAAACTATAAAGCTCATCACTGCGAACCGCTGTTGTGCCCCTCTGCTTAAAACTAAATGCAATTTTTTTGCTATTTTCCTGGGCTGTGTAATGTTGCCTCAACCTGAAGCAACAAGCGCTTGGTGAGAATAACTTTGTGAATAATGTGGGGCAAGATGGTTGTTTTGTCGAAAGAACAATACTATTAAGACTATTTATCCACGAGAGGACGGACCAACATGCAAACTATAAAGCTCATCACTGCGAACCGCTGTTGTGCCCCTCTGCTTAAAACTAAATGCACTTTTTTTGCTATTTTCCTGGGCTGTGTAATGTTGCCTCAACCTCAAGCAACAAGCGCTTGGTGAGAATAACTTTGTGGATAATGTGGGGCAAGATGGTTGTTTTGTCGAAAGAACAATACTATTAAGTTTATTTATCCATGAGAGGACGGACCAACATGCAAAGTATAAAGCTCATCACTGCGAATCGCTGTTGTGCCCCTCTGCTTAAAACTAAATGCAATTTTTTTGCTATTTTCCTGGGCTGTGTAATGTTGCCTCAACCTCAAGCAACAAGCGCTTGGTGAGAATAACTTTGTGAATAATGTGGGGCAAGATGGTTGTTTTGTCGAAAGAACAATACTATTAAGACTATTTATCCCCGAGAGGACGGACCAACATGCAAACTATAAAGCTCATCACTGCGAACCGCTGTTGTGCCCCTCTGCTTAAAACTAAATGGAATTTTTTTGCTATTTTCCTGGGCTGTGTAATGTTGCCTCAACCTCAAGCAACAAGCGCTTGGTGAGAATAACTTTGTGAATGATGTGGGGCAAGATGGTTGTTTTGTCGAAAGAACACTACTTTTAAGACTATTTATCCACGAGAGGATGGACCAACATGCAAACTATAAAGCTCATCACTGCGAACCGCTGTTGTTCCCCTCTGCTTAAAACTAAATGCAATTTTTTTGCTATTTTCCTGGGCTGTGTAATGTTGCCTCAACCTCAAGCAACAAGCGCTTGGTGAGAATAACTTTGTGAATAATGTGGGGCAAGATGGTTGTTTTGTCGAAAGAACATTACTATTAAGACTATTTATCCACGAGAGGACGGACCAACATGCAAACAATAAAGCTCATCACTGCGAACCGCTGTTGTGCCCCTCTGCTTAAAACTAAATGCAATTTTTTTGCTATTTTCCTGGGCTGTGTAATGTTGCCTCAACCTCAAGCAACAAGCGCTTGGTGAGAATAACTTTGTGAATAATGTGGGGCAAGATGGTTGTTTTGTCGAAAGAACAATACTATTAAGACTATTTATCCACGAGAGGACGGACCAACATGCAAATTATAAAGCTCATCACTGCGAACCGCTGTATTGAGTTGATTGTATAAATGCAAAAGTCCAGAGAGCACTAATTGGTGATTGATTATTAATACAATCATTAAACATTTTTACGCAGACTTGAAGATGGTCAATTACTTTCAAGAGCTCTTTTGGGCAATTTTTGGGGCTGGGTGAAACTCTGTAGGTTATTTGAAATTAATTTGAATATCATTCTGTATTTGCAGGCATTTTGGCCTAATTACAAGTCGACTTAAAGATGTGAACAAAACAGTTTGAGATGGTACTGAAAGTTGATTGGCTAATTCTAGCCAATCAGATTGAAGCAAACCAGTATCAGTTAAAAACGTTGAATAATTGATATTGGGCGGAAAAAAGATCATTGAACTATTTTCAAGAATTATTCAGTTCATTTTCATTTTTGGTTTGTGATAAATTTTGTTTTTTTTTTTTGTAAATTAAAAGTTCGTCCCCTGTAGGTACGAAGGAGAAAAAGAGGAGTGCGGCCATTGCAGATCGAAGGAAGAAACAGCAGGAGTACCTGACTGCTCTGAACCAAGTGAAGGACAACAGTCTCCTTCAGGATCTAGACGTGTACATTCTCTCTAATGCACTAGAGATGCAATTTGGCCCTCTCTCAGAGTTTGAAACACGGTAGGTTTGCAGGCAGTAGGCAGGTGGGGGGGGGGGGGGGGGGGGGGTTGGCGTAAGTGTGTGTGCAGGGAGGGGTTCTAGTGTCAATGCGGTTTGTTCCTGTGGCACAAACAACCGAATGGCAGTCAAACGATTCAAGAGTGATGAGAAACTTTCTCTAATTGTAATAGTAAAACTATCCAACTTTCACGCAGTGACAAATTTGATAAAAATCGATTATCTATGGAAATTATACAGATTTCAGATCTGTTGTAACTTTATATAGCAAAATTTCGATTATGAAGTTTTAAAAATCGACTATAATGCATTTTTTTGCAAAAGTTTTGTTCTGTATATCTTCAATAATCATTGACAAAACAATCTAAAATTATACACATTACATATTGATTTTCTCAAAACTCTCGTCAATCAGCTAAAATGAGTATATTGAAAAAAAATATTTATAATGTAGGCATTTTATTGAAACTTTTGTGCTGATGTTTGATCTGAAAAATGAAGTAAATTTCTGATTGTGTGAATAAGTTGCAGCTAAAAATAGTTTGCTCTATGTTAGTTTTTCTTTTTTTTGATGTTTTCTTACAAAATTGCGCAGAACAAGTTGATCTTTTACATAGCAATTGAAAAAGTTTTGCATCAAATTACTTGTCATACCGCAGAATAATAGATTTAAAAAATTTGGAGGTAGTTCTTGAAACTTGTAGTTTGCAGCAACCAACTTTCTTCGAGTGAGTACAGCTCACTATAAAACTGAGGGAAGTTTTTCCTGATAGCAATTTTTTGTTGAATTTGTCAATAAAAACTTTAGTTTAAATTTTCAATGGTCAAAATTGAAAATGGTACGACCACCATAGTTTTTAGGTAATAGAATCAATTTGATACAGATTTTAAAAAGATTATATGCAGATTATCTCTAGATTATCTACATAAAATCTACATGTCTTATTGCATGAAGATTATATACTGACTATATGCACATTATCTACAGATTATATACAGATTTTACACAAAAAAGAAATCCATTATTTTGGCACTAAAATCCAATTATTTTTTGATTGAAAAAAAATATATATTCTTCCGTACAGAATCGATTGTTGTTCTCAAAACAATTGTAGTAATATAGATTATATATCTACTTTAATCTCTAGATTTTTCTGAATATAATAGATTTTTATCCATTTTTCATCCCCATAAAACTATCCAACAACGCTAGAAAAAATTTTGTCAGAAAAAATTATTGACAGAAAGTTAATCACATTCGTAATTAGACTTAATGGATTGACCATTAGTATTTTAGTGCAAATTTTATTCAAAGATTTTTTGACTATTACAAAATAATTAATGTTTAAATGACTTATGATAGATTTTGATGACAGATTGTTAATATTTATCAGCTTCCTCTCTAATCTATCAATGATGTCTTTTAATTCCGTTATGATTTTTGTGTGATTCATATCTAGCCCGCATCGAAGTTTCATGGATAAAAAATGATTAAAATGGATTTTTGTTGACTAAAAAGTTGTCTATATAATCGATTGTCATGACAAATGTACGCAACCTAATGGATTTTATTCCATTTTAATCGATTATTTTGCAAAAAAAAGTCCATGAAAATCCATTCTAATCGAATATAATCCATTTTATCCATTATATAATCCATAATCCATTTTATTACAATGGAATTTTTTTGTAAAATCCTTGAAAATTGATTAAATTTTGTTACTATTGACTATACTTTTTGCAATTTTCTGCAAAGCTCGAACGAACATGTTCATCCAGGGGCGGACAATTTGTAGTTGTAGTAATTTTGAAGAGGCAATATGTAGTAATTTTCCAAAAAAAATGCCCAAAAACGGCATTTTTACCAGTTTTTTTTTCTTCAAAGCAATTGCCTGCAGCGCTAAGAATTTGGTCGAAAAACATTCTTTTTAGTGTAGTGGGAGTGCTGAGAAAAGAAACTTGACCGACTTGATAAAAATCGACTAAATTTTTGATTTGTTTTTAAAACCGCCCCGGGGATTTTAATACGTGATTTTTCTATAAATTTCTATAAAAGCGATTGAAATAAGGAAAAAAAACGGAAGTTTCGCGAGAAAACAAAATAGTTAACTTAAGTTTAACATTATTATGAAAAAATGAAAACAGCACAACGAAAGATTTTCTTATCAAATGGATTATAATCAGTTAATTTCGATTAAATTGGGATTTTATTGCTTTAAAAATTCTATCAATGTAATCCATTTTCAATCGATTATAATCATTTTTTTTGTTATTTTATAGAGACTGGCAATTAAAATTCAATATAATCGATTATTATTCATGAAATTTCAGTGCGGGAGGGAATCGTTCAAGGGAAGTCCATATGAAAAAAAAAACGAATCACAAAAGCTAAGATAGCAGCCAATCAAGATAGTTTTTATTTTATTTTTTTTCAATTTGAAAGAAAGTCTGTCGGTATTTTAAATGTAAACTGGCTTCTTTGAAAAGAAAATTTCTGAGAAGTCCTAGAAATATATGTACTTTCTTCGTGTTTTAACGCTATTTGTGCGACTTAAAAAAATTTTTGTAACCCTGCTTTTTTTACAAACATGACGCATGAGTTAATTTACAACTAAAGTTCGTTTTCAGGCCTAAAATTGCTGTAAACTTGGCTGAAGATTATCGAAAAAAAATTAAGTGTCGTCTAAGAAATCCCGGAGAAATAAAAGTCAGAATTTGTAGTCAGAAAACACTTTTTTTTACTGTTTATTTTGTTTCAGCTCGATGTCACCTCTCGCTGCTCTTCTATCCGAACACCAAAGCAACCAACAACAACTCGGAATAGTTTCCGACAACAACAAACGCAAAGATCTACTCAAGAGAGTATCAGTAGCGTCTGCTATGCAACCACCACCGGCAGAACTGACCCCACCTAAACCCTACATTACAGCCAGTAGAATCGAACTGTTTAGTCGTGTTTTCTTCCCGAGCTCGTTTTTCACAGTGTTCACGACTTACTGGTTGTACTATTATGTATATAAATCAAACACACATATAATACCGAGTGATGCTGTTTGATTTCCATTATAAGTTACACCAAACTTTGAAAATTTTAATTTACCTCAAACACAGCAAAAATTTTGAAATCCTTTTGCCGTCTTGTAAGAAAAGCATGACTTTTATGAAGGAAAAAGAAGGAAAATTGTTACAAAAAAAATGAAGCAGAAAACATATTCGGGTTTCTGTGATGTTTTTTTTGTGAAATCAGGGCTTAAAAAACGCTCGCAATATCGGAGAGATTGGGTGTATAGTTGTAGCACGTTTCATATATAGATAGTGTCTCTAAAATTATTCACAAAATTTTTGATTCGATAATTTATGTTTTCAAGTTTTGTTCGTTTTTAAGCAAATAATGCAGTAATTTTAAGCAGGCTGAAGAAGCAAAGTTTTTTCTCCCTCAAACGACCTCAAATGATCCGAACAGATCAGAAGCAAGAGATAAACGGAAAAAATTGAACCAACATTAAACTTGAAAAACGACCCATCTTATACATTTCCCAGAACGAAAAAATTGAAGTAATTAACTTTCTGGAAGATGTTTTATTTTGGCTGAATCGCAGGACCTTAGATGTGATTAGAGAATTCTATCAAAACTGGTTTAAAGGTTTCATTTATAATGCTTGAAATTTTTTTATGCAATTGAACGCTATATAAATTGAAAAAACGATTTTTTTGTCAGGGTCTATTGTTTTTGATTATACACAACAACGAATATAAATCTAGAAATATAGCATTCTCTCAAATATTCTTTTCATTTTGATGTCAAATTTAAGGTTTTTCTCGATTACCCTAGACTTAAAAGTATCTTGTATTGATATCGCAAAAAAATTTTCTGCAGGAAAATTGCCATGAGGATGATCAAAGAGTATCGTCAGTGTTACCTGAAAACTAACAAAAAATATATAGTTCACTTGTTTAATATAAAATGTTTGGCGAGTAGAAACAAACTTGGTTTTGTTTAATTACCCGCGAGAGAAAGAAAAAAGTTTTACCGCTAAAAATTTTGTCAAGTGTTTTACCTGATCTTTTTTTGAATTTTTCCGTTTCTGGTTATAGAAAAAACAATCTTTTTTAACAATTTTTTTTAACTTGTGAATTCAGAATTTTTTAATGAATCAAACTGGTTAGCCCTATATGATCTAAGTGAT
Source organism: Symsagittifera roscoffensis (assembly GCF_963678635.1). NCBI lineage: Eukaryota > Metazoa > Xenacoelomorpha > Acoela > Convolutidae > Symsagittifera > Symsagittifera roscoffensis. The sequence continues at coordinate 38,726,063 of NC_087071.1, forward strand.
GAAAACAAACCGGAAACAAAATTTACAAAAATATCACCAAATTGTTCTAAGAAGATTAATCCTAGCCAAACATTCGGTAATAGTGCTCCGATAAACTTAGCGAAAGTCCAAACTAACAATCTTGATCAAACTTATCTCACGAGAACTTATTATCACTGCTGCTCTATTGTTTCATTAGATTTTTATTCAGTAGTCAAATTCTTTCTATCGTCTATTCTAATTACTTCTCATTTTAAATTGATTTTGAAATTTATCTTTTTTATGTCACTTTGAGCCTTGCATTGATAAAAAATATTTTGTTATTGAGTCTGTTTTTTACCGTTGTTTATATAAAGACCAATATCTGCAATACATAATGTTTATTGTATCGCATTAAAGCGTCGAAGGTTCCGACTGTCTGTTGAAGTTTCCCAAAAAGTAATTATTGAAGCGTTTTGTTTTTATTTTGATTAGGTTTGAAAAAAAATGAAAGTTTAGTTTTAGAGAAATGAAGGTTTGACAAAATTTTCAAGGAAGAAAAAAACGAAAACCCAAATACTAAAAAGTGCCCCCACGTTCCTTTAAAACATTTAACTCTTTTTAGAGTCTTGCCATCTTTTAATAATTCCAATAAGCTTGACTCATTTCAAGTTGCAATAAAATTTGAGGCGATTTAAATCAGCGCTTACACGTTAAAAAATTGTAAGTTGTCACGCGTGATTTTGAAAACTTCAAAACGATCATTGTTTTGTGATATTTGCTTTTTTTGCTGAACAAGATTGGAGTTTAACAAAGAAACTGAATTGAACTTTAAAAAAATAAAAGTGAAACCGCAAAAAATCTTGAGCGTTAAAATTTTTGGAAACTTACTTCCAAAAAAATGAAAACCATCACGACTCTTGCAGGAGTTGTCACCAACTTCGCTGACAATTAAAACTTAAAGCTGGAAAAAATAGACCATCGAGCATAAAAATTTTTCCTATTGGAAATTCATTATTACAAAATTGCTTGTTCCAGAGCATCCTTTTGCGCATTTTAATTATCAGTAACAAATCATTAAATTAGTTTAGGGTTCAAAAATTGTCGCTGTTTGTTTGGGTGTTTTCACATGAAAACTTAAACGAAAAAGCTTTGTGGAATTTTGCCGTTTTAAACAAAAACTTTTTTTTTAATTCTTTAAAACAAAGCTTTTGAAGAAACGAACACAATTGATTTGCTTGAATTATCACTCGAACCCAAACACTTTAATTGTTGCTACATACCAATGCAGAACAAACACAAGTTGAGTTTCTTTAAATATACAGGCTGTAGTGCAAGAGAAATTTCGTTGTTCGGTTTTTGAAAGCAAGGCTGAAAACTTGTTCTAGAAAAAAAAATAGATAAACAGCTTCAGTTAAACATGTTTAGTAATAACAGTCAAACTCATTGAATATTTAAAATCTAAATTAAAATTAATAGACTCGTTTGATAAAAACGTAATCTACAACAAAGAATTTTTTTGACTGCATTTTTTGTGTGAACAATGGACAATAAATTTCACGGCACATTTTCATATAAAATTGTACAAAAAAGTGATGTTTTATTTCAAATTTGTTACCTAGACTGGTCACGACATCAAAAAAGATATGTAGTAATTTCAGTTGAGATGTTTTGTATATTATCAGAATCGAACAAAATTTCAAAACTCAGTTTAAAATATGAGCGATAGTAACAGTCAAAAATCCAATAACAATTATCATAATTAATTTCAATTTTTTTGTGCTGAATTCATGCAGATGACGATGCTGTATTCATCTTGAAAGGAACTACCTAAAACATATTAGTCATTCCGTATTTTTTAAAGCAACTCAAAAATTTGCCTTTTTCAGAATTGTTGCGTACGATACTAAAGAAAAAATGTAAAAATCATTTAAAGATCTAAATAAGATAAAATCTGAAGAAAAACCAAGTCTATGAAATAATCAAAAAGATCACAAAACAATAATAATCACAGAAACAGTACTGATTATCATAATACTCGTTCTGATAATCAGAAACGGTGATATATTAATTATTTCTGCTTGGTTTTGGTTCTGAGTTAGAACGAATTGGGGTAGCTGGCTGATTGACAACCTAATTTTCCATGTGTAAATTAATCGTAATTGAAAGAAACTACAAGTCAATAAAGAATAACGAACTGACAAAAGTTTCGGTATCTAAAGGCAGAAATCAATGTGATAAATAACGCATAAAGAAAAATTATCAAATCGTTTCCACATAGCGCAAACTTTGTTTCGATCTTTCAGTTTAGAAAACCATTAGTTACGGCTTTGATTTTTCTCCCTATGATTTCTAGCGAGAACATTCATCGAATGAAAAGGTAGCTATTTCAGGTTATATAGCTAGATTGATTTTTGTTATTCCTCGAATAGTTTGTTCAATTTATTTCAAAGTCAAGCTATTAGGTAAAAAGAGCGTAAGTTTGAAACTTTGACTAGCAGTTCATCTGACGGATTGATTCAGTTACAAAAAAGTCTTTCCAGCATAATCAATTGACTGAATATAAAATCATAATTTTTTGAATTATAGCTTTCAGGTTTAATACATGCAAAACTTTAATAGTTCTCAAAATTAACGCATACAGAAGTATTGCTTTTATTGAAATATTAATCAAAGGTGCAATTTTGTATGCAAAAATAACTTCGAAATGCATAATTGCGCTTAGAAATTTTTTTTCGACAAGAAAAAAAACATTTTTTTGCCCAATTTGTATTTTTCCTGGAAAGAAATGTTAGTCTCTAAAATGATTTTTTTACCATTATAGATTTTGTATCAACTATTAACATCTTCGTAATTAAAAGAGCAACTTTTTTTTGTTTTAAAAGAAAATACAAATTTCAAAAAAAAAGCTACATCTCTTTTAGTGTAAGACCAGCTTAGTTTTCGTGGTCTCCAGATTTGAGTTTTTAACTAGCATTTTCCTTGTGTGGATGTGGACCCGGGCTCTCTTTGTTTAAGTCTCTGAATTTTTCTTTCAAACTTATCTAATTAGATTTTTTTTCAGAAGAAACCGCGAAGTTTGTAAAAAAAACTTAAAAAATTTTTCTACGTAAAATTGAGAGTATTCAGCACTCGAGGTGCTCCCAATTACCACAACGGATGCTTGATTTGTAAGTACTTTAATCCTCGTCTTTTTAGAAAAAAGTTTCAGAAAGCTTAAATGTGATTTCTTTGTTTTTGTGGGAATGGAGGTGAATGGAATCCCACAAATATCATCAATTGGACTGGGTCTGGTATTAAAGCACGTCTCTGTCCTACTCAAATTGTTAGAGAGTTATGGAGAACATAAAAAATATGTGAAAAGGCCAGAACTCATGCTTCTTTTCGCTGGCTATTTGTTGAACGATCGTATGCTTAGCTAGGTGTGTGATTTAAGTTGGCTGTCACGCTTCCGCATTCTGGAGTGTAGTGTTTGAAGACAAGAAATTCCCTTAGATGGCCCTCTGAGCAACATGAAAACAATTTGTGAGCACAGCTGACAAGAATTGAGGCAACGAGCCACATTTTTTATCGCTTCATCTAGCACTCCTGATTGCAAGTTTGTTTTTTTCAACAAAAACCCCAATTGGAAATAACTACTTTCTGAAGCGGAAGGACCCATATTGAAGTTTTGACGCCAATCTAGTGTTTCAAATTATCTTCACAAACGTCTTCCCCGTTTTCAGCCGATTGATACAAAAAATAAACAAAACAGAACACGGAGCCAATTTTCCGTAGTGTTGGTACTTTGCCGGACCCCAACTTTGCCGGGATTCGAAGCCATCAGCAGCAAATGCTTTTTTGGACAGTTAGTATTGACATCTTGACTTCTGTCATCCGGTACGGATAGATAAACTCAGCATCCTTGATGCACATTTGTTTGGTTAACGTAATTATATATTGTTTGGTCAGTTGACCTTGTACGGCTGTACGCCGAAGTGAGAATTTGAGCAATAGCTCATACGCTAATTTATGTTTCGTATGAACAGTTGTTTTATCGAACTGGCATCAAAAATTCCGTTTACCAATCCGTTCCGTTCGGATTCGGTATACTCACGTCCATACCTAGAGGTATGACATGGCGCATTCAGCAGGATTTTTGAAAAACCCACTGAACGTCAACCCAATTTGGGAGAAATCATCAGCCGAATCAACACTGGAGTGGTCGAAATGGGCAGCAAAATTCGAAATAGTATTATTTGCGAAGGACGGAATTCAGGTAAGAAACCTACAACGAAACAAACCACCGCTAGTCGAGCCTACAGAACCGATCTATGAAATCGAGATAACTGGAGAAACGGAAGCACAACAGAAAAACCGGGAGAATAGAAACCAAGAAAAAAGAGTCGGTTGGGAAAACCACGTGGTCAGAGCCAAAGGAAAAGGAGTCTTATGTAATTCTTTCCTGTGGGACGAGGCAGATGCAAAAGTACGAAGCTACATTTTTCTTTGTCTGGGAGCCGAGGGGCAACGACAAGTTTTACAATTTAATTTGCAAAAAAAATGTTTAGAGCGTATAATCCATGGCAAAAACTTACTTCTTGGCAAAAAATCAAAAGGAGCTGCTAAGATTCAAGCAACAAACAAACTGTTCAATTAACTAACTGCTCTTCTTCGTAAATCAAGCAGGGCTCAGGGGTGGAACCAAAACTTAGGTGTTCTTTAATTTTCTGACTTCTTTGGCATCCTAAATTACTACGCAGCGTTGAATTTCTACACAACAAGAATAAACTTTGCTCCAAGGCTGGTGAATAAGCATTAAGCAAAGCAAAAAAAATGATTGAAACCATAACCATGATAAAAGTTATTTTGTCATAAGAAACTCATAATCTTTTTGATATGCAATCATCAAAAAAACAACTAGATGCTATGATAGCTATAATCACTAACTTTTCACCCGACACTCCCATTGTCGATCAGGGAAGATTATCTAGCCAGATATTGCTTGAGTGAAGTTATAGTCGTTTTGTATCGTGTCCCGGATCCTAAGGGGAACGTTCTTAAGGTGGGGTCCTCACATAAAGCAAAATCTTTAGTTGTTTGGAGGACCCTCATCCTAGTATTTTGTAAGCGATTAAAAACTTTCCACCCAAAAAGCAGAATAGACACCCCCCTCCACTCCCCTACTTAGGATCAAATCACCACGGAAAAAAAACGGAAAAAAATCATGGAAAAAAATTCTTTTTTCAAACTCTGTAATGAACGCTACGTCGTGTTTCTCGAGAGAGCAACTTCAAAGAAAGACTACGAGTTAATTTTCAGAAAACAATTTTTTTTGAGTGAGCTGCAACACATCACTTGGTGCATTTCTACAAAACAAAAGGATGGTACTGTCAGCTATCTAAACATTGCTGATTATGAAAACGTATTCAACTACTCGTTTGATTTCAATTGGAGACTTGGAGAGAAAAATTCGTCAATGTTTCAACAAGATATCAGAATACAAAAAACTTCCGGTGGTTTTTTTGATCCTTCACCTCCGATATCTTAAGGAGTATCTGCAAAAGTCACTTTATTTCCCCCGGCTTGAAATTCAGCAGAGTGGAGAGGTGTTGAAAAAAAACAAGGAAATTGCAAAAAAGCAGAGTCACTATGTACCTATGTACATCATTCAGTATGTACCTCTGTATAAATCTTCAAAACCTAACGTTAGAATGTTTTTTTAGTTGTTTTTTTTTCTTCAATTTTTGTTTTTGACCTTTTTTTGGGCTTGCTGTCATGCTATTTTCGTTGTAAGGAAATTGACTCGAAGCCCCGCTTTGCCTCTTTGTCAGTTATCCGAATTGATCGAGCATGGTAGTCGGCAAACTTAGTAAAATAGAAAATAGTTTTTTGTTGCGTTTCAGGCATATAATTCTAACGTTCATCGCAAAATTATCAAAAACTTTTTGTTTTCCGCTAATTTTCATAGGACAAAGGAGGGAGATCAATAGTATTGTATCGTGTCCCGGATTCTAATGGGGGTCCTTCCTATGGGGGGTGTCCTCACATAAACCAAAATTCTTGGAAATGGGTCTTTAATTTTTTGGAGAACTCCTATCCTACGATTTTGGAAAGGAACATAAGTTCCCACCCCTAAAGTAAAAGACCCTCCTCATAGGATCTTGTTAAACTGAGCTGAACAACCGGTACCATATACAATCATTCCTTCTAAATCCCCTTTAAGCGGTCCTTTTTCCCGCGATAATTAAAGTTAATATATCCTATTTCCTGGACTTTTAGTTTTCATCCTAGTTTCAGGTGGATATATTTTCTGGTTTTCTTTTTTTTGGTCAAAGATTTGTCATGCTACTAAAAGTTTGTTATTAAAACTGAACCAAAGGATTTCAGATATTTATTTGAACTAACAATTGATTTTCGTCAGCTAGTTTATTTGCCTGAAGCTTTCTATATTAAAACAGTGATTGAGCCCAATACGAATAATTTTTTAGTGGTAAATTGGAAAAAACCAAAACAAGTTTAAGTCGAATCTTGAAAATGTCGAGCAGTAAAACTCGTCTGAAAAATATGTTTCAGAATTTAATGTTTATTGCTTTGGTTTTCGTTGCGCTGTTTTTTATATGGTCGTTCTTCTGAAGCTTCCGATTAAAAATATGGGTTATTCACAGGGGCGCCCACTCGGTGTCCATGTAAACGTCTTCTAGAAACGCATTTTCTTCGGCGGCTTTATGGCCAAAAGGCACTGTCGAAATCCCGTCGAAAAGGAAAAAACGTTTTGAGTCGAATGGTGATAATACAAGTTTGTTTTATTTCACTGTCAAATTCGAATGACCTTTCGAAACTATATTACAGTTGTACACTCTCCTTGTTATCCCAGTGACCAAAGTGTACCCGAAAGCTTGGTGGATCAGTTCTCGCTGTGAACTCCGTTTCTTTCTTTAGCATTCATTAATTGAGTGCCTTCTAAACAGAAGCAAAATGATTATAATTTTATACAAGGCAGGGGATAGCTTAAATTCATGTCAGGAAATCAATTTATACCAAACAAAAATTCATTTATTTTACTGAAAAAGAGCAGAAGACTCTAAATTATGACTATCAAAAAAAGGAAAAGAGAAGAAAAATGTTTTCAGATAATTCCACTTTTAGGCGACATTGTATAAAGTTGTCTAAATAAGCTAAATGCCCATAGTTTATTGCAACAAATTAAAGAGGGGAGGGAAGGAAGTTTGTGGTGGTGGTGGTGGTGGTGGTCTAATGGGTTCTGTTAAAAGGTAGGAAAGGGGTGAAAGTGTGTCCTAAGTTGGAATTTTTACTCACCCTTAAGGGCGACCGAATATAGTTTCGGTTTTAGGGTGATGAATGCTCTGATCGGCTTCCCACCAGTCCCGTCTTTGAACTTCAGCACAACTTTTTTGTTGGTATCGTCGAACATGAAACGATCCTCATCGTAAATTGAAAAGTATTAATCAGCTTTTAAACGTCGTCAATAAAATTATGCGTGTCGGAGTAAAGTAGTTCCAAAATTAGATTCGGTTTCATTTCTTGATTATGGAACTGAATCATGAAACACTTGGCGAGGTCTAGGATGGTCGCACCAACTATCATAGGTTTGTCCCACAACTTTTTTGTTACTGCTGATCGTGGTCAATTGATTGTCAACGAATTGAAAGCTCTTCATTGTGCTCAGAGCTGTTTTTTAAAGAAGTTCTCTCTCATTTCTAAGAATCTCCAGCTTCTTTCTTCCTAATTTAGACTCCATTGTCTTACCGATTGCTGAATTAGCAATTAGCTCGTAAAAAATCTTCTGGAACTTATTTATTTTTAGGTGTTGAGGTCTACAAGGGGCGGAACCAAAGAACTTTTTCCGAGTTGAGTTATTTTCATTCTCAGCTCGTGGTTAAACTTTAGGGTAAGGTAATGCATAACAAAACCTTCTTTAGGATGCATGGTCTTGAGAAGCTTTGGCATTATGGCAGTGTGGTGATTCCCAAATTTCCCAACATGTCGACATGGTCGTTGCTTATTGCAGCGATGTCCACTACTTCACGAGAGGGTGCAAGAGCGTAATCTGCAAAGATGTCGTTAAGCTCTTCGTGTATGGTCAAATTATCTTCAACTATATATCCCCACTGTGTGGTTTCGCTGGTGAGCAGTACATCTTTTAGTCTTTCTTCAACTATTGTTGAACAAAATTATGAAAAAATGAAAACAACACCGGAAAAGATTTAAATAAATTAATTATAATCCATTATAATCGAATAAAGTGGATTGCTTTTCTTTGATAAAATTTTTTGAAAACAATCAATTAAAATCGATCAAATGGGGATATTTTTGCTTGAAAAATATTATCATTATAATCCATTTTCAATCGATTAATTTTGTAAATTTAGAGAAACTGACAATGAAAATCCAAGAAAAGATTATCCATGAAACTTCAGTGCGCGTTCAGCTTTATTTCGGATTTCCATTTTAAATGGAACCACTATGAAGTCGGTGCAACCCATAATTCATTCCTGGAATTCATAAAATTTGTCTGGTTCCATCGGAAAATTTGTTTCAAGAGCGGAAAAAAACTCCTTTAGGGTTGCACCATATGATTTTTTCGAGCTAATCGTAGCATTTCTTAATGCATTCGCTTGACAATGAGCGAGCATGGAATTGACTAGAGCGTTTTCAAAAATTGGCAGGAAAATTAAACGCTCATTTCGCGTATGTGCAAGCTCAAATTAAATTCTAGAAAAGCATTTTAAAGCAAAAAACGGGTGAGTTTTTCAAATCGTTTTTGTTTTGGCCGTGCAAAACATACTTTGGAAAAATTGATCGTAAAATTTAGCAACGTAGTTATGAATCTACAGAACTGTTTGAACTGTTTATAATTGTTCCTGGCACTTATGTTCAATATTCAATTTACCTCTTAAAATTGATATAAGCCAAATTGGGCACAATTTTTTTGGATCTCATTCTGTTTTTTTTTTGGGTAAAACTTCAAAATGAGAAGAGTTTGAAGACCAGTAAGATTTGTAACTTTAAACTTGAAACTCTTGGCTTGCAACTCTACTAATGCAAAGATATCTCGATGCCCGCTCGAAACAGTGAACTGCCAACTTGATGCGAGTTTCAAAAACCATCTAGATAATACAATTTTTTGACGTTTCAAAAACTGCAAAAAAGAAAGATAATTCTCAAACTTGTAGATCACCTCAGTAATTTGTTCTGCAGATTTAATCAACTTGAAACGAGCAAAAAACCATCTTAAATTTTGTAAGCAAAACCTATTCAAAACCTTGTCGATTCAAAGTTGATACAAAAAGGAAAAAAATCAATACCTTGCTGCAAAGAGGCATTGTTTACGAGTAAGTTTACAGTCGCCTAGTTTTGTGGAATAGAAGTGAAAAACATCGAAGTTAGTTTTTTTGATATTTGAGCACCCCACACATTTCAGATTGACAATAAAAGAACCGTTTTCCTGCAGCTTGTTTTCAAGCTATACTAATATGAAAAAAAAATTTTGTAGTTTTTTAAAGTCTGGTCGGAACATTCTGTGCTATTTGCACAGTATACGGCGATCCATGTTCTTTTTTCAGAAGTTTTTGAAAAAGTTTACAGAATGGTGATCATTTTTGCTTGAAGTTTTCATCACAAGCTCTTTTGCTGAGTTCTTTCTTTTAGCGGCTATGAACCTCCTTCTAATGCTTCTAAAATGTTGAAAACAAAACATGAATATTTAAACCCGCTCAAAACTGTTCTGAAATTAAAAAATATATATAGGTGACCAAATACATTATAAGATAGTGTAGATAATTCAATCGTGGTACAAAATAACTAACACAAACACGGGTGCGTACAAAAAAATATTACAATCAATCAATAGTTTTTTTCTAATTTCAAGAATTTAGAATTTCAAATTTAAAAAAATATTGGATGGATTGCTTTTAACTTATATACAGGTTTCAAACGAACCATCAAAATTAATTGGTATAATATCAAAAAAATATAAAACTTTTTTCGTAGTTTAAACCTTGAAATTTTATGAGGTGAGTGAAGACTTTTTGTTTTCGTGAAAATTCAACAACACGTTATGCTAAATTTGAGTTACCTATATCAGCCTAACTATAGCTGAAGATTAAAAAAATTTGCAAGGTTTCTATACTCGGCGAGTTAAATTTTAGATAGATGACAAACTGTGCTCAATTTTAACATTCAAATTTTTCTACAGACGTAATAAAAAAAAATGGGATCTTTTCAGCACCTTGCCCCCCCCCCCTCCTTGACTTGGTACACTAGGGATATTCATTACAAGGTGTAAAATTTCACATTAGGGGGATTCTAACACGTTTGACTCTCTTTTAACTGAAATTTGGAAAATGGAATTTACAAAGAAGTTAAATGACAATCAGAACAATCGAAGCTTTCTCTTGATACGCAGACTCAAGTGTAAGATCTAACTTCTGTCAACAGTCCTTATCCCCTCGTCGGTCAAATTTGGAACCTGATCTAAACTACATTTTATTATTTCATATAAATTAGATATTTTACCACTGTAAAATATTTAATATTAACCAATCATAATCCATCTAACTAACAACCTACTTATTTGTAAGTGATGAAATTACTTGTAATTTCAGCACCAGAGAGATTTGAATTTAACTTAGAAATTAGTTACCTCTCCTCGAGAACTTCAGCAGCCACAATAAAACCAGTATACTCTAGATCTATTGAGCCTAGCAGAGGCTAGTTAAACACCCTTCAGAGACTAGTCAATAGATCAGAGCCGCTATTCCGTACAATTCGAGAACTACCCGGTATTGGAAAAAGACTTCGGACAAGAGACGACATACGACTACATAGAAACTTGCCATTTAGTTTCATGGATGTACGGCAAAAGCCAACAAAAATTTTTGTATTTAGAGTTTTACTAGCAATGAATTTAGAAGTTCATTTGCAAACATAAAAATTCTTGAAGAAAATCTTCAATGAATATTTCAGGCGCTAATTAAAATTATTATTGTTCAATAACCATTGATAAAAACATCTCAAGTCGTTCCCTCAAATTCTGCAGTACTATATAAAATATTTGAAAAATTAATTTATTGAAAATAATTACAAAAATCAGTAGCATGACAATAAATTGTTAGTAAATATAAATCATCTTGTTGTTCCAGCTTCATCACCTAAACATAACATCAACCATAAATAAACTAATATCATCAATACTAAAACTTCAATAATTTTAGATATTTCACAAAAGTTTATCTTAAATCTTATATCTCTTAAACTTAATTCTATTCAATATTAAACCAGATTATCAAGGCTTCCCTTGGATCTAATTTTATAATTTTAATTCATTGGATCACAAAAAGCAATTTTGTTCTCCCCCACCCACTTATCAAGTGTCAAACGACCTCAAACGTCGATTCGGTTCCCAATCTTTTCAATAGACCCAGGACTAATAGAAAATTTTTCAAATACTAACCATTCAAATTAAGCTAAACAGTGAAGAACTTCGGTTATTCATCCTTCACTTGACCCCTCCTCTTATTCGACCCAGGATAAATCTTAAACTTGGTAAGTTTAAACAAGTATCTAACGAACTACTTGCATTCTAATTATACCTGAACTTTGTGGATCGATTTACTATTTTCCAACCCTTGAACACAATCACTACCCCTAAGTAAGATTAAGTAAGTTAACAACTTAGCTTATACTAGTCACAAGAACGAAAGTCATTCTCCGGAACCGACACACTTTTCTCTCCAACCCTGAACAAAAAGAGCCATCTAACCAAAAAAATCGTAAGGACTAACAGTCTAGGAAATTAAAATCACTTAAAACAATTTTGCATCCATCATCCTAAACTTTATGTCATTGAAAAACCTAGGAAACAAACAAACAATCGTAATACACAACTGCGAAATAGACAATCAAAAATACGATCTTGTAATAACCCCACATACACAAACAGTTGAATACATTCACACAAAACGACAGACATTAAAAAGAACAATTTTAAGCAAACAAAGACAGATAACACGAAAAAGATTTTCAAAACATAGAAATGCATTCTCCGAATCAGAAGTCAGTAGTCTAGATGCACTATACAAAATAGAAAATTCAAAAAGTAAAAATTATCCAACCCAGGATCCAATAAATTTTTCCGATTCAGAAACATTTTCAATCTCATCGAAGAAAGGAAAGAACAGAACAAAAAAGAAACATAAACACAAACCAGTACATTTATACAATTGGAATCAACCAATTTGACATATTAACAAATACATATTAACAGTTGTCAAACAAAACAATGAGCCACACTCAAAGTGACGAAAGTCCAGACGAAGAAGCAGTTTTTCCCTGTGTTATAATTTCACTAAATGGTAGAGGACAGACGCGATTTTGCAAAAATTTACTCATAAATTTGCTTAACCCAGGAATCAGTCCATGCAAATCAAAATTTCCAGATATAAAAATCAAAAGACAAATTAAAAAACATTATTTAAAAGGAATATGTAACCTCACACAACAATACGGAATCTACACCATAGAAATCACTACACCAAGAACATCAGACAACAAATATGTTATTCAAACAGACGATATTGATTTAGAATTTTCAAAGGTATTCACAGAATATATCAAAGCATACAATTTCACAACTCACAAAGAGAAAACTCGATATTCACCAACGAAGTTTTTGCAATAATATTTACTTATTTATCTATATTAGAAAGAACAGAAGCTCAAAGTACATCACCAGTCAATGCATCAAAACACACTAAAGTAAGAAACAAAATCGCCGCATTCTCAACATTTTTAAACGCAGTTCGTGAAAATTTTACAAACAATGATGTTTCACAAAATACTAAACATGATTTACAAAAAATACTAGCATGGTTTATAATTGATTATTTCACACACAATATCGACTTAATTGAACAAGCCAGAAAAAACTTTAGACCCCAAAGTACAAATGACGACACTGTCCTTGCAGAACAGTCAGATTACGTTTGGGACCCTGAATGATCTCATCCAGCATTTTTTATTTTTCCAGTAGACATCTCAAGTCAAGCAAAAGATACAGTATCTCTCCACCCAGATTATGTAAGAATAATACCATTAACAATCGATGCATTAACTTCAATCGATGCAATTATATTACTTTTTTACCCGACACACAAAATAATAGCTTAAATTCGACAGTAATACATCATGAAAACCTCAATGGAACTAGAACTCTTACACAACAAGATATTCAAACACCATCACACTTCATAAATTAAGAAATAGTCAACACAACAGTCACAACTACACAACAAAGTATCTCACCAATACATCCAAATCTTGCAACACCAAAAAATCGAAATACAACATTACCAAAAATACATTAAAATCAACCGTTAAACCATCGATTGCTCCTAAGTATTCACATATGGATTACCAGACATATAGACCAATGACAAAACCGTCACGACCACGAAAAACGATCACAAGAAGCAATTTTGCAGAACATAACTATAATTACACACATTCATCAAAACCAAACCACCTTCATCGAAAAAATAACAACCATTGGATTCTAACCATTGGAATCTCCCAAATACATCAACTAATTCAGTAAATTTTCAAAACAAATCACACCCTCCACAAGATCACAGTGAAAATTACCCATTTTTCCAACAAAATAGGATTAAACAACAAACAGCTTATTACACGAATTATTTATCATCTGATGATGATTATTATTATCAACCAGATATTTTTGCACCATATACACAAGAATATCGCACACAAAGACCGCGACAATCCCAACCATCCCAAAATATGAAAAATTATCCACAAAATGCAACAGATATTCAAAATCACCAACCAATGCATATACCAAACTCGATTAACACACAATTTTTTCAACCTATACAATCACAAATCCCAATGACTATGCATTCCTATCAACCAACCCAGATGCAAAACGAAATATCTTTACGATACTACCTACAACAACACGAAATAACAAAAAATCAGCTTACACACTTCTCACAAATACCAAATGCCGCAGAATCACTACAAATGACGATGAATCCATACCTCATGGGAGGATCGTCAATAACATCTAATAAACCATTAATGGTATTCACAGGAAGAGACCCTGAATACTCAGTAGAAGATTACCTAAACGCAGTCACAGCAAATGAAAATTTGAAAATAGGACCCGAACCAATTGATACACCACTCCATCAAAACTGGACGAATAGACGCACAGCCTTAATACAAACAACACTAGATGGCGCAGCCCAAAAGTGGTTTTCAGTTTTGCCTATAGACATAAAACCAGATTGGAATTGATTCACACAAGAATTTTCAAAAAAATTTGATTCTGAAAGAAACAAACAACATCAAAAAGTTTTGTGCAATGAAATTCGCAGATTACCAATGAAACAATTAAACAACTAGCCTTTCGAATTGAAACACTAGTTCGAAAAGCATATTCACTTAAAACACACGATTACAAAAATACAAAAATGACAGAAATTTTAATGATGACCTTAACACCACAACTCAGAAAAATTGCTATCAAGAAAAGAGCATCTCATCCCTCCTCAATTCGAGAACCAGATTTAGATTTCGGAAAACTAGTAGATAAACTAGAACAAGCAGAAATCACATTGAAACTTGAAGAAACAGAGAATCTAAAACTACAGTATGTAAATCACATTGAAACAAATACAACACATAAAAATAACATACGGGAATCAGATATAGATCTATCTGAAAAAATCACTGAAATACTAAATATCTACGAAAAGGACCCAAGTTATAAAGGTAAACCATCATTCAAAAAATGGTGTATTTAGTGCCGACGATACGGACACAGTAACTCCGAATATAGACAAAAACAACAAGACAATCAAAATAAACCTCAAAAGCAAAAAGATCCAAATAAGGAAATTTATCAATACATGAAAAAAGATCAAAACCTACCAAACAAAAATTTACATAGTAATAATAGCTCTGGAAAACCACTTCCAAACAATTCAAATTATTCTAGGATTAAATCACCATATAACTCTTGTTATAGAAGTAGATCACCCGAACAAAGAACTTCACGAAATTTCTCACAAGACAGATATAATCGATCTAATAGTCGAAACAACTATTCATGATCAATATCAAACTCAACACAATTTGTTTCTGCATCCAGTTCCCAATCAATTTCAAGGAATAGACACTATTCCAACAACAGATCACGAAATTCATCATACAATAGAAATAGACATTATTCAAACAATAGGAATAGGAGTTATTCAAATAATCGAAATCAAAATTATCCAAACAACAGATCACGAAATAATTCATATAATAGATCAAATTATCAAAGATCAAATGATAACTATCAGAACAGACCAAGAAATAAATCACGAAATCGGAACTCAAGTTATAACAATAGATACAGAAATTTTTCCCAGACACCTCATAGTAATAATAACCGTTACCCCGATTCTCAGCATCGATATAGAAGTAACAAACCAAAGCATCAAAGACAAATCAACCATGTACAATCAAACGAAGAAACAACTTCAGACCAACCAGGTATTGATAATACGGAAAGTAATGAATTACAATTAAACCACATAAATTGTGAATCAACAGATACTGAAAGTGATACGGATAATACAATGATAGTAAATATGATAACAGTCGAAAATGACTACAAACGTATCATATTCGACCAACCCTTCAGTTCACACATATACGAAAATCAATTAGAACTTTTGAATAATTATTATATGGGACCAACTAATAATAATACACAAGTTACTCAAGAACTAAACGAAAGTAATACTGTTTTTAAACCTAATAGGAATAACGAAAAACAATGCCCAAATAATCATATTTATCAAAACATTCAAAAGAAACAACCAGGAGAAAAAATTTGGACAATCCCATTTCTCTTAGAAAGCCCAAAAAATAAAGAATTTCAACCACCAGATCTTGAAATTGATTTTTTAAGGAGCAGAGTCAAATATCATTAACATCCCTACATGGAATGAAATCAGAACACTACATTCGAATCTAAAACCCCTCGAAACATCTAGTAAACTAGCAACAGCCCAAGGATCAACATTAGTAAATTATGGAAAAATCCAATTGTCCCTTGTTCCCACAAGAACAATGGAACAAAACAAAATTCTGAACAAACCATTCAAACAAACATTTCATATTACTGATATTAAACACCATATAAACTTCATAATAGTAAACTCCATATAAAAGATAAATATACAAGAGAGAAAAACACAGCCTTAATATTCTTTCAAAGATTAAGCAAACAACCACCATTTTTCTTAAAATTCTACCCTATTTATAATCAAGAACGAAAACACCTGAAACCGTTATCAGGAAACGTATATAATTTTTAATAAAACTAGTTCACCAGTATGACAAAAGTCAAAACAGACAACGACTTTTCATGTCAGATTTCGAATTTAGACGCAATCACAAATTTTTCAAAATAACCATCTCATCTATAAAATATGTGAAAAACACAAACTCTGATATTATTTCACTGCACGTGTATAATATTACCCCAAATAGAATAACACTACCCCTAGGACTCTTAGGATATTGTGAAACAAATGCTACAACTTCACCTGTGAAAGAATTAGCATACAGAGTTAATAATATTTTACAACTATTAGATATTTGCCAATCAATAATTCTTGATGAAGAACTGTCTATAAAGGCTATAATAGGAATGAAGAACGAAAAACCGATTATTTCACAAAAACCCCATATTTTAAAGCAACATTCAACATAACAAATTATACAAAAGAACAACAAAAATTCTTAACAATGTTTAATTTTCAACATTCACAAATAACACAAAATGAAATTGAATGATAAACAACCTATAAAATATTCATCAGTTTACGCAACATCAAACTTTGAGGTTGGAAAAATAAGCTCATCCTTACACCTTCCAATAAAACCTGACGCAGTTTTCAAAAAACAAAGAGCAAGCAAAGTACCAATTCACTTACACGACAAGGTCAATAGATTACTTAATTTTTTAGAACAATACGAAATTATATCACCAGTAATTAAGTAAGAACAACCAAAAGGTAACATTTTTATCAACCCTGTTATCATCCTAGCAAAGGGTGAATCACTAAAAATAGTTTTAGACCCTAGATATCTCAATTCACTAATTGATGATTCAAAATGTAATTGGCCTAAAGAACCAATACAAGTTATTTTAACAAAGATCAATGATAAATACTTCACAACCGCAGATATGAATAGTGCTTACAACCAAAAACCACTAGATAAACAATCAAGACGATTAACACAATTTGTAATTGGAAATCAACAATATGAATTTAATCGATTATTCTATGGAATATCCATAGGACCAGCAGCTTTTTCAGCTTCCATGAGTAAAATTCTTAGACCAATAATATTTAAGAAAAATGCAATCGCATATTTAGATGATGTTTTCATGCAATCACAAACTAAATGTTTACAGTTTTGGAACAATATCACAAAATACTTCAGAACGAAAATCTGAAAGCAGCCCCAGATAAATCACATTTCTTCTTAACACGAGTTAAATTTTTAGGACATAATATTGAACGAAACAATATCACTCCATTAAAATTAAGCATTGATGCAATACAAAAACTCACCAACCACCAAGAAATAAAAAGAAAATCCAAGAATTCCTTGGAATGTTGAATTTTTAACTAAATATGTTTACAAAATGCAATTATACTTAAAACCTTTTTATAACATCCTTGGACAACAAAATAATTTTGAATGGACCACTGAACATCAAACACGATTCGACCCAATTTAAAAAAATTTAACAGAACAAATCTCAAACACCATTCCAGATCTGAACCAACCATTTTAAGCAATGTGCGATGCTTCAAATTTTGGCATCGGCGCAGCATTACTACAATCACATAGTGGAACAAACAAAATGAATCTTATATCAGCAAATTCACGATTATTTACACCAGCTGAGTTACGACTCTCCCATCTAATGAGAGATTGTACAGCTATAATATACACACTTACAGAATATGAATTTCTAATACTTGGATCAAAACAACCAACAATTCTATTTACAGATCATAAACCAATTATATTTCATTTTACACAAAAGTCAAATCCAAATCATGAGTTTATAGATTTCAATGAATCTTAATCAAATTCCCAAACTTAAATATAAATTGGACAGCGGGAAAAATCTTGCATTACCAGATACATTAAGTAGAAATACACCATCAGAACTACTTACACAAAAACTACAGTTGAAATACCAAAAAATATTAAATTTTATTTCAAGAAAGATGAAACGATTAGAATGCAAATATGCAGTCAAAACCGACATTGATCAATCACAAATAAATAATTTATAACATTTCCCACTGTACCTAGATTGCCAAAATAATCACTATGAAGTTGATTTATTGGGTACATCTACATTTAAACCAATTCCATACTCACATTGGATAAAAAATAACACTCAACAAAAGAAAACAAAACAACAACCACATAAAAAAGACTTTTTCCCATTAGTTGAAAAAGAGAACTTAACGGATAAAATAAAATTATCAGGACCAGAAATAAATGACTCAAAATACACGATAAATCAAGTTTTTAATCTCCATGACCCACTTGACACAATCCCCCTGTCAAAACTAGAAGTTGACAATATTTTTCTACCACCAACAGAAAAAATAGCACATGAACTTTTAAAGCAATACCAAAACCTTAACCCAGTTATAAAACAACTAAAATCATGGCACAAAAACAAAACAAAACCAGCAAAAGCTGATACAACAATTTTAGGAAACAAAACACTCCTCCGATATTTTCGAAAATTGAACCACACAACAATAAACGGAAACACAGACCTTTTAGAATATCATTTAGATGATTCTAAAGTCCCCTGTCTTCCCTTAAGTATGATACTAATAGCGTTCAACATCTCCTTTACGCAAAATACAAAAGTACACTCCGGATCAGAAAATACATACTCGAACTTTACACAAAACTTTTATTATCCAAACGCCCCAATTTGGATAAAAGTATTATGCAATGATTGTATAAAATGCCAATTAAACAAACCTTATCCAAGTCAAAAGCAAATAGCACAAACACAAGATTTTAAAGGACAAAGTTTATGTTTCAACCATAGAATTTCATTTGACACAAAAGGACCAATTTCACAATCCTCTGAACGAAATTCATACATTATGGTTAATGTTGATGCATTGACGCACTATGTAGCACTCAACCCAGTACCACACTGTAATGCTTATTACGCTTACCCAACACTCTACGAACACTGGATAGCTAAAGTTGGATTACCCGGAATCTTAGTTACAGACAACGGTACAGAATTCATTAATAACGAAATCATTACACTATGCCACTTAGAATATCTTAGATGTATCATAAATGGAAATGATACACAATACACAGAATGGTCAGCAGATGTAAAATTATTTCCCTTATCATATAACTCGCAAATAACGACAACTTTAGGATTGTCGCCATATGAAATGGTTTTTAACCAAAAACCAAGAAAACCAATAATGTTCACAGCAAATGACCACAAAAATGCACAAGATTATTGCAAACTAAAAAAAGATTCAATATGCTATAACCTACCATTACACACACATGATGAAGATCATTTTCATCACCCACAAACTCTCAAACTAGCCTCTGGTACACATATCGAAAGGATTTTAAATAGAGATAAAAAACACAACGAAATCTACCAAAAAGTAACAAAGAAAGTGCTGCAAAGGCAAACATTAACAATCAAATTAATTCACGTTTTATGCCAGTCACAGATTTAAAAATTAGAACATTTGTTTTATAACCAAATTTCAATACACAAAAAGGAATCTCCAAAAAACTACAACCACTTCGAAAAGGACCATACCAAATAATTGCTAAACCCACTGAAGTAACATATAAACAGATTCAACTAAAAAAGAAATTGTTCAACATCGTAACAATTTATTACCTTACTACCCGAAACAATACGTTTTGCGCGAATTAACCCAATTATATTCTTTAACCGGTATAAAAATTATTCAAAACAATACACAAATACAACTAAAAACAAATGTAATTGATGAAAACCATCATAGACAAAGTCAAAAAAGGAAACAAAATTCGTAAAAGCATAAAAACACTAGAACCAAATAAATCTGAGATAGAAAGAAAAAATGGGAAACTGATAGCAAAAATCTTGCCACAAGAACAAAATGAAATATCCGAACATAGAGAACATTCACAAATAACACAAAATGAAATTGAATGATAAACAACTAATAAAATATTCATCAGTTTACGCAACATCAAACTTTGAGGTTGGAAAAATAAGCTCATCCTTACACCTTCCATTAAAACCTGACGCAGTTTTCAAAAAACAAAGAGCAAGCAAAGTACCAATTCACTTACACGACAAGGTCAATAGATTACTTTTTTTTTAGAACAATACGAAATTATATCACCAGTAATTAAGTAAGAACAACCAAAAGGTAACACTTTTATCAACCCTGTTATCATCCTAGCAAAGGGTGAATCACTAAAAATAGTTTTAGACCCTAGATATCTCAATTCACTAATTGATGATTCAAAATGTAATTGGCCTAAAGAACCAATACAAGTTATTTTAACAAAGATCAATGATAAATACTTCACAACCGCAGATATGAATAGTGCTTACAACCAAAAACCACTAGATAAACAATCAAGACGATTAACACAATTTGTAATTGGAAATCAACAATATGAATTTAATCGATTATTCTATGGAATATCCATAGGACCAGCAGCTTTTTCAGCTTCCATGAGTAAAATTCTTAGACCAATAATATTCAAGAAAAATGCAATCGCATATTTAGATGATGTTTTCATGCAATCACAAACTAAATGTTTACAGTTTTGGAACAATATCACAAAATACTTCAGAACGAAAATCTGAAAGCAGCCCCAGATAAATCACATTTCTTCTTAACACGAGTTAAATTTTTAGGACATAATATTGAACGAAACACTATCACTCCATTAAAATCAAGCATTGATGCAATACAAAAACTCACCAACCACCAAGAAATAAAAAGAAAATCCAAGAATTCCTTGGAATGTTGAATTTTTTAACTAAATATGTTTACAAAATGCAATTATACTTAAAACCTTTTTATAACATCCTTGGACAACAAAATAATTTTGAATGGACCACTGAACATCAAACACGATTCGACCCAATTAAAAAACATTTAACAGAACAAATCTCAAACACCATTCCAGATCCGAACCAACCATTTTAAGCAATGTGCGATGCTTCAAATTTTGGCATCGGCGCAGCATTACTACAATCACATAGTGGAACAAACAAAATGAATCTTATATCAGCAAATTCACGATTATTTACACCAGCTGAGTTACGACTCTCCCATCTAATGAGAGATTGTACAGCTATAATATACACACTTACAGAATATGAATTTCTAATACTTGGATCAAAACAACCAACAATTCTATTTACAGATCATAAACCAATTATATTTCATTTTACACAAAAGTCAAATCCAAATCATGAGTTTATAGATTTCAATGAATCTTAATCAAATTCCCAAACTTAAATATAAATTGGACAGCGGGAAAAATCTTGCATTACCAGATACATTAAGTAGAAATACACCATCAGAACTACTTACACAAAAACTACAGTTGAAATACCAAAAAATATTAAATTTTATTTCAAGAAAGATGAAACGATTAGAATGCAAATATGCAGTCAAAACCGACATTGATCAATCACAAATAAATAATTTATAACATTTCCCACTGTACCTAGATTGCCAAAATAATCACTATGAAGTTGATTTATTGGGTACATCTACATTTAAACCAATTCCATACTCACATTGGATAAAAAATAACACTCAACAAAAGAAAACAAAACAACAACCACATAAAAAAGACTTTTTCCCATTAGTTGAAAAAGAGAACTTAACGGATAAAATAAAATTATCAGGACCAGAAATAAATGACTCAAAATACACGATAAATCAAGTTTTTAATCTCCATGACCCACTTGACACAATCCCCCTGTCAAAACTAGAAGTTGACAATATTTTTCTATCACCAACAGAAAAAATAGCACATGAACTTTTAAAGCAATACCAAAACCTTAACCCAGTTATAAAACAACTAAAATCATGGCACAAAAACAAAACAAAACCAGCAAAAGCTGATACAACAATTTTAGGAAACAAAACACTCCTCCGATATTTTCGAAAATTGAACAACACAACAATAAACGGAAACACAGACCTTTTAGAATATCATTTAGATGATTCTAAAGTCCCCTGTCTTCCCTTAAGTATGATACTAATAGCGTTCAACATCTCCTTTACGCAAAATACAAAAGTACACTCCGGATCAGAAAATACATACTCGAACTTTACACAAAACTTTTATTATCCAAACGCCCCAATTTGGATAAAAGTATTATGCAATGATTGTATAATATGCCAATTAAACAAACCTTATCCAAGTCAAAAGCAAATAGCACAAACACAAGATTTTAAAGGACAAAGTTTATGTTTCAACCATAGAATTTCATTTGACACAAAAGGACCAATTTCACAATCCTCTGAACGAAATTCATACATTATGGTTAATGTTGATGCATTGATGCACTATGTAGCACTCAACCCAGTACCACACTGTAATGCTTATTACGCTTACCCAACACTCTACGAACACTGGATAGCTAAAGTTGGATTACCCGAAATCTTAGTTACAGACAACGGTACAGAATTCATTAATAACGAAATCATTACACTATGCCACTTAGAATATCTTAGATGTATCATAAATGGAAATGATACACAATACACAGAATGGTCAGCAGATGTAAAATTATTTCCCTTATCATATAACTCGCAAATAACGACAACTTTAGGATTGTCGCCATATGAAATGGTTTTTAACCAAAAACCAAGAAAACCAATAATGTTCACAGCAAATGCCCACAAAAATGAACAAGATTATTGCAAACTAAAAAAAGATTCAATATGCTATAACCTACCATTACACACACATGATGAAGATCATTTTCATCACCCACAAACTCTCAAACTAGCCTCTGGTACACATATCGAAAGGATTTTAAATAGAGATAAAAAACACAACGAAATCTACCAAAAAGTAACAAAGAAAGTGCTGCAAAGGCAAACATTAACAATCAAATTAATTCACGTTTTATGCCAGTCACAGATTTAAAAATTAGAACATTTTTTTTTATAACCAAATTTCAATACACAAAAAGGAATCTCCAAAAAACTACAACCACTTCGAAAAGGACCATACCAAATAATTGCTAAACCCACTGAAGTAACATATAAACAGATTCAACTAAAAAAGAAATTGTTCAACATCGTAACAATTTATTACCTTACTACCCGAAACAATACGTTTTGCGCGAATTAACCCAATTATATTCTTTAACCGGTATAAAAATTATTCAAAACAATACACAAATACAACTAAAAACAAATGTAATTGATGACAACCATCATAGACAAAGTCAAAAAAGGAAACAAAATTCGTAAAAGCATAAAAACACTAGAACCAAATAAATCTGAGATAGAAAGAAAAAATGGGAAACTGATAGCAAAAATCTTGCCACAAGAACAAAATGAAATATCCGAACATAGAGAATCATCGCGACTTAGAAATCAACCATGAAAAAATTACATTCATAGAAAAAAAGACATTCATACCGCAATCTAAAATATTTAAAAAAAATTGAATTTCAAAAAGAAACTTCAACCTCTTTGAAAAGATAATAATTCGTACACTTCTCAATCTTTTTAAACTCTCATATTTTCAAAATAACATGCTGAAACATACGCAACATTTTTAGTTCAAATTCAACCAATAGGATTCATTCAGAACCGTCACCTTCGATATCTCTAACAAAAACCAACTAGCCGATAGATATTAATCTCCAGGCATATCTAGAACTATAACTTTACAACCTCCAGGTCAAAAATTAGCAACTCGCAACAACTTGACAAGTAAAATAAATATCACGATAATATTACAACCCGCCCCTAACTAATAATGCAAAGATCAACAATATTTTCCCAACTTAGACCTCAAAAGACCTCCAACCAAAAATGGCAATTTATTCTAAAATAGAAAAAGAGCATGATCATTTGGCCTAAAGTACAAATATTTCAAAAACATCCCAGTTTACCCACCGAATCAAAATAAAGCAAAAAAGACCTCCTGAGCACCATAAAATAAGCCCCCAACAAATTTTTCAGGAAACTCAACCCACTTGTCAAAAAATCAATAAATAATCCGACCACACCTGAATTTTGCCCCAGAAATTCAAAAAATATTCGACAAACGAATCATTTCTTAAATGCTTTTCTCCTCAACAGTCGCAACTCTAAAAAAAATTAATTCTAAACTTTTTCATAAACTTTTTCATTCTCTTTAAACTTTTAATAACAATTTTTCTTGAAATTTTTGAAGCTTTTACAGTTCTTTTAATAATTTTTTGTAACATATTTTTAATTTTTTACGTCCTATTTGCAATATATTTACAACTTTCCGAACTCATTGACCACATTTACAGGTACGATAACTTAAAGTATATTTAAATGATACGAACAATTGTTAGTAGAACAGAAAATTTTTCATTATTCATAATTTTTATAACATTTTTATCTCCCTAATTTTGACAATATGCAAATGTGTAAAGAAAGCGATAGTCACATTCGCCTTAGCAACAATCCTTTTAACTCTATTCATCGAAGAATATTATAATAAACATAAATCTTCCCACTAAAAAATATATCCATTGGACACACTTTCAAAATTGCTAACCAACTACCATCAAAGCAGTCTTCACCGACATCTCCCCAAGAAAACCCAACACAAACTACAACTACCCAAAACCCCCAAACGTCCACACGTATTTCTTTTCAAGATAACCTGTACACTTTTGGAAAACACGCCCGCTTATCTGAACCACTAGAACCAGTTCAACGACAAGCATCACTAAGTGAACCAACATATAACTTGTACCCCACGTTGCCACAAGATTTAAATCGAATTAGACATATTAGTTAAAATCAAAATACAATTGAAGTCAATAGACAAATTATACACCCAAGACGAAATAGAAATTTTCAAGCTCCCAGAGTTACTTTTCGCATTTCTCAATCATCAACACCATCAAGTTCAGAAACCTCTATTATAATAATACCAGACACCCCTACACTTACATCACAGCAAAGTACACCTTATATTCCCTCAGACTATCTAGGATGAACACCAAAATCCGCACAAATAAGTGAAAATCCTTTTAACCCCCCAAACACCAGCGAACGACTACCTTATTGGGCAACAAAATCTTATCCGCAAGGAGAACCAAGTTTAGTAAACGACCCAATAGATACCTCATCAGATACAACACTATCATCCTTATCAGAAACATTATCACTCCCCTCAACACCATCAATAAGTCAAATATTACCATCATTTATTCCTTTAAATTCTCCAAATAATCTTGACGCTCGATACAGAGAACAAACAACAAATGTACCCCTACGATTAGATTAGAATACATTCGTAGCACGTCCCCCACTATTCGGACAACATAACGAAAGCCACCGACTTCACATTTGGGCACTTGATAGATTACAATATAGACAAGATATCCACGAAGATATCCGAGAACTAAACGTTCGAATATTACAACAAAACAGTCTTCAAATAAAGTTTGAAATAACAGTCAAACTTTATAATATTGTACAACACCCCTACCCATTAAGTCCACCAAATACCACAGCTCAAACTCTATCACCACCTTTTATAACAACTGAAGTAATATATGAATACGATAGATATACAAAAAACACAAATAGATATACAAAAAACGTAATCCGGATTATCATACACATGCATATTTTAGAGGTATTAACATTTCAACACCTTCTTTTTCTAATTTTTCCGATCAAATTACAAATCCATCTCCTCGGACCCCAAGATTTATTAGTAACACATTATGATTGTGAAGAAAACGAACAAAAAAAACAACATAATTATGCAATTAATCACGTAACACAATGCGAAACAGAACCACAAGCTATAGAAACTACAAATGCAATGGCAACATTACATTCAAAAGCCCGAGCAACGACAATCACAGGTTATAAATTTACAGCAACATTTTCCGAAAAGAAAGTACATTGTTCACAATTTTCCAACGTAAATAAAAACCGACTTGATTACGAATCATTTTATCAAAGCAATATAGAAAGACTTTTACATCTCAACCCCGATGATTGTAAAATGAACTACTCAGATTATACATAACAAATATTAAACACTCAGACATGAAAATAGTTAATTTCCAATTGCAGATTCTGTACAACAAGCAGAACTTGAACGATATCAAGGACATAATAAACTAGACAAAAAATACCCATATAATGGCGCACACGGACGATTAACCTATGATATACACAAAAAACATTGGATACCACATATTGGAATAAATAAATCTTCAAATTGCAAAGCCGACACAAAAAATAAAGGCTATCAAGAAATAATGTTTTTTGATTGAAAAATACAACTTGAAAAAACACAACTCACACGAGATTCATCTGACAACACAACAATTTATCAAGGAGTTAGATTACCCTGTAAAAACGATCAAGGTTATTGTGACCGCACAACTAGAACCCAGGCAACAATTGTTTGGTTGCACGAAGATACATGCACAACATTTCAAGAAGCAAAAATACACGCTCGAATGATAAAATTTCATGAAAAATATTTTATCGAATCAATTCCAAACGAACAAGTAAACCCATCTCACAAACGAAGCAATAACTTCAAAAATCCACACGGTATAGAAAGTAATTTAACAAGTTTCCAGATCTATCAAGAAACAGAATTCGCTTGTAAATATACTAACCCACTCTACAAAACACAATATTCAGAATTACTTGTCGAATACGAAAACGGTTTCTACATGACTACTGGTAAAGTTAAATTTGACCCGTCCCATGTGGATCAAAAAACAGCCAAAATGTCGTACAATTGAACCCTGACGAAGATAAATACTATCTACTCACACCATACCCTACGTTATTGCAGCCACTAAACAAGTTTTCACCCAAAAGCATCCGAGCTATTGCTAGCAACCCAAACATTGATTTACAATCAATTGATATATACTCTAAATCTGACATACAACATCACATTAGAACACAGCAATTTCAAGAATTACTCACACAAATGGATACAATACAACGACAATCAATCGACCAGAATTTAAGAAAACTTGCCGAAACCGCAGGAATCGCAGACATTTATACACAAGACTACAGCAGATATTTTAAGGATATTAAAGATTACATATATTTAAACGGTGAAAAATGTAGACCACAAGATATTTCACCCATAAACATTTTTAGTTTTGTAAGACTGAAAATTGAAATTCTCGCCTTTCTAGGATGGCTCTATTACATCTTAGAAAGACTGACTAATATATACGCTATGTTTAATTTTATAGGATTTTTTTTCTCACTATTAAAAGGAATCTATAACACATGTGCTATACACACACAAGTAAACCGCCAAGCAAAGGTAGCACGTATATTATTTGCAGGATTTTTTGGAATATTTTCATCATCAAAAAATAAAATACTTTTAGACGCACAAATAAAAGAATATAACACAAAATCAGCCACAAGACCAAATACATACGACGAAGAACATAATAACATAGACACAGCACCTACAGCACCACAAGTACCAGCCTTACCAAAGAACCATCCATTATCATTAGTTCCCCGCTATTTCCGAAACTTAGCAATCACCAATAATCCAAATTTCAGAAATACAGCACAAAGCCCCATTCAACACATAACGACAAATCATTCACAAAATTATAATACATTTGAACAAATTATTGAACAACCCCATACCACCATTTTTCAGTCTCAACATAATCATTTTTTTAGCCCACGATGAGCCGACAAATTGGAGCCCTCCATCGCTCAAATTCCCACCCATTCAACCTCCAAAATTCAATCCCAATTATTCTAATTTTCGTTTTCCCACCACCCTATTTTCCAGTTATTAATATACCATCTAGCACGATTTCAGACACTAACTCCGATATTTCTGTTTTTCATACCATCTCACGATTTAACAACTCCGACATCAAAATTTCCGACGAATTTGCAAACTCCGAACCATCTCCCTCTACCCATACCCAGACCAACCCATCAGTTTTTTCGCAACCCCCCTTTCAACCCAACGAAACCAGTCATCCACTCCCATCCATTTCCACTCCCACTTATGCTTCCCAAGTAACCCCAACCTATTCCCCATTCACCTCTGAAAGATCAAATAATAACTCCCCAGATACTGTCCAAATCTCCGAAGAGCTCGATAATTTTATTATGTTATAATAACAATTAACATACCCCCACACTCTTAACATCCACCAATTGTCATCCACAGCAACATCATCAAATCCACCAATGCCTACACCGCTATCAGATTACACCCCATCATTAGCTCAATCATCCACATCTACTGAAACATCCACTAGCACTAACAGAGCTTACCACACTTTTAGGAGAAAATTCCCGAATGACCCATTCACAACTAAATCCAGAACAGCCAAAGAGTATATCAACCACTCAGAACACACAAATACAAAGAACTTCCTTCAAATATCCTTACCCTCGTTTCCACAGTACACTTTAGATACATCTACCATCACTACTAATGACACAAGAAGTTTTGTTTATGAGCACGTTTTAATGCCAACACTTCCTTGGACAGCGTATTACCACTACACTAACCATCTTTCTATACCACTCGATAACACATATGAAGATAATGAAAGAAGCAAAAGTCTATTATACAGACTCACAACACTACTAACACCTCGAAAATTTACATATGTTGGATTTAAAAAGTTACTAAAAACATTTACCGCACCCCGAGTTAACAATTTCTCCATTGAATACTACAATCACAACATCATACTCCCTAACTAAGATCAATTTTTAGATGAAGATCGTTTTGCAAACCCACAACTAAAAGAAAATTTTTTTATTAAAACACCATATCTTTTCACACTTAAAATTTTTGATAAAAAGCACGATCATACAGTTTCCGGAGCACTAACTGAAATCCAAGCATACAAAAGCTTCTATGATAAATTTCAGTTATTTTCACTAACCTTTCACATTCTTTCACCACAAGAACGCGATTTGCACTGTTCCCACGACATAATGTTACGCAATAAACAAACACATACTTACACATATTATCGTTTCATACAAAACCATTTTGACTTACACACACCATCATGACAACCCCACCATCGTTTTCAATTCATAATTTCGAAATACACATCACCATTTTTTCCTAATTTTACATATTGCATTAAAAATACTAACCTCCACGGCATCCTCCGTAACTATGATACCATTACCCAAATATATTCTGTCCCCTCACGAAGACCTTCAATGATGAAGAATCAAGACCCTTCATTATCTTGCATGAGTTCATCCAACCTATTGAAGTTCCCATACTAGAATTCATTCATAATACTAAAAATAATCATAAATTTTACAATCTAATACAAAACACACCTCATGAGTTCGCAGTAGGCACCGAAGAACTAAATACCATCAAAGCACTTCAATTGCTTTGGCCACTGCTACAAACTAAAAACGTCATTCGCATACTAGCCCCATTATTAACAACATCCGATTTGATTCACGAAATCTTCCCCCATGGCTTTTTTCCCGATGACTAAGGTAAGTATAATTAAAATAAATTTAACTAATAATTCAAATTGTACTAAACATTCTTTATAAAATTTTCAATTCTCTTTTTAGTCTTCATACTACCATCATCTACAAAAACAGAAAAAGAAATAAATATACAAGTTTGTTAAATTAGAATTTAAAACTAGTATTTTTTTTGCTAAAACTTATTTGCTAAAACTATTTTGCTATACTAAATTTTTCGCACTAAATAGTGTAGTAAAATTCAAACCCAATGTAGTAATTTTAATTATAAATTATTTCCCCAAGAAGCAGTAAAAGTGAAATACGATGTAAAATTTATAATTTAAAAATTCCCCAAATGTAGCAAATTTCAAATTTCAAGCAATAAATTCATAAAATGAGAACGCAGTACTAACTTTTTCAAAGTTTTTATTCATTCACACAAGAATTCTATCCATACTCGCGCAGCTCGCCCACGAAGTTTTGTTTAAAATAATGATTTTATGTTTCAAGCTTTCACTAACAATAACTCAAACAACCGATAAAAAGTTTCCATTTTTTGCTTAACCCGGTTGGAATGGAGTTATACACTACGTTAAACTAACCAATGCAGCTTACTAAATACCATAACTCATAAAAATAATAGCATTACTAAGAAAAAAAAACCAACGGTACCCAAACCGCATTAACCCAGTTTAAAACTGGATAATTTATTCTTTTGAAGACTATTGCAAAGTCTAAGAAAGAAATAATAAAACACAAAAAAGAGGAAAGACAAACCCAAACCAAAATCAATTTGATTTCTGAAAAAAGGACACAACCAAAAGTAACATAGGAAAGACCAGAAAAAACCAACGTAAAAGGTTATCACAAAACAGGACCCCTCAAAGAAACAGCACAAAATCATATTCCCACTCCTGGCCTAACCCACGAGAGAGGACGTCCTGAGCATGCTTATAGCCAGCCTAACCAACCGCGCTACACCCACGCTTTGTGACCACACTTCTATTTTTAATAAGAGGTACTCAAGGGTGAGTAATTCTTCAAAATAACTGAACTAAAATAAAACGCTTTTGCGAAAAACGCTAACTAGAATCATGACAAAAAACCAAATTAACAAAAGTCTATAAAAAATAAATCATAATATGCAGTACATAGATCATACACAACAACAAAGACGAACATCCGAAGACTAGACGATTCCATCACACTTGAACAAAAGAATGGCCTAAAACACAACCGACACGCCGTCCACAATCACGACTCAAAGGATTTGAAGTACGACTTGACTTCGCAGAAAAGGACTTCATTGAACCTGACCAATGACCACCTCGGTGTTCAAGTATACGTACAGATCCGAGTTACAAGGCATCCCTTCCAAACACGAATTTCACGCCATTCCCAAACGAGGCTGAACACAAGACAGTTCTCCAGTAATACAGAAAAACCTGACATAGCAAACCATTTTGAAATCGGATTGATTTCATTGTGGATCGCATTGGTTGTCAAACGACAAGACGATAACATCATGTCCATCCTTCCAGCGTTCTGGAACGTTTCGCTTCAAGGAGAAACCGGAAAAGAAATATGATGTTCGCCAAATACCAACGTTCATCATCCATCCTTCAATTGCAGAAGAAAACGGATAAAACTCAAAAACTCTGTAAACCCCGGATGGTGGAACCTGATCTAAACTACATTTTATTATTTCATATAAATTAGATATTTTACCACTGTAAAATATTTATTATTAACCAATCATAATCAATCTAACTAACAACCCACTTATTTGTAACTGCTGAAATTTCAGCACCAGAGAGATTAGAAATTAGTTACCTCTCCTCGAAAAATTCAGCAGCCGCAATGAAACCAGTATACTCTAGGTCTATTGAGCCTAGCAGAGACTAGTTAAACACCCTGAGACTAGTAGATATAAGAGTAAGATTAGGATCGGTGTTAGACTAAGAAGTTGCACGAATCTATCCGGCCGAAAATAAGATAGCGTGACGAGCAGACGGTGAACCCTATCCGAAATTACTCTATGAGTTACACCTCATACATAACTCAAATTATTTGAAAGTTTGATGCTTTTATTTTGTAAAAACATTGGTTTGATTTTGGAGAAAACATTGATTTGATTCTTTTCTTTCGTTTCTTCTAATCATGAACATCCGCAGATACATTTTGAATAAATCTGTTTGGCATTGTGAGCGAGTGACTAAAAATCAAACGAAAAATATGTGCTCCAAATTGGTTTTTGTCAGTTCATAGAGCACCACTATTTAGTCATTAGTCATGCAAACGCGTGTTTACCTAGTTTAACTTCAACTCATTTCTTTTAACTTTTTTTAAATCAAATTTCTTTACTCTTTACGCGTACGTGCATAACATACACAAAAAGTGCATTTGATTGAACACTTTTGCTAAAGCACTTTTACCAAACTATTTTTTAACTCTACAGCCTCAATATGATAGTTTTTATGATTTTTCGAATAATTCGTCTTTTTTCTCTTGTTAGAGGGATACAGTCTAGGGATAAGAAAAGGATCAACAGTGAAAAATTTCAATTTATTGTTACTGGACTCATGTTTTTTGCGACGTTTATAGCGTTCACTCTTATTAAGTTTGGACTGCGTACGCCAGCTTGGCTTCGAGATGTTGACGCCAGTAACAGTCCTTACTTCCAACGAACTAGGAACAATCGTAAAAACGAATGGTTCCCAACGTACGAAGACCTGTTTAAATCTATGGGACTCTGGGAGGTGAAGGCTTTCGGAAACGATTTATACCATCTTCCGGTCAGGGACTACGAACTTAAGATGGGATCCACGGCATTGATTCTTTCCTGTGTCTGCGGTTTCCTCGTCTACGTAACCTTCACCTTCCAACGACTGATGCGATGGGCAGACTACACGAAGGTGTTGTTCCTGATGGTTGTATCTCTCTGGTTTAGCGCGCTGATGTTCATCTTCTCGATTTTCGGAACCTCGTGTTGCTTCTGGTATTTCAGGCGAGAAATTCGCTACCAGCGGTATGGATACTCACATAACTGCGCCTGGATCGGCGTTGGATTCTCTCTCCTCGCATTCGTCTTAGCGATCATTCGGTTTATCGTGCACAAACAGGCTTTGGAGAAATTGAACTCCAAAAAGAACAAGTATAAGCCAGAGACGACACTGGCACAGGACGAGGAGTCCGCGGGCACACTCACGGTTAAAGTTCAAAGCCAGCAACCTCAGGATTTGCCACGCTGATTAGAATTATGTTCACACATCGACTTTTGTTACTGACGCTCCTCTGTTTCTATACTTGCATTTTTGATCTGAAATCGTTTCTGACAATTTTGGCAGAAAAAATGACAAACAAAATCACATGAAACATTTTTGCATTCACCGCGCTTTTCTAAATTTATTTCTTTGTTCAATTCAATTGAATACTTTAACATCTATTTTTGGTATCTTGTAAGTCATAGCTTTATTTCTGTCAATACATGGAATCAATTTCAAATATGACTATTTTAAAAAGCGGATTTTGTTGTTTTCCTCCCTAATTGCAAAAATTTGGAAAATTCGTTATAAGTTACAAAATTAATGAGGCACAACCGTTAATGGGCACTTTAAAGGCTTGAAAAATTCTTATTAGGTACTTTTAGTGCTTTTTTGGATAACAAATGAAATCCAAAAAAAACTGTTGCAGTCTGGTAAAAAATTTTCAAATTGAGTTGAATGAAAAAGATAAACTTGTGATTAAATTAGAATAGGCGATAATTGAATTCTTTTGGAAAAAGTGTTCCTTTTTTCCCTTGTGAACTCCAAGCAGGCACATCTTTGAAAAAAAAACAGGCCAAAAAAAGCGTTTTTAGGCTTTTTTTTCGAAAATGTCGACCCCTCAAAGTTAGTATATATTTATTCAAAAGGTGCCTTTAGAAAAGTGTTAGGATCCCTCATCAATAATGAATATGTCAAAACAGTACACTGAACTTGATGAGTATTTTTGCCTGTTATGACTCAATGCTTCCCGCATTGGAGTTCTATGAAAAAAAATCGACTATAATTAAGTTTCCTTGTCAGTGTCCACAAAAGTGAAAACAAATCGATAATAATCATTACTATTTTTTGAGGCAACAAAATCCTTTTTTCATCCATTTTCATCCTTTTTTTCACTTTTGTGGACACTGACAAAAAAAACTAAATTATAATCGATTTTTCCACTTTACTGAGATGCGAATTTGAATGCACATAGGCTTTTCTACGTTTTAAATTAAAATTGGTTACATTGGTTACTTGTTGTTCAATTGAATTTTTTCTAACTAACTTTGATATTTTTGTTACTTTTTATATTACTCAACATTACACCCCCTAGCGTTTGCCCATTTACAACAAACCCCCTCCCACCAACGTAACGTGTTCAGGTGGGGGGGGGGGGGTTCAAGTGGGGGGGGGGTGGTTTCAGGTGGGGGTGTTGTTCAGGTGGGGGTGGGTTTAGGTTGGGGTATGGGTTCATGTGGGGGGGGGGGGTTTAGGTTGGGGGGAGGTGGGTTTAGGTGGGAAGGAGGGGGAGGTATGTGGATTCAGGAGGGGGTATGTGGGTTCAGGTGGGGTGGGGGATGTTGTGGGTTCATGTGGGAGGTGGGGGTTGTTCAGGCGGGGGTGTTCAGGTGGTGGGGTTGTTCATGTAGTGGGTCCTTCCTAAGGGGGGGGGTCCTCACGTAAAGCAAAATCCTAGGAAAGGGGTCCTTAATTTTTTGGAGGACCCCTATCCTAGGATTTTGTAAACGAAAGAAATTTTCCACCCAAAAAGCAGAAGACCCCCTACTTAGGATCTTGCTAAGTTTAACTTAACAACAAGGGACACCATACAAAATTCTTCCTAATTCCAATTTTTGAGGTCCTAATTATTGGTCCTGGTTAATTATATGAATCATATTAATTGTTATATTTGTTTCGGGCAAATGAACTTTCGACCTAGTTGAAATTTGTTAGTGAACGGGGAATTGACTTTTATGGTATATAATAAAAATGCGCCGGCCAATTCGGCAGCGTAGCTTAACTGTTGGCAGCAGTAAACTAATTCGTTAACTTGACCTAAATTTTATAGTGAAAAGGCAGTAAATTGAAATTACTCTCAAAAGGCGGCGGCCATTTCTGGGCAAAATATACCAAATGATAAATTTGACAAATTTTGAAAAAAGAAAAATGAAATTAGAGGGAACTTGGTGTACTGAAGATATTGATAATGAACATTTACAATTAAGAGTGTTTTCAACCGCAGAAAAAAACTCATTTTTCAAATTTAGTAATGAACGCTACGTCGTCTTCCTCGAAAGGGCAAAGGAAATTTCAAAGAAAGAATACGAGTTAATTTTCAAAGAACAATTTTATTTGAGTGAGCTTCAACAAATCTCTTGGTGCATTTCTACAAAACAAAAGTATGATACTGTGAGCGATTTGAATCTTGCTGATTGTGAAAACGTATTCGACTATTCGTTTGATTTTACCTCAAAAAGGGTTGATAAAGACTTGGAGAGAAAAATCCGTCTATGTTTCAACAAGCTATCAAAATACAAAAAACTTCCGGTGGTTTATTTAATTATTTACCACCGTTATCTTAATGAGACTAAATGGTATTTGCAAGGTCACTTTTATTTCCACTGGCTTGAAATTCAGCAGGTTGGAGAGGTGTTGGAAAAAACAAATAATGAAATTACAAAAAAGCAGAGTAACTCTTATTGATTTGAAAATAATTCACGAAATTTATACGTCTTTGAAACAAACTTATTCTGATAATTCTAACCGACGCAACTATTTTCTAGCTGCATGTTCTCTGTTTTTTGTTAGTTCTGATAACCTTAACTGCGACATTTTAATTAAGTTGAGACCTTATGGTGGCTTGATTGGTATTGATAACTCTTCCTTGGACAAATACTTGAAAAATTCCAAAATTTTACGATTGCACGCTATTTTGCACGATGCGGCCGGATTTATACACGAATTTTATCAACAGGGTCCCACGTACTGTTACATGTTGCCCTGGAACTGTAACAACAGCTTATTGGGACATTTGAGTGGAATAGCGTTCTGCCTTTTCATTAAGTTGAAAAAACCAGAAGTTTATCATTTACTAGAATGCTAGGCGAGAGATCAGTTGTGCTTGACGTGGAAGGCTTTCGTTACAAGAAAAAGGCTTTTGTGGTTAAAGAATTAGCAATAACAATTTCAGACTACAGCGATCGACTCATTTTCCTACCTCCAGTGAATTTCAATATACTACCAAAGCTTGAACAAAAAGCTTACAACTGGTTAACAAATTATTTACACGGTCTCCATTGGGAAAACGGTGATTATCTTTATATAAACTTGAATCAAATACTTCAGAGTTTTGTGCTGAGAAATCCCGGTGCCGTTTTTTACGCTAAAGGAAAAGAAAAGACAGAATTTTTGGCCAAGTACTTGGACCGAAAGATTGAAAACCTAGATGATTTGGGCTGTCCTCGGGTTGAAAACTTATATTTTAAAAATTATCCAAGTTGCAATAAACATATTCCACATTACAACTCCAGGAATCATTGTGCCCTGAAGAAAACCAAGGTTTTTTATGATTGGTTGAAAAATGAACAACAGCGAGAGATCAGCGAAAGTGGAGACATACCTATCACCAAATTCAATGCTTTGTGCGTGGTTGACTCCAGAGGGTGATATTAAAATTTCATTAACGAGAATAGAGCGTATTGATTGCAGTGGCCAAATTGTTCAGAGGAAGGAGCAAATAATAATTTCCGAAGAAGAGTTGTCTACGGTGAAGAGGTTTTTTCCAGTTATTGATCAATTTGTATACTTCCAGAGATTCAAGTTTATCAGAAATGTTGGCAGCAAGCGAGGAGTATATCTTCCCGAACTAGTCTTAGTACCCAAACGTCAGCCAGGAGTTCAGATGGATCTAAACAGCATTGAATTGCCAGATGAGATTAAGACGATTGTGAAAGAGGATACTGTGAAGAAAATAATGTACTACAAAAAAACTGCAAATATCCCAGCAAACTTTGTTTTAGAAATGCATGTCATAAATGATAGAGATTTCACACGTTATGAAATTTTTTACTGTTCTCAAAAGTAATTTAATTTTTTACAAGCTTCATTCACAGAGAGAAAAAGTCTAACACAGTCTGTAGAATAAATAGTTTCTCAAATGTCAGAAGCAACAACAGCAGTAGATGAACCTGACGCAACATTAGTAACAGAGTTTGTTTATAACGAGACAAACAGTGAAAAAAAATCATGGAAGTTTTGTAACAATGTAACTTTGCCAAGGTCTGAAGTAGTTTTTGTTGCGCAAATGGTAGTAATTCTAATTTTACTAACTCTCTGCATTCTCAAACTTTCTTTCACTAAATTAAGTTGCGAAGAAACGTCAGTTTGGTTCTCGATTTTATCAGGCTTGGTTGGTTACGTACTACCAAACCCAAGAATATGAATAAAGTGATTGATACTTCGACAAGAATTTTTATGGCGATAGTGGGACCTTCAGGATCCGGGAAAACTGAGTTAATTTTGAAACTTCTGATGGGAAATAATTTTTACCCTAAATTTGGAACCGTTCTATATCTTTACAAAGAGATGCAACCTGCATTCTCAGAAAAAGTGTCTTCTCGCGAAGTGAATGTGGAGTTCATGAAATTCGACGGATTCGAATCTGTGAGAAAATTAGAAAATGTTCTTCTAGTTTTCGATGATTCATGTGAAGACATCTATAATGACAAGGAAATTGTTAGGTTAGCGACAGCGGGTAGACATAGAGGGATAGATGTAATATATGTTAAGCATAACTTGTTTCAACAAAGTCGATGGTCGCGTAAGGTTGATTTGAACACTCCACACATCATTCTGTTCAAATCGCCTCGCGACGTTCAGCAACTAGATCTTTTAGGAAGACAATTGAATGTATCAAAATTTTTGAGAAACTGTTACGAATTAGCTACCAGAGACTCTTTTGGACATCTTCTAATCAACTTGGACCCCCGTACATCAGATTGTTTGAGATATTGTTCAAATATCACACCACCTGGGCCAACAGTTTTTTATTTACCCTTATCTGAAGCAGAAACTACTCCAATCACAAATGAAAAAGAAAAACTTATCTATTCTGCGGCATATGGTACAACTGAAACCTGACCAGCTAAGAAGATTAATTAGAAAAACTTCAAATCGTGTGATCATAACACTTATTTGTGAATGTTTGCTCAATGTAGTCAATGGAAACGTACCCGTTAAAATTGCAAACATCGAACGATTCGAGACAGCATACAAATACTTAATAACTCCAAAAACCAGTGTTGTCAAAAAACGTGCGATTATTTTGAGTAAAGAAGGCTTCCATTTAGTTCGACAAATACTTTATTTTTGTTACAAGTACCTCACAACTTAATGATGACTGCTGAAGAATTCATTCTAATTCCGAAACACTTATATGTTAAAGAGCAGCCACATGCTGCACGTGTTCTTCATGATAATAATATTAAACATAAAAATGCTCAACTGTCCTATCTTAACCGGCTTAGACCCCAATTACCTCCACAAACTAGTAAGACTACTGCAACGAAGGAAACATTTACGGATAATGTTGAGCCCCAACAAGAACAGCTTAAACTGTTAACGGACGATGAAGAAGTACCGGTCGAATGTGTTAAAGACGAAATACTAGAAGAGAAACACAATAGACAGACCGAAAGCATTTTAGGACAGTTACAAGTTTTAGAAGACAAAAAATTTGTTAGAGCAAAAACCGTTCTTGAAATCATAGAAAATTCAGAAAGATTAACCATAAACCGTGACAATGAGGTGATATATGTAGATAAAGTATCAACAGGACTTAAAGCTACAATATTTTTATACGACATACAACAACCAACGAAAAAATTACACAATCCGGCGTTCATTAACATTTTAACTGCTCTCAACTTGAATGAAAACCTGGTAATAAATCGATATGCCAAACACGCGGTTCAGTCAGCGCCTATTAACGCTCAAGAGAAACGAGAACCCGGACTCTCAAGAACCCGCTCAACGTCGCCCACTTGGCAGGAAAAAAGTAGTGCAAACCTTAAGAGAAGTAAAAAACACAAACGAAAAAGTCTCAGCGGTAATAGAAAAACCCAAAACCAAAAACGTGAAAAAGAGTCAGAAGAAGGCTCTGACTCATACGGAACGCCCCATAACGATTCAGATTCTCCAACGTCAGAAAAGACGAAGGCGCAAACAAAACAATGGGAAAATTACCAAGATTGAAGAAAAGTTGTTGAAAAGTAAATACAGTGACAAAGGTCCCGCGTTATTTGGTAGTGTGAACAACTTGATGAAAGCAAGCAATTTGTCGCGAAAGAAAGTTAAACATTTCCTTCATACTGAACCTGCTTACACGAAATATCGAACTGTGATCCGAAAAACGCCGCGACTCAAGGTCATAGTTTACGATATCGACGAAATCTGGTCATTAGATCTGGCCTTTGTTGATAAACTTGCCCAGTACAACCATGATGTTAAGTATCTGCTTGTTGCAGTTGACTGCATGTCCCGCTATCTCAGAGTTCAACCCTTGAAATCAAAGTATGCTACTACAACAGCAGAAGCGTTCAAACTAATGATAACGACAAAACAACCGGAAAAAGTATGGGTGGACAAGGGCACAGAGTTTAAAGGGTCCTTCGAAGCATTATGTAAAAAGAAAGGCATAAACACATATAGCACAGAGAGCGAGAAAAAGTCCGCATTCGCTGAGAGAAATATCCGTTCCTTGAAAAATCTTATTTATAAGTACTTGGAGGATAAATGGACTTACTCATACATTGACAAATTGCAAGATTTTTTCAATACAATTAATTCGAGAAAAAATCGTGTCACAAATCTTGCACCAAATAAAGTAACTAAAAAAGATGTTCCTCGCCTGATTTCAATAAGAGCAGAGCAGTCATTGAAGTTAATTCGACGTTTAAAGCTTTATGTTGGTGATTATGTTAGACTTGCCAAAGTAGACATACGTTTTCGCAAGGGTTACAAACAATCGTTCACCGATGAAGTGTTTGAAGTTTTTGACATACCAACGCGAAATCCCCCAACATACAATTTGATTGATTCTAACAGAGAACCGATTGAGGGAAAATTTTACGAGTCTGAATTAATTCGCGTTCTGGAGAAGGACAATCATGACTGAGGGCACTTCCGACAGCCTTTTCATCCATAATGTTCCCCCTTCCTTCACAGTTACCCTAGTTTCATCTGCATCAATGAACGTTTTTAAAGATAACACTCTGGCCAACTTCAAAAATCTCCTGAGTGAAGAAATAAATTTGCAAGGTGAATGGAGAGTAGCAGTTACAGAAATTACCTTCCCTACTCAGATAAACAACGTAACTGACAACAACATTGTGTACTACAAAAAAGATCGGGTTATAGCAAGCATGAAAGTTGAGAAAGACAAGATCTTCAGACCTTACCTTGGAGAAACAGCAAAAATAAAAAAAGGAGAATATACGAGCATTGATCAAATACTGGACGAGATTCGTCGAAAGACAGAATTAGAGAAATTGGATTACGTAATAGATCCAATAACCAAACATCTTTCCTTATGGCTGCATTATTGGGAAGGTATAGCTTTTTCAAGCCCGCAAATTCCTAGTCTACTTGGATTCAAAGGCGTCAGAGATGGAACTGGTTATCATATAGGTTACAAACAAGGAAGCACGAAACATAGCACATTCTCTACCCAAGATCTTATTGCTGACTATCCCGTTGATGTATGCGCTGGTACTCAGCTTATGTTTATTTATCTGGACATAATTCATTATCAAATAGTCGGAGACACAAAAGCACCCCTTTTACGAGTCATTGATACAAATCGTCGAGTGAAAAACGGTTACGCATGTACAATTGAACCGAATCATCGTAAAGTGTTTAGTAATTTGGATTTTAAAAAACTTTTGGTCAATAATATTTCCAATATTTCTGTGAACTTGCGCACAGAAACTGGAGGACTTGTTCCTTTCGCTGGATGGGGAAAAGTTGTTCTGACTTTGAAATTTCAAAAGTTTAGCAATTGATCAAAATGGATTCATATTACCACAACCAAGCAAACCTACCACATTTCTCGGGGCATTATAGACAACGAGGCAGTGGCTTCGGTGCATTAGCCTTGGGAATAGGAAGAGTCGCACTTCCACTGGCTCGAAAATTTGTGATACCCACGGCTAAAAAAATCGGAAAAGAACTACTTCTTCAGGCAGCTCCAGAACTGATAGAAGTTGCAACAAAAAGAAAAAGTCCTAAGCAGGCACTCAAAAGCACCGTTAGAAAAACAATCAAAAAGCAAGTAGGAGGAGGAAGTAGATCTCGGAAAAGTCATCCGAAAAGAACGACGGCGTTTAAACGAAAAACGAGACGCGTCATTCCCAGAAAACGAACTTCACAGAGAAGTCGCTCCGATTTCTTTACAAGGGTTAAAAATGATTTCTAATTTAATCCCGAGTGAAGCAACTCACTTGGACTTATTTGAGAAACTGCCTTTACTAGTCACTTTTGAAAATGCATTCACCCAAAAAATTGGACCTTCCTACTCTCCTGATGGACCTATGCTCGAGTTTGAAGTACTCGGCGACAGAAATAATTTCATCGATCTTCAACGTACTCGTTTGGAAATAGTTGCACGAATTGTTCGAAGCAATGGAAACGTGCTTCGAACGCATGCTACAGAGGCGGCAAACAGAGATACGCCGTATTTTGTTAACAATCCTTTATCTTCATTATTTTCTGAGTGTACACTGTCTCTGAATGGTGAAAAAATATCAACTACCAATGCTAATTTTGCCCATAAAAGCTATATTGAGACCGAGTTTTCATTCGGTAATGATGCCAAGAAAATATGGTTGACTTGTCAAGGTTATTATTATGAAGAAAATCCATTAGCCATTGATGGTGCTGGAAGGAGAGCTGATGATGTTACGGAGCGTAAAGGTCTCGTTGCGGCCTCGAGCGAGCTGAAGCTATTTGGTAAAATTGCTTGCGACTTTTTGTCCTGTGACAAGCATCTACTTAGCGGTGTGACACTAAGATTGTCTCTTAGACGTTCTCCTAATGAATTTGTTGTCATATCTGAAGATGCAGCTAAACACTACAAGGTCCAAATAATCGAAGCTAACCTCTATGTCAGAAAGATGACTGTGACTGACTATGTTCTCTCATCAATAGAAAAAACTTTGTTGAAGAACCCGGCAATTTACAATTACATCGAAGTAGTACCAAAAACGTTTCTCGCAACTGCAGGAGTACAAAGCTGGCGACAAGAGGATGTTTTTGCAAAAGAACCTGTTCGAAGAATGATAGTAGCAATGAGCGTAAACGAAGCATATTTGGGTACTAATAGAACAAACCCTTTTCATTACCAGAAATTTGGGTTGAATGAGATCATTGTGTACAGAAACGGTCCACCCATTGCCGGAACTCCCATCACAAAATCAGACAATAAAAGAATTTATTACAATACTCTTGAGGCTCTTGATTTTTTTTTAAAGACTAGTCATGGAATCAGTCTCGCTAATTATGATAATCATTATATTATGGCTTTTGATCTCACGTATACTCAGGAGGCTTCACACGATTTTATTTATCCTGAATTGACCAATTGCACCATTTCGCTCGAACCCAAATTTGACGCAGGTCTCGGTAATAACGTCGAGTTATTGTTTATGGGAGAGCGTGCATCAACAGTTTATGTGCGTTCAGATAGAAAAATTACCAAAAACACTCTTATGACCTAAGAAAGACATGGATAATCTTCAAGTAGTAGAAATTATTAACCGTTGTAAACATTTGAAACATCGCTTTAGAGGTGTTTTTCCGGCAGATTTGCCATGCTCTTCAGTACTGAAAAATGATAATACGTTCATGATTATGAATGCCTCACCATCGGATCAACCTGGAACCCATTGGTTGCTTTTTGCTCGAACTGGAGGACAGATATTCTTCGCAGATCCTTTAGGTAAACGATTATGTGATTATCCCCTCGTGTACAAGATTATGCGACGTACAATTCACGAGGGAAATCAGCTACTGTTGAAAAAACCAATACAATCAGCTGATTCAGTGTTATGCGGACTTTATTGTATTTATGTTGCTCATGTTATAATTACAAACAAATTTCCAATAGGTTTCAAACTTAATGATCATGATTTGATAAGATTTGTCAAACATATGTTATTCTAAATTAATTTATTGATGTTTTTGTAAAAATTATAAATTCGTTTTTTTTTTTCAATTCATTCTTATTAACAACAAAGTTTTTTTTTCTGCAAGTTTATGTGAACCGCGAAAAGTTTCATATCAAGTCTTTCGAAATATTAAGGCATGGCCGTTTGGTTTAAGGGGCAAAAGCTAACCCGGCGTTGCTCGTCGCTACGCTCCTCGGGAACGCCTCCCGCTGGTGTAGTAACATTTTTTTTGATATACAAGAGCGAAAGAAAACCAATATTTAAAACTTGAATTTCTTCTCCATGATAAATTTCACAAACAAAGTGTTTGAATCAATTTCCATACAACCATACCCACTTAAAGTTATGTCAATTATTTTAGAGAACTCAGCAGCGTTTTCACCATTCAAAATATTAGTAAAGCGTTCAATTGTTACGTTAGTAATCAGGTCAGTTTGAGTTTGAACAGATTTAGTCTGCGAGCCGAAGCAAACTTGAGGCAATCGTCTGCGAACTGGAACACCACTAACATCTAAGTTGTTGATGGAGTTATAATTCACAGCTATTTTCAGTTTTTCCATCAGAGGGCCAGACAATTCATAGTTGGAGCAACACAAAATTAAATATTTGAATGTAGAGAGAAGACAAGGAACAACGAAGGCTTTTGAAGTCATCTTGTTAAGTAAATCGGTAGACTCTTTCGTAAATTCGACCAGCACATGATAATGTTTTTCGTTGTCAATCGAATGGTTGCAAAAATCTAATTTATTCGAATGGGAGGATACTGCAAAATTTGCTTTTGAAGCGAAGCCTGAAAAGTTGGGCTCATGATTCAGGATGAAAAATTTGTAATTTTTACGGAACTGTTTGAAATAATCAGGGGATTGCTCATACATTGCTTCAACCATTGCTTTGAAGTTTCAATCGAATAACGAGTTGATAATGTTACACAACCCGACAGTTATCATCGTTTTCACTTTCGCATTCCTTTTCAGAGCATGAAGATTTTTTAGATTTGCTTCGCTTTTTTCTAAGTTTT
The DNA here is from genome assembly GCF_963678635.1 of Symsagittifera roscoffensis. Classification (NCBI taxonomy): domain Eukaryota; kingdom Metazoa; phylum Xenacoelomorpha; order Acoela; family Convolutidae; genus Symsagittifera; species Symsagittifera roscoffensis. The sequence continues at coordinate 38,770,143 of NC_087071.1, forward strand.
TCAGTCACGTCGCAGTTTTTTGCTTTCGTCAACTTTTTGATTTTTGTATAATTGTCCGCCAAGGACTCGAATTCACCAGTTGACAAAGTTATTCCTTGTCGATACTTGAAAGTTCCCTCTTCGTCTTTTTTGTATAATTTGATAGTTATGTAAGTACCGGTCTGTGCGAATGTTTTTGCACCGACTCTAACTAAACGTTTATCATTCGAAGATATATCCCTAAAATCATCGAAATAGTCTACATCCGTGTCAAGAGAAGCGTACATTATAAATGAATAACAACCAACTGGTTTTTAGTGTGGAACGTTGAAGAATGACTGATCACAGTATACGAGACAGATCATGCGCTCCCAAAGTAAAAATTTAGGTGATAAAGTTTACGAGCGCCCTAAGCCATATTGATAAGACTTAATCACCAAGGATATAATTTCTTTAACGATAAACCTCTTTTTATATGGGTATTTAGTTACTTTTTCCCCCGGCTATACTCTAAAAATCTTCTAGTGTTATTTATTGTGACGGTTATTTTAATGACTGTTATGAATCATCGTAATGAATTTCTAACAGCATAACAATGAATGTCTGGCAAACTATCATGAAAACTTGATTTTGAGTGCTTTCGCCCGTAGCCACTATAATAAAGCTGTCACATAAATCTAAAAAATCGGGTTTTCACATTCATTCCTAACATGACCTCAGGCGTCATGCTTAAAAGAATGATTAAAATTTGATAGCCTCGCCAAAAAAATTGTTAGTTTTGACCTAATTGAACTATGCCACCCCTTTCTTGATCTCATTCTCATTAATAAACGTTTCATACTTTTCATTCTCTCAATTTCATTTCGGTAGTTCAGTCATTTCATTTTAACAAAACTTTAAACCTCTTCAAGTCATGACTAGTCCTTTACAAATAATCTCAGTGTCTGATCGAGAAAGAACAATTATTTACCAAACATACACGAGAGAGTCGATTGCAGTCATCCATCAACAGAAAGAGAGAGTCTCTCCGTCTACAGCAAGTCCGTTCAATGACTTGGCTCCCCGAAAAAACGACGAGAATCAAAACGAGGAATGGACTACAAAAAGTCATATCATGCTACCGAACTACCTCCTTGATCACATCGATCTACTTAGACAGAATCGAAAACGAATGTACGAGAGTTGCACTATTCACGAGAGCTATCCGGCATTAGAAAAGACGGAGATAAACGACACAACCTCGCTCGAGCAGTCTCCAAGAAAAATTATCTTCGCGTATGACTGCGAGTCAATGCCGTTGTATGAAAATCAGGAGGGATGTATTCGTGATTATGCAGATCGCGAAGCGTACTGGGATATTCCGACAGCAATGTCTCCCGAGTCGTTTGTTAGGGGAGCAGTTTCAACTCCAGAACAATCAACTTCCTATTCGGATGCTCGGGTTTCATCTAGTGCGGAGACAATTGATCTAGTCACCCCAGATCTCATTCAAGGCACTCCTCCAAATGCAGCTTGCTATGCGCCAAAAAAGAGAAAACTACAGTTTCGAGGTTTCTAATAACTTAAACAAAAAACTTTCCTTTGTTTCAAATATTATTCCAAGGTTTTATATTTTCATTTTTGTTTGATTTGACTTCTGAGCTGTTTCAACATTACTCTGTGTATATTTTTTGTCTCCGTTTTTATTTTGCTTAATAGATCAATTAAAGTTTGCCCTGTAAAGCTTTTAGCAAAATCTTAGAGAAAAACTAGAAAAAAATCACAAATCGAGAATAATTTTACGCTAAAATTGTTGTTTGAGAAAGAATGAGAGAGAGAGAGAGATAAATACACTTGCTCAGTAGTGAACCCCATTTGGAATATCCTTTTCGGAATATTGCTTTCTTTTCAAAAGAAAGATAAATATGGAAGGGTCCAACATTTTTTTGTTGGTAGTCCAACCATATTTATTTGGCTTTTTTATCAAACACTCTCTGTCCTCTCTCTCATCATACTTTGTGCCCGGTGGGGTTAGCCAGGTCTTACGCAAAGTAACAAAGAGGGTTTTAAGCAATAAATCTGCATTGTATTACATTCATATACATGTTTTGGGTGTAAAACGGACAATTTTTTGGTAAAAATGTGAAAAAAAAAATTATGTTTTTTTTCGAAAAATGAACATGACCCTTAACCCTGCTCAGAAATTCATGGCAAAATGACTGAGGGTAGTTTCAATGGATTTTGAGAGAAAAAAATTTTTCCCAATTTTTTTTTCAATATTTTCACAAAAATCAGATTTTCTCAAAAAATCACAACTTTTTAAGCGTCTACTCTCATTGATTGGGCTATAAATGTTTTTTTTAAAATTTCTACGCTTGTCCTAATTGCGTATCAGATAGCTCCTAAAAATTTCAAACCACATTCACTTGAATTTAAAACGAGAACGAATAATTCAAGCTAAAAATGAAGAAACGGCTTTGGTTAAAAAGTTAAAAAATTATGTTTTTTAAATTTCGAACTTGACCAGTAGAACTGTGCTCGAGGTCCCACAAAACTTACTGGTTTTTTTGTTGATAGATTTAAAAGACACTTTTTTAAACATTACTTTTCCTTTTTTCACAACATCAAAAGTTTGAGGTTTTCCTTTATTTTGAAAAAAAAAATTTCACTTGAAATTACAGAACGGGAGGCGTTCCCGAGGAGCGTAGCGTTGAGCAACGCCGGGTTAGCTATTGCCCCTTAAACCAAACGGCCATGCCTTAATATTTTGAAGGACATGATATGAAATGTTTCACAGGACACTGAATGACATGAAGGAAACTTGGATTCCGATATCTTTTACACATTCAAATGACAATCTATGCTTATCATGCATCGGTAACTATCAAGGTGTCAAATTTGCAAAGTTTTCATTTTTTAAGTTTACTATTTTATTTCAACTTAATTAGTTAGTTGAGGGCTTTACTTTCTGAATACTTTTATCTCATGTTTCTACTTTTTTTTATACCTATTTACGCAAACCAAGAAAAGGGCTTGAAATCATTAGGAAATTACTGTTTCACGGTTAAAATTAGTCAGAAAAAGTTTTAGGCTCTATCTGAATCGTTCTAAGCTTTAAATTTTGTAAGTTAGTGCTGAAATGTTAATTGAAAGTCTAAACCAGTCCCCTAAAAAATGCCAAAACTTTATCGCTAACCCTTAAAATTAACAGCAAAAGTTTGAGGCTGTTAATGAATCAGTTTTTAGTATACAAAACCCCTGCACTTGAGCAGAGTGATGAGACATATAGAGCTTAAAGATAGAATAAACCCTGTTTTTGGAAAGGAAAGTACTTATTGCCAAGACGGCGAAGTATAACTCTCGTTAATGGCTTCTACTTGCCCTTACCCGCAAAGTTTTTTGGTGCTAGTCACTTCTCGCTTTTGCTTTTTCATAAACAGTTCTACTTCTTGAAATTTTCCCGAATTACTTCTGTAACTTCAACAAACAATGCCGAACTCTACTTCTATCGCGACACCTGTTCCTTGCCAGCAGTGCGGAAAAATACTGAGCTCTAGAAGGAACTTGAGAAGACATGAGCAAAAAGTTCACAAGATCCTTCCTCCCCCTCCTCCTCAAACTGTTTGCGATGAGTGTCTCGAGTCATTCGAGAGTTTGTCGGAAGCCCGAGAGCACGTCGAGCTGGTACATGACATGACTTCGAACAGTCATTGTATCTATTGCCATACAATATTTCTCACCGCGGAAAGCTATGGACAACACTTGCTGAAGAAGCACGCATTGCCAGTTTGGGACGGCATTGAGACGACGTCTTCCGCTGCCCCGACGGAAAGCGCGTTCAGAGGCAAATTGCGTCGATACGATCTCAAAGTTGGTGAAAAAGAAATGGATTTGCTTCAAGTCATGATGCAAAACAAGGAGGAAATAGATGCTCTTATACTGGAAAGGGTCAAAGAGGGTCCGAACAAGGTGCAATTCCACGTGGAAGTGGAAATGATCAAAATTCCCACTGTGCAAGACGGGGACAGTGGAAACTTCGAAAGGACCATGCTGTTTCTGAACACTAAGACATTGACAGTGTACTTCGAGGGAATAGCTGGGGTTCAATTCTTGGAACTGATTGAACATATGGTCAACCAAGTCATTTCGTTCTCTTCTCATGGTAGCGGATGGATTATTGACAGAATTGAAAAATTGCAAATCAGTTTCGCGGCCTTCTCAACAATAAGAGAAGGATCCTACCTCGAGCTACCTGATGCACTCAGCGCAGCTGCTTTCTCTACTGCTTTGTTGCCGCATATCACAATGTGAATGAGCCGGCCCTCTACCCCACATCTAGACGGTGGCTGGAGAAAAACAAAGTCTCAACCTACAATCTCGACAAAGAAGGAATTGTGAAAATCAATGGGGAATACGAAATGCCAATGGGTCTGATGGATATGGACAGATTTGAAAAGTTGAACAATTGTCAAATCAACGTCTTCCGGTAAGCAAATTCTAATTGCTTTCTAAAAATTTTAAAATTCCTTCAATAATGCTCTTCACCTATTCAAACACCATTTTTAATTCATTCCAAACCTAGGTATAAAATTTATTTTTCTGTTCAGGTACAACGATGGCGAATTGTTGCCCATAAGAGTATCGAGCAGATTCACTACTAGCCTGATTGTGGACTTGTTGCTGCTGACAGATGTATCAAAATATCACTATGTGTTGATAAGTGATCTCCAGAAACTGGTCGAGTACGTGCGGCACAAAGTGCACCGATTTCAATCTGAGATTTGTCGCAAATGTTTCCACACATGCGCTTCATTCGAAACTCTGAGAAGACATCAAGAACTGTGCTACCAAGACGAAGATGTCGTCATAACAATGCCCAAGCCGGGAAAAGATGACCACAAGTTCAAAAACTTAACAGCTCGTTGGTACGTACCCAGAGTAATCTACTTTGATCTGGAGTCACTGCTCTTACCAGTATACGGACCGCAACCTGATCCGCGAAAATCTAGCACGCAAACAATTGAAATCCATCAACCGTGCGGCTACGCGTTAGCAGTAATCGAATTTGGGAAAAAAGACCTGTTAAAGTTTGAGCTTAAAAGAGGACCGAATGTGATGGAAGAGCTAATTAGCTCCCTTGAATCGTTAGCGAGACAAATTTACGTCGAAAAAAGGAAATATTACACTTTCACTGGTATAACAGACCAGGAACGGGAAGATGCTACAATTTGTTGGATATGCGAGAATGATTTTTCCGACAATGATCAAGCGGTACTTGATCATTGCCATTACACCAACAAGTTTCTGGGTTGGGCACACAATGAGTGTAACGTTAATAGAAAAACAACAAATTACATTCCAGTGGTAGCTCATAACTTGTCAAATTATGATTTACACTTTATAATCAAAGCGCTGGCAAAAAGCGATTCGGAAAACACTTTTTCCGTAATACCCAGATCTGAAGAAAAATATATATCCTTGACAATCTCAGTCTACATAAAAATGTACACGGACAAAAACGGAAAAATCAAAAAACTCTACGAAAATCTGAGATTCATCGATTCGTATAGGTTCATGCTAGCATCGTTGGCAAAACTTGTCGATAATTTGCCCAACGAAAAGTTTTTTCTGCTGGAGAACTATTTTGAAAAACTCGGCCACTCACGTGAAAAAGTCAGTCTGTTGAAACAGAAAGGGCATTACCCCTACTCATACTTCAACTCATTCGAAAAATTCCGAGAATCTCGCCTTCCCCCACGAGCAATGTGGAAAAATAGTCTAACAGGAGGGGATGTGAGTGTTTCAAGAAGCGAGTACAATCATGCCCTTAAAGTTTTCACCGAACTGAAGTGTGGCTCACTTGGTGATTACCACGACTTGTACTTGACTACAGATGTGCTATTGCTTGCTTCCGTTTTCGAAGCTTTTCGTGAAGTTTGCTATCAAACATACGGGCTGGATTGCGCCTGTTACTTCACGGCAAGTAGCCTTTCCGGGGACGCCTTTCTAAAAGTTTGTAAGCCCGAACTGAAACTCTTAACGGACCGTGAACATCTAGACCTTGTGCAGCGAATGATACGAGGAGGCATGTCGTCGGTTTACGCGCGCCGATTTTACAAAGCAAACAATAAATACCTCGACGATTTTTTGCCCTCAGAACCATCAAGCTACATCCTCAATATTGATGCAAACAATTTGTACGGGGGGATAATGAAACACTGCCCTTTGCCCTTAAACGATTTTTCAATAGTTGAAAAAAGTCTGGCAGACATACTGCTCACCAGCGAAACCTCAGAGTGGGGTTATATAGTTGAAGTCAATTTAACCATACCCGAAGAGCTTCACGACTTCTCTGCTGATTACCCCCTTGCCCCCTCTCGTGAAGTAGTGGACATCGGTGCAGAGAGCAACGAGCAAGTCGACATGTTGGGAAAATTGGTAATCACCACACTGCCAAAAGTGTCAAAGCTTCTACAGACCTTGCATCCTAAAGAAGGTTATGTTTTGCACTACCTTACCCTAAAATTGTACCATGAGCTGGGAATGAAAATAACTCACCTAGGAAAAGTTCTTCAATTCCGCCAAAGTCACTGGATGGCACCCTTTGTCGACCTCAACACCCGCCTACGAAAAGCCGCGGTAAATAAATTCCAGGAGAACTTCTACAAGCTAATTGTTAATTCAGCTTTCGGTAAGACAATGGAGTCTAAGTTAGGAAGAAAGAAGCTGGAGATTGCAAGGAATGAGAGAGAACTTTTACAAAAAACAGCTCTGAGCACAATGAAAAGCTTTCAAATCATTGACGATATATTAGCCACAATTAGCTTTTCAGTAACAAAAATATTTTGAGATAAACCTATGATAGTTGGTGCGACCATCCTAGACCTCGCCAAGCGTTTCATGTTTCAGTTTCATTATAAAAAAATGAAACCAAATCTAAACATGGAACTCCTTTACTCCGACACGGATAGTTTTATTTACGCTATAAAAACTGATGACGTTTACCGAGACTTGGAGAAAATAAAAGCTGATTTCGACTTTTCAAATTACGATAAGGACCATTTCTTGTTCGACGATACCAACAAGAAAGTTGTGCTGAAGTTCAAAGACGAGACTTGTGGGAAGCCGATCAGAGAACTCATCGCCCTAAAACCGAAACTAAATTCGGTCGTCCTTAATGGTAAATAAAATTTAAGCCACCCTTCCACCCCCATTCCTACCTTTTACAGAACAAAAATACCACCATCAACCTACCTACACCCCTTAATTTGTTGCATTAAACTATGGGCATTTAGCTGATTTAGGCAACATTATACAATGTTGCCTAAACGTTGATTTATCCGACAACATATTCCCTCTTTTTTCCTCTTTTTTAATCATAATTTAGAGTCTTCTGCTCTTTTTTTGGTAAAATGAATCAAATTTTGTTCGGTATAAATTGAGTGGCTGAAGTGAAATGAAGCTATCCCCTACGTTGTAGAAAAGAATCATAATTTTGCTTCTGTTTAGAAGGCACTCAAAAATTGAGTGCCAAAGGAATTAAACGGAGTGCACAGAGAGAACTGGTCCACCAAACCTTCAGGGACACATTATTCACTGGAAAAACAATGAGAGTGTACAACTATAATATAGTTTCGAAAGGTCACACCAATATGACTGTGAAACAAAACAAACTTGCATTATCACCATTCGACTCAAAACGTTTTCTACTTTTCGACGGAATTTCGACAGTGCCCTTTGGCCATAAAGCCGCTGAAGAAAATGCTTTTCTAGAAGACATTTACATGGACACCGAGTGGACCAACTCATACAATGAAACTGATAACAGTTCTCCCGATTTTACACTTCCGGATTGGGGATTTTTACAGCGGCCCTACTCAGAAGCAGAGCTGCAAGAAGAAGAAGAAGCTTCTAGTAGCTGAGTCCGTGAACGTCCCCCTATAAAACACCCATTTAATTTATCTGAAGCTTCAGAAGAACGACCATCTAAAAAACAGCGCAAAGAAAACCAAAACAATAAACATTAAAGTCTGAAACATATATTTTCAGATGATTTTTACTGTTCGTCCTTTTTATACTTCGACTTGTATATGTTTTGGTTTTTACCAATTTACAACTAATAAAATACTCGTATTGAGCTCAATCACTGTTTTAACATAAATAGCTTCAGGCAAATAAACTAGTAGACGCAAACCAAGTGTTAATTCAAACAAATGTGTGAAATCCTTAGGCTTGTTTTCAATAACAAACTTTAATAGCATGACAATTCTTTGACGAAAAGAAAGAAAGCCAGGAAATGATATTTACATGAAACTAGGACGAAAAAAGAAAAGTTCAGGAATTAGGACGATTAATTTTAATTATCGCGGGAAAAGGGACCGCTTTCAAAGGAATTAGAAGGAATTATTGTATCGCGTCCCGGTTGTTGAGCTCAGCTTAACAAGATCTTAAGGAGGGGGTCTTTTACTTTAGGGGTGGGAACTTGCGATCATTTACAAAATCCTAGGATAGGGGTCCTCCAAAAAATTAAGGACCCCTTTCCTAGGATTTTGCTTTACGTGAGGACCCCCCCTTAGGAAGGACCCCCCCTTAGGATCCGGGACACGATACAATACTACTGAGGATCAGTGGGGGGAGGGGAGAAAAGGGGCAAACGTTGGGGGGGGGGGGGGGTGACAACTGAACGGAAACTTTTTGCAATTTGAGTTTAAGTTTTGAAATGGATTAGGCCAGGCCGTGCACACGCTTTGCAAAGTTTCTTTCCGCATCACTCGCTTGGTAAAAACTGAAATTCTTGCAAAATTTTGCACGACTCGCGAAACAAAAATAAAGTGGAAAAAAATCCATTTTAATGTGATTTCCTACTTATTATAAATCCAATTAAAAAGCATTCAAAATGAATTATAATGAATTTTGTTTTGGCGAGCGAGAAAAAATGGATTTAAATCCATTTTTAGTCCAATTTTGCTGTCTGAACGTAACATGCGAATCGATTGTATTTACAACATTATAGACCACGAAAATCCATTATAATCGATTTGTTTTCACTTTTCTTAAATGCGGGTTAGCAGCTATTTTTATTGCTATAAGTTCTTTGCTATCTCTCAATTTTTGGAGCTCATGCAACTGACATCACGCAGAACTAGAGTAGGATTGATTCACGGGGGGGTGGTGAGTTTTGCAGAGAAGAGAAACGTTGAGTCTGGGACCTCGACCCGGTAAGACCGCTCAAAAACCGCTCAAAAACCGCTCAAATCTTGCTTGAAAAACCGTTCAAAAATCACCGCAAGAAATGAGCGGTTTTCGAGTGGTTTTTTAAGCAAGATTTGAGCGGTTTGAGCGGTTTTTCCAAAAACACCGCCCAAACCGCCCAAACCGCTCAAACCGCTCAAATCTTGCTGGAAAACCGCTCAAACCGCTTAAATCTTGAGCGGTTTTTGAGCGGGATCTCGACCCGGGAAACAACACATGTGAGTGCATTCACATTTAGACTAGATAACTTTACGCTCCAGAAGTTTCTTCTGCTTCTCACACATGCATCTGTCTGACTCACGGGTAGCATATGGTTCTTAAATTTAGAAAAAATATATACTTAAATCATGCTTTAACAAATTGATGATACAACCAGAAGCACAAAATTGCAAAAGATCCTCAGTTCCTATATCATTCGACGCATTCAGAGAAAATCAGATTGCAAAATCAACTAAAACATATTTAAGATTAAGGACAAACGGTTGCTGTGCAAGCATAACACAATTTTTTGAACCAAATCCCGTTTCAAGCGGTAATAATCGATTAAATATGATTTTTGTACCAGTCCTGCCAAAACTGAAAAAAAAATTTCAATCTATTAAAAGTCAATTTTAATCTCTCTTTTCGAAATCCAATTATAATCAATTATAATACTTTTTAATTGATTATTATCAATTATTCATCCATCTATTTTTGATACAGCTATAACCGATCATAATCTACTATTATCGATTCATTTTATCCCAGTTTCTAGTTCATAATTTGTGCACAAAATATTCATTGTAATCGATATAATCGATAATAATTCCTTCTATTTGCCCCTTTTGTTTCCGAGCTTGCTTCAGAATTGCTTCTATTTTATAATTTGCGAAGACGTTGGCTACTGTGAAGATTGAGAGAAATATTTCAAACGTTTTTGAATCAATTCAAACGTATAATTTTTTCATTTTTTTTTCTTTTCCTCAATGAAGATGGTTCATGGTGCACATCTTAAGTTTTTTCAACCACCGACAAATCAGCACAATGTTTTAGTTTCATGATTCACTCGAAAGAGTTATTTTTAACAAACCGCGGGAATCTTTCAATTAATACGAAAGGATCCTTATCAAACTTTTGCTTCGAGGTAAAACTTTTGTTCAGACGAACCACAGTGTGAGAAGACATCTCGCTTCTAGAGACTTTTTTATTGACTTTCCGGTGCCATGACCTTGTACACAGGGCTGATTCAAATTATCCTGACGAACGAATAAATTTTCATATTTAAAACGTTTTTTCCTTTTAAAGCACTGATTTGAGAAGAAAATAGATGAACACAAAATTGTTTGGCGCAAGTTTCATTGCAATATTCCAACCCAAAGCTTTGTTCTACAGCTGATCAATTTTTTAGTTTTTGTTAGTCGATCAAAAATTACACCAAAACTTACGCATCGGTTTTGACACAACTATATCAAAGTAAGTCTCTTCCTAAATTTTGATGTGCATTTTTGATGAGAGCAACGCAATAAAAAATGGGTTCTGAACTGATGACACTTATTTGAGTGCAGTGGTTTTTGTTCCTTAAGGATACTCGCAGTTCAAAATTTGGCTTTATTAAGTTGCAAGTTTATACGCCGAAAGGAGGGCAAGTATCGCTCTTCAATAGTAAAAAATCAAATGGCTCATTAAAGGTAAGCAACCTTTGTTTTCGAAGAATTTTTTTTACACCAAAACTTACGCATCGGTTTTGACACAACTATATCAAAGTAAGTCTCTTCCTAAATTTTGATGTGCATTTTTGATGAGAGCAACGCAATAAAAAATGGGTTCTGAACTGATGACACTTATTTGAGTGCAGTGGTTTTTGTTCCTTAAGGATACTCGCAGTTCAAAATTTGGCTTTATTAAGTTGCAAGTTTATACGCCGAAAGGAGGGCAAGTATCGCTCTTCAATAGTAAAAAATCAAATGGCTCATTAAAGGTAAGCAACCTTTGTTTTCGAAGAATTTTTTAGTTTTCGTCTTTTAGAGCTCCAAAATTAAACTTATGTTATTTTTCTAATTGGATTACTTTTTTGAACAAAAATTTAAAAATCAAGCTTCAAGAAAAAATTTTTTTTCGTGATACATAGTTTGTCTGGAGTATTTAAAAACTAAAAAAATATTTAAAAATTTTTATCTCTTTCCTGCAATTCCTTGACACTTCTATGTATGTCACCTGGTTGTGTGTTATCTTTTTTGATGCAGTCTTCAGTAACAAGTTAGCATTCAAATACAATTTAACGTTATCTTATCAAAGATTGGTAGTATAACTTTCCGTTGTTATTTCAATGCTGCTTTTTCAAAACTTTTTGGTTGTTTATAAAGTTATTATTTTCGAACATGACATTTTTATGGTTTTTACCAAACTAAAAGCAGGCCTAAATTAGTTATATTCTCCTAATCGGCTGGATTCTATAACTCAGCAAACAACAGTTTGTCAATTGAAAAATAAACCTTGCTTGTCAAAAGTACTAACTTAATAACTTATCTATGTACATACCCACATACATATATATATATATATATATATATATATATATATATATATATATATATATATATATATATATATAGATATACAATTATTTGCACATAACTTAGTACTTTTGTCAAGCAAGGTTTCTTTTTCAATTGATGTATACAAAATTTTGATAGAAATAAAGTTGGACGGCCAGCGTCTCATCAACTTTCATCAAACTTAGTTCAAAATCAGACATATTCAGATCAATTTTTCTCAATAATGAGAGAAATTGTTCAAAATTTTTTATTTCACTTACAAGTATTAACCTCAAGAGCATAAATATGAAAGTACATGCAGTTACTACAGATCAAATTTGGCTGAAGCATACGACCCGAAATAAAAGTTCTTACTAAGTCTTCAGGTGTGGTTTATTTATTTTCTTTTGACTCTCTTTTCAGCTTTTTAGATAAAAAATTCGATAGAGAAAACATTATTCGAAACCTGTATCTGGATAAATAAGAGATCTATAAAAGACTTTAAATTAAGAAAAGATTGCACTTTTGTTTATTCAGCGGAAAACTTATCAGACATAACTCTTAAAACAGAACAAAAATGAAAAATGCACATGCTAGACGATCAGGTATACTGAAAAAAAATCCAAAAACTAGAGGTAGATACGGTCACGGGAGACAGAAATTGCAGCTTTCTTTTTCAAGCGAGAAATAAACGTTTTTTCCTTGTTTGTACCGTTTTCTCGACAACTAATTAAGGTTCAAGGTTGAAAATTGACAAAAAGGAGATGAAACTCCTTTTTAAACAATAGTTTGATTAAAAAAATCTATTTTAAGGCATCGTTTGACCATTTAATAAGAGGGAGACAAAAATGATTTTAGCGTTGAAATTTTCCGGTAAACAGCAAAGCAATTTAAAATTATGGATCTAAAATTAATCATTGGAAAGCTAATAATCTCCACCAGGCTCTCAAGTTAGTTTTTTTAGTTAAAAAGGAACATAAACAATCACTCAGCTACGAAACAAAAACTACTTCGTTTTTGTGCTTTTTACTATATAAATTGCTAATTTTTCAATCAAATTGTGTCTAAAATCTTAACGAAATCTTAAGTTCTTTTTATGTGAAGTAAAACCTACAAAATGGCATAGCTGAGATCGTTACTTTTCTAACTAATACTTTTGGATCCAAAATTTCTAACTGCTTTTTAACTGCTGTTAACGGGACATTTTCGGCAAAAAAAACACTTCCTCGTCTCCCTCTATTTAATTGGCCAAAAGACGCCCTGAAATCATTTTTATGGTTTTTCATCCAGTTATTGTCTAAAAAGGAGTTTCATCTATCATTTGTCAAATTTCAACCTGGAATCTTGATTAGTTGTAGAGAAAACGGCAGAAATATGAAAAATTTTTGTTCATTTTCTCGCTTGAAAACTAAAATCTGCAACTTCTATGTCCCGTGACATTACACTGATGAAAATATCTGGAGGGTAATTCTGCAGTCACTTATGGGCTTAAATCACTTTTCAATTTTGCCTGAAAGTATTATGCTTCTTCGACTAGGTCTTTTGTGTTTTCATGAAAGACTCCTCTGGTAAAACAAAAGATTCCTCTGGCAAAAAAAAAGATTGGTAAAAGATCTGCCTTCCAATTGATTGGACCTAATGTGGTTTTAAGATCATGCCGATTTGTTCTTGCTGATAATTTATTCTTCTGGAACTTTAAAGGATCAAAACTCTTAGATCAAAAAGTTCAAAAGTATGAACTAATTTTTGCTAAAAACAAGTGTGAATGAAAACATTTAAATTGGATCAATTCGTTTTTGAACAGCAGTTTTGAATGGCTGTTTTGGTTATGATCGTCTGAAAGGGTGTTATAAGTCCAAAAAAATTCAAAAGAATTCTAGTGAGCTTAGCTTCATGTGCCAGTCGGCACTAATTTCTACCCTCACAAAGGTCTTACAAAACTCGACATACACTTTTGGTGGCTAGGCTACGTACCCCCAAAAAGTTTTTGAGCCTTCCCGGGTCGAGATCCCGCTCAAAACCCGCTCAAAACTTGAACGGTTTGAGCGGTTTTACAGCAGGATTTGAGTGGTTTGGGCGATTTTTGGGAAAAACCGCTTACCGCTTAAGCCGCTCAAATATTGCTTTGAAAAACCGCTCAAAAGCCGCGCATTTCTTGCGGCGGTTTTTGAACGGTTTTTCACGAAGATTTGGGTGGTTTTCGAGCGGCTTAATGAAACCGTTCAAAACCGAATTGTTGTTTTTAATCTTTTTTATAAAGAATTTTTCAACTGTGTTTATTTAGGCGAGTTGAGAGTTGATCCGTACAGAAGTTGAGAGTTGAGAGTTGAATCAAGACATAACTCACGCTTACCAAAATTATCACCTCCGGGATTTAAGGGTAGCTGTGTTTTTCACGTGTATTTCATTCCGAGACATTTCTAATAAAATTTCGCACAATTTATGTAAGAGTGATTGATATTTTCGAGGTAGCCTAGAAACGGTTACATTCCCTAGTTTGATTTCACCAAATCACAAATTTTTTGGCTTTGAACGAAACCTCGGCAATAATTTCCCCCTCGTCCAGTGTGACAGTTTGAGCAAAGTTTACACTAGCAACGCGCAACTCCACGCTTTCGTTATAAAAACTTTCTCTCACCGTGCGCCTCAAACATCCATTGAGAACTCGAGGCTGCGGCAAATAAACCGAAAAAAAACTGATGTTTGTCGATTTTTTGCTTTTTCTGTCGTTTGTAAAATGGGGCAGCAAGGTTTTCAGATCCTCTAAGAGGGTTGAATTAAGGGGGGCCGAGGTTTCTCGATGTTTATAGGGGCGAGTAGTTAGCAAAACCTCCCCTCCACCCTCCAAATTACCAAAACCAGCAAGAACCCGCAAAAGGTCAAAAGAGATAATCCTAATTTCTCTGATATGCCAGTTCGTAACACTTTTTTCCAGCTCATCTTTACTGAAAACAGCGGGAAGAAAATTTCATAGATCAATGAATGCTTTTTGGAGCATTTGAGCAATCATATTGGCTTCTCTCTTAAATAAGGGAACAGTTGTTCTGGTAGGAAGGTAAAAATGCCCATCTAAAAACAAAAAGAGTTTAGGTACGGAAAAAAATTCAAAAGAAAAAAGTTAAGAAAAAATCATTTGAAATCAATAGGAAAACGAGCAAACTGAATCATAGTCCTATCCCTTATCAGAATTAAACTTAATATTTTGTTCAAACACATTAAGGCATCACACCAAATATTTGAGCCAATGTATTGCGGGCTTTTCAACAGAAGTTGGGACTTTATACAAAAATTGAAGGTGGTAACCCCCTCGAAGTGGCAACGCACGCGTAATTTTTCCACCGGCTACTTGACAGTCGCTGATTACTAGTTTAAGAATCAACGCTAGATTATGAGTCGTTTTTTGTTGCTTAAACTTCGAAGAAAGGATGAAATTTTTGTGGTGGTTGTGGTTTTTTGTCCAGATAAAAAATGACTTTCTAAGTAGCCTGTTTAGAAGGGAGCTCACTTATAAATCATCAGAACAAATTAATCTCCTGAGCTCAAAATTAGGAAAAGTATTTCACATGTGATCTTGTAAAGTCTGCAAAATAGAGATTCCCGGGTTGACCTCCATACACCGAAAATGCTTATCATACAATTCCAACCATCAAGTGTGTGAAAAAATGCTTGTCATACAATTTTCATACAATTTCTAAAAATTGTTGAAAACTGGTATAAACTTATTTCTGTGGCTGTTTGATTCTAATAAAACAGTCTGTTGATAAAAAGCTGAGGTTTTCGTTTTTTGAAAAAAATGCCTATCATACAATTCCCATATATGGAAATTGTATGACTGGCATTTTTTTGATGGCAAAGTTTTTTTAAAAATTTGGCCCAAAAAAATTTTTTTTGTTTTTTTTTTCAACCGCAAATCGAATTTCGTGCATGCAAAAATTAATATTTTGTGTGCATAACGTAGTCCTGGATACGATAAAATTGGCTTTTATTTTCTTTTCACTTGAATTTTTTTTCC
>NC_087071.1:38786077-38978689 GCF_963678635.1 Symsagittifera roscoffensis
AAAAGGCAGTCGGAACATTCAGGGCTTTGCCCTGATATGAGCAGTCTTGTTTTTTTTTGAAATTTAGAATCTTTTTGGAAAAATTACAAAAATCTTGATCGACGAAATGATGTTACCTCTTACCTCCCCAGCTAAACTAATTGAACAATTTTTGTTTAATTGCTAACGTTCAAAGGCAGGGCAGACAATAATTTCTAAAGGATATATTTCGACGTTGTTCGTGTTTGTGATTTTAGCGACAGGGAGCTTTCGTGTGGGACTGCACTGCCCCTGTTCCCAGTCCTTTTAAGGAAGAAATCATGAAGGTATCAACCACACAGAGTCAACAACAGCCAACTGAATAATTTGCTGATATGTATACAGACAATTGCATTGATTTGAATTGAGAGTTATAATTGAAAAATATAATATTTTTCTCGAATGTTTTCCTTTCATTGAATGTTTCAAAGTCAAGTGTTTGCGCTGTCGACGTTTTTTGTAAATCTTACGTCTTTCAAAAATTTTTTACTTAATATACCAACTTGCTCTCAACTTTTTGGATAATTATAATTTGAAAAATCAAAAATAATTATTAGTCCAGTTATTTACACCGAAAAATTTTGAAAAATGGCAAAAAAGACAAAAAAAGTGATTAAACTGCACCACTACGAAGTTCATAAAGAGCTTTCAAAGTGCAAAAAAAGGAAACCGAATCTTTCTGCGGGACCCAAATCGATAAAAATTATCAGACATGAAAAGTCTAGAAAATTCAAAATTTTTCAGTTTCGAAAAAAAACAGGTTCCGAATAAAAATGAAATTGAATCTCTGGGATTTGCTGTCTCAAGCATAGGTGTTACCACTGCACTAAATTCACAGAACTATCCTTTAATTTATTTAGACAACATTTCAAAAAACTTTGATGAACAGCTTGAAAAACAAGCCAGAAATTATCAAAAAATAATGGGCAACATTTCTTGGAACTCAATTACCTGCCCAAAATTGTACTACAGTTAAAAAAAATTGTTTTGAGTGAAAAAATACCAGAACTTAAGGCCAATTTAGTGCTGTATTAACTAAGCCGACAAAAACCAACAGACAAACAGAAGTTCGACTTAGTTTTTTTTTATCCACGGACATTTTTCCATTTAGAAAAAAAGGTCCTGACGGTATTCAAGCCATTACCCTTCGGCTTTAAAGGCAAGTGCAATACCTCTTCGTCAACTTCGCAAGTTAGCTTGGAACTTTTGATTTCATATGAACCAAAGGTAAAATGATTCAAGTGATTCTGTTAAGATAGTTGTTAACCTGAAAAAGTCTACATTCCGGTTTGATATTGCTTGATAAACGCAAGCATAGTAAAATTTCACTCGTAAGCTACACTAATCTAAATTACGATTGGTTGAAAATTGTTAACTTCAGAGCAAATTGTTGTATGGATATTTTAGATTGCACAGCTTTTCAAAAGGATGACGAGATCTAAGAAAAATCTTAGCAAGTTGTTTTCACTATGTTGTTAAAACTGAACTTAACTTGTTTAATGTGAACAATACTAAAATATGAATTATAGTTTTATGCCAGTTTATTGCAAACAAACGATACGTTTTTTCTTCACAGAAAGAACGAGGTGAGCGGTGACAAAATTGCTCTGAATTCGCCTCTCAATCGAAAGATCGGATGTTCGAGGCACACTATGAACAGCACACTATGAACCAGAAGTCGCTATTTTAGAAATTTTCTTGTCAGAAAGTTGTATGATAGTCAAAATTTTCAACGAATCTTATAAGAAATTCTTAGATAGGGAATTTTTTGTAGGATGGTCAACCCTAGAAGCTGAAATGGTTTCCTTGTTGATATTGTTCGAAGTAATTAATAACCTGGTAAACAAAATTGACTAATTTTAACCAATGCTTGATAGTTTACAGATGATTGTAGTAACTAAATCAAAAAGCAGCCAAGAGTGTGTTTTTTCCACTAAGAGTGTTTTTCTCTCATCTTGTTCTGAAAGCGATGCTCTGTTTTTCTCCGCTTACTTTGATTTTAAAATCACTGCCATGAACCACATTGTTTTGGAAAAGTACCATTTATTTTTTAAAGCATTTAATATCATCAAAAACTATTTTTTGTTCCGACTTAGGAAAAAAACTGAATATTTATGCTCGGTGTGGTTTTTTTTATTCAGTCAATTTTCACCAATCGAAATAATAGTTTTCAACAAAATGTTTTTACCCCATTAAAGATATCGACTTGGGTTCAAATGTAAAAAGATATTTCAGTTTTTTTGAATTTCTGGGGGTTTGCAAATTGCCAAATTTGCCATGATCTGGACTAACTGAAAGCGTAACGCGAAGTATTTATGCGTTGCGTCTTATCCCGTACAAAAAAATCGTTCCAATTTAAATGGAGGCTAGCTAAGCTAATCGGTCGTATTTATTTCAAACGACTAACTTTCTTACACTTGATTGGTATTGTCCAAAATGAAGAGGTTTTCAATATTTTCTTTTCCACAGACTATTCGAAGTGAATTAAGGGACAGTCGGAACATTCAGGGTTTTGCCTGATATACAAGCAGTCTTGTTTGTTCTCTTCGACCAGTTAAAAGAATCCAAAAATTTTTTTGAAGATAAACAGGTTTAGCATTAAGCATTCTGAAAACCACGTTAAGAATTGAAAACCAAAGAAACAATTATACAAACACACACCAACACACATCAAGTAGAAAAAAGGCGTCTTATGCACTAAAAGGCCCAAAGTAAGTATTTCCGAGGCCCAGGAAATTAGACGATACGCAAATTAGACGGATGTTACAAAATGAAATTAGAAGAAATTTTGATTTACAGATCTGTCATTTTAGACGTCACTGCTAGGAAAAAGAATAGGCCAACAAAATTTTTTCCTAAGAGTCGAGTTTCACAAATACACAAAGAAAACAAAAAAAATGACAATACCTATCAAAACAATTAGTTTAAAAGAACATAAAATGTCAAATGGGAATATTACAGGAGAGTTTTGCAGTGAAAAAATTATGCATGATTGAAATATAAAATTTTTGGCCATCAAAAATTAATTGTTGTCTGCAAACAATTTTGTTTTTCTCAAGCAATTTGTCTGCAAACAATTTTAATTTCTCTCACTTTCGCCAATTTTCTCACAATTGCAGTTTCGCAAAATCAACTAAATATCTTTTAAGTGCCTCCGTCCAATTTCTATCTGGTTTCAAAAAAAACTGACAAATTACAAGTCAAATTATAACTCGCATCGAGTTCAAAAAAGTCTAAATTTTTCTGTTGTATCGTACCGATCTACAAGAGACTTACTTGATTCAAAGTCAATTTTGGTATCGCGCTAAATGGAGCTTACATAATCTACTAACGACATATAGTTTCAAAAAATGACAGCAAAATTAGCAAGTAGTTAGTGCCGTCCGAGAATGCAGTTTAAGGACGATTTTAATAAACTACAGAACCTATTTAAAAAAAAACAACATAAAAAACCATAAAAAATTGAAAAATATAAAAAATATAAGGGGAAAAAATTGTAAGCCAAAAATTTCGTAAGTTTCGATAGAGTTGAATAGGGGCCGAATCAAAACTGCAGCAGCGTGTTTGATTTTTCATAAGTTTGTTATAATAATGCGGAATGAAATGGGCAGTTTCAAAAACTGAATTTTTACCTATAACTATAATATGTTCGAAGGCTGAAATTTTTGAGACATTGGAAATCTACAAAACACATAACATTTATCTTACAAAAACTAAGAAGTCACCTTTTCTGCAGGAAAAATTCGCAACCGGTTTTTTCAATTGAAGCGTTCATCTCAGATTTGTAGAGTAGTTTTTAAGAGAAGTCAGAAAGTTTCTAAGAAACGGTCAAAAATTCAATGACGTGACTTTCTGGAATCTATTTTTTTCTGAAAACAAAAGGCGAGCCACTTGAGCGCATCCGAGTTTGTTGATTTTGATTCAACTCTCAACCTGAGAACTGACAGAGTAGTTTCAAGAAAAATCACAAAACTTACGAAAAATGGTCAAACTTTTTTTGAAAGCAATAACTTATTACAAAAAAGGTCAAGCGGAGCCATCTTAACGGTAAATTTTTACAAATCTAATGTTTCTATTATCAGACATAGCAGAATGGCTATCAAGAAAAGTCTAAATCTTTCCAAAAAAACTCAATAAATTAACCGTTTTTGATTTTTTTGGGAATCATTGATTTTGTGTGAAAAAATTTTGTAGCCACTGATGCAGAAGATATTCACGGTGAACTTTTCCATTTCGATTGAACCCATAAACTAAGAACCGGAAGGGTAGTTTTCGATAAAACTCGAAAAAAAACTATCAAAATCAAAAACTCGAATTTTATGAGGGCGACAACATTTTGTCAGAGGGAAACTTTATCCGACAGCAGTTTTATTTTGATGCAGGGATAAACATAATAAAATTTGACTGCATACTGCCGAGTCTAGCAAATAATAGTCCCTGCATGTCAATTGATGATAAATTTTTTCTCGTCAACTCTATCCTTTTCGATATGTCAGGATATGCCCACAGTCTTGTGTACAAGATGGGGCTACAATGAAGAACGTGCTTTTCGATCTAATTGTACCACTTGAGCTGAAAGCAAAAATCTCTATTTTTCATCTTTTTTCAAACTTATTAACTGTTGCTAAAAAGGGTTTTGGGGAATATATGAAGAATTACGCAGAAATGATTGATTTGTTAACACAACCGTTACAATAGTTGATATCGAAATTGAAGTTATTCAACGATACACTCATTACACCACTTTTCCAATTTTATGTACTTCGCTGAACCAAAATGTTTGTATGTCTCGATAAAGGACACCTAGAGCCCAACTTAAGCCGGAGGTCCATATCTGATATTTTTCGATTTAAGTATACTGATTTGGAACGAAATACATAATTTCAAAAATTGGAATTTGCCCAAAACGTTATTTGTTTCTAAAATTTCTAAATGTTATAATTTTTCTCACAAAAAGTTAGGGGTAGCCGCTTGTGCAACTGTTTTTAGTGAATTTTTATCTCAGATTTGATAGGGTAGTTTTAAACAAAATTCAAAAAATTTGTAGAAAACGTTCGAAGTAGAAATGAGTGGTTTTTTGCCTAAAACAAGTCGTGGCCGGTTAAGTAGAGAAGATTCCAAAAATCGGAATTCTCGATTAAACACTTAACCTAAGACTTGGCACGGTATTTTCGAGTTAAGTAAAAAAGCGTCCCAAAAACGGGCAGTTTCAAACCTTTCACTTGTTTGAAGGCCATAACTTTTTCTCAAAAAAACTAGTGACTAGTACCCACCCAGTAGTTTCACTTGAATTGTCATGAAAATGAGCATGTCAGCTACATTGCATTATCAAAATTGCCTATCTGATCAGAACTAATTGAACTCGATAGTAGCAAACTTGTGAGTATTGAAACTAATTTATACGAAACCAAAATATAGTGAGGTTGATTTTAAATCAGGTTGGAAATGAGGGAGTGAAAATTAGTCTGATATCGGTTGATCAACTCCTATCATTATTCAATATGCTTTTTTGAGTTTCTTTAGAAATAAAAGAGGTGCGAAATTAGAATAACTTTTTCTGCTTAAAATTTTTGTACAACGCAAACTTATTTTTATTAATGTCCTCTAGGGGCAACGTTGGAAATTTTTAAATAAAAACTAAAAAAACTTGCGTTCTTTGTATCCGTTTTTGCTTCAAAATTAGTACCTTTGGGCTCTGAACGCGCCTTCAGAAAAAAATTATGGTTGCTTTGCCGAAAAATTACGTCGGAAAAAGTCTACGTCACAAAAATCGCTAGTGATCAGAATTACAAATGACCGGGCTGCTACATGAAGTCACGTTTCATGCCCACAAGTTTTCTTTCAAGTATTCGAAATTGTTGGCTGGAAACAACCATTGTTCCCTCCAATGTAAGCAAAAACATAAAATTATAACGCCAGTTGGACCAAAATGAATGCAATCAAAATGTACCAAAATTAGGCCCTTTGGAGTGGCCAGAACATCGAATCTCTGCACTGGAGGGGCGTTCTTAAAAGGCCGTTATTGGGCAGTTTTTGGAAAGTTTTGGCCAAAACTTGTGCTTTTGATCCAATTCAAATTCGTTCCTGATTAAACCAAGACTGATCGTATCAGGGCGAAGCACTGAATGTTCTGACTGCCTTTTAAGATCTATGGAGCGTTAAGAACATAACAAATTTTTTTTAAAGTATAAGAATTGTTAATAGTACCAAAGACGCAAAATTTTTTGCATAATTTGAATAACTTAATTGAGATTTTCTTTAAAAATTCAATTAGAAAAAAAACTGATAAAATTATTCAATTCATGCATCTTTCATTCATTTACCTGGTTTTATTGACGATTTTAACAATTGTTTTATCAATTAGCCCGTATAAATCAATAAAAGTTAAAATTTTTTCTATTTTTCTGCTCTCGGACTCATTCTGCTAGTGGACCATTCTGCTTTTTGCTCCGCCTCCGGTCCTGTTGGCGCATGTCGGGATCAGAACTAGGAACTGCTGGTGGACAGAAGTTTCCAAAAAAACGAATGGTACTCGGAAAGTTCAAGAATTCTTGTTCGCTTATGAGGGGAGAATCCAAAACTTGATACATTATCAGTTCAAAACGCAAGTGAAGAAAAGTATAAAATTAATGATTTGTTATTTTGTTTATGGTTCTCTTAAGTTGAATTTTAGCATCATATCCCATTCAATGTGCTCACAAAGTGCGATCCTTTTACTCTTTTGGTTTGTCAAACACAGATGTTCCGCTTTGTTTTGATTCTGAAACAGACAGTTTTTGAACAGATTTTGGGTAAATTAATTTAAACTAAAGACAGTATTAAACTGTGATAGCCTTAGTCTTTAAAAAATACAAAGAAATCTCTTTAAACTATTGTCGTTTTTTGGCGTAGTGTGATAAAATAGCTCAACAAAAAACTGAGGACTATGAATATTCGACCGGCATACTAAAATAAGCAAATTGAAAAACATTTCAGAAAAAATTACTAGAAAAAATGGAACAAAAATTTGAAAAAATCGAAAAATTTTTCAAAATTTTTGCAGTTTTTGAATTTTTCAAAATTTTGATTCCAGCAAAGGCTCAAATACTCATACTAACGCTAGCCAAAAAAAGCATGACATAGGTGTTTTGCGTTTTAAATTAAGCCATTGTAAGCTTTTAAGCAAATAAAATAAGACTGCTCGCTCGCTTTTTTCGTTCAAAATAAGAATAAGACAAAAAATGGAAAATTTCAGATCGTTTTTTTTCTCGCCAATGGGAAAAGTTTTGAAAATTTTCAATGTCGTTCGAATCATGACTGTAAAAACTTAAATATGATATATCACTCAAACCAGTAAAAAACAAGAAAAAAGTTGAAAACAAAAAACTAAAACAGACCCGAATACAAAGTTCCTCCCCATTTTCAATATTCGGAGGCAGTTTCAAATTAGAGGCAGTTTTCAATAGCATACGAGCTGGCTCAGAAAATAACGTCTATCTGAACTAAAGCTTTGATTACTACCATAATTGATTGAAACTGTTTACTTCAAGCTGATAGAAGCCGTTTCCGTTTTGCTACAAGCTTTCTTACCATAAACTACAATTGATAGAAGTGGTTTCCTTTGAAATCAACATGGTAAATTTTGTTTTTATTATAACGATCAAAAAATATGAAAGTCAAATTTGAAGAAAAATAAGAGTTGAAAGTACATCGATACTAGCTTTGCGCTGCTATTTGCGAAAAAACAGTGCTAATTTAAAATACCCGGACAAAACCTATGAAATGAGAAACTTAAAAACCTTTTTTTTATGTTTTTTCTCAAATTGATGGACAAAAACAGCGGAGACAACAAATCTTGCCGTTAATAATAGCAGAATTCAAATAGTGCAATTTTTATCCAATTATAACATTTTAATCGATAATAATTAAAGATAATCGACTAATTTTTTAGATACGTTTTCAAAAGATGATAATAACTGTAAGACTAAATGTTTTTTAGTTTTGGAATTTGAAAAAACTAAAAAACAAAATTTCGATTTTGACCGCTCAAAACAATTCAAATCGAAAATTTGCGTAAATTTCTCTAGAAAATACTAGAAATAGCATGGGTGACACCAACTAATTATGGGCCCTCCGAGGACTACAATTTATTTGAAAATTTAGTAGTAGTGTCCTAATAAAAATTATTAATTATTTTTTTAATTCTTAAAAAATAAAAAATAATACAAACAAGGATAGCCGGTTGCTGTGGAAGTAGCACAAAAAGTTCTGATCACATTGTCAGAAAATTTTTTTTTTTTTCTTCAAATTAGTGTCTTTTTTGGACGTCGTCTGATAATACAGCTATAAGGACGTATTGAAATTTACTGAATTGAGCATAAACGGCTTCAATTGTCTTCGAACGTAAATAAAAATATGAACTAACATTTTGAAGATATTTGAAATTTTTGCCAGAAAAAAGCCAACTGAAGCTTCCAAATTCAAGTTTTTTTAGTCTTAATTGCTAATTTTCATATATAACTAGCGTTAGTCAATCGCTTTACTGGCTTGAAAAAGACTAGAAAATCAACACTTTAAAGCCAGTTTTTCTCATCACCAGGAAATTTTTTTAAAATATTTTTAAAGTTGTCCGAATGACGATTAAAAAGTGCTTTGATATGAGATATCACTGGACTCTGTCCGATGATTATTTCAGGTACCTGATTTTGCGTGGAAAACAAAAAGTTGAAAAAATTAAACCCGATCCAAATACAGAAGTCCTCCCCATTTGCAATGGTCGGAACAATAATTGGTGGCTGCACTAGACTTGTCCTGCTCAATTCCTGCCCAGAATGTCCTGCCCAATCTCAACTTTGAAAGGAATAGACCATAAAAATTAAATTCACTTGATTTAATTGGTCGGATTTGGCAGTAAAAAATGGTAAATGGTTTTTGCAAGTAAAGAAGACGTTGTAAAACCAAATGATTTTACTCTACTGAGAGAGTTGACTTGTTTCCCCTGGAGAGTTTTAAAAAAAAAACATTTTTTTTTGTTTGTGAAAAGTATTTGACATTTTAATGCCTATCCTGACAAGTGTCTTTTTTGTGTTAAATTGTAGCCCAATTTTCACGGACTCTTTTTTAACATGAGAACTTTTATTTACCAAAAACTCCGGAAAATACCCGATCTTGATTGTTCAGAAAAAATTTGACCCTATAGAATGGTTCCTTTCAGTGGCCTAAATTTTTTATAAGAAATTATAGATTAAACATGAAGTGTATTCAAAACGAAAAATACGTATTACCCTTTCACAAATTTCCTAATTTTGCTTTAAATGAAGTATATGTATGTATAGCAAATATAATTGCCAAAAAATCAACATAATAACCCGTTATAATCAATTATTTTTTTAGGCCAATTATTAGGCCAAAATTAGGCTCAAGTATAAACTTGAGCGCGAATAAAATTCACCATATTTATTCTGCTAAGCAAGATTTTTTGGAGTTTTATTCGTTTTGTCCGGAGCTAGGTCTTTTAAGAGACCTACCTTTTACCAGGCTGACCTTTTACCAGACCACAATGTATTATTTCAATTGAGTTAAATTTTAATTAGGGGAAATATCGAAACGGAAGCGGTTACATCGAACAAAACTTCGCTGAGAAACCGTGAAAACATTGTCTTTAACCAGACTAAACGGTGGCGTCTCTCATGCTTGAAAGACCGAATGCTTGAAATTAACTTTTGCTTACTTTCAGCCAATCAAAATTGAGTATTCAAAATCTGTAAATAAATCGCGAAAATCTCAAAGTAAGAAAATAAATCCAGGCCATTAGTGTTAATATTGGCCGATTCATAATAAGCAGATGAGTTTTCACATATTGCCGGATCGAAGGCGGATTGGATAAAAAATTAATATTTCAAGGATACCGATTTACAAAAGTGGAAAATCAAAAAAGAAAATTTATTATAGATGCACGAATTGTTCCGCAAAACTTTCAACTAATATTCAGCAAAATTCAATAATATCTTACGACGAAAATCATCCTCATGACCCAGACTTTGAATTTATTTCCGAAAACCAATTCCGAGAGTTATGTTTTGACTTATTACGAAAAAATCCAACAGTTAGCTGAAAACAAATTTACGAAAAAGCTATCGAAAACACCCAAAAGTCTGAATTTTTGCCGCCAGAATATCGGAAAATCAAGAGCAGCTTATCGCGTGAAAGAACGAAATATTTGCCGGCCGTCCCCCTAAATATTTTAGAAGTAAGAATCGAAGGAATTTGGTCAGTGTCTGAAGGAAATGAAAAAATTTTGCTTGAGTTGAACAATGATATCGGAATTGCAATTTTTGGTACTGAGAAATCTCTCGAATTTCTGCTGAAAACTGACACAATTTTATGCGACGGAACGTTTAAAAGGGCCCCAAGACCCTACAGCTAAATTTACACTTTTTTGTAGTGATTGGCGAGAGAAAAAAACCAATCTGCTGGGCTCTATTGAAAGGCAAACAACTAAGTCAGTACGAATATATCCTGCAAAAATTACAGGAAAAATTTTTATTGATCCTGAAACCATAATTTCCGATTTCGAACTCAGTTTCATTGCTGCATTTAGTAAAGTCTTACCATACACTATTCATTATGGCTGCTACTTTCATTACACCCAAGCGATTTACCGAAATCATGGGATTCACTCAAATTTACAGAAAAAACACAAATTTCCAAAACTTTGCGCAAAAAATTTTCGCCTTGGGATTTGTTTCACCCAATTTAGTGGTCAGTTATTACCATCGACTTGTTGGACGCCAAAATATACAGGTACTTGTCAATTGTTTCCAAAATTACGAGATTTTTTGAATTATTTTCAAAATTTTGGATAAAAAAATGAAGATTGGAATGTGGAATGCTTATAATATACCCTACAATTTACGAACAACCAATATTTGCGAAAGCTGACATTCAAGCTGGAACCGTGAAATAGCCAGGATCAGATCGTCCTTGTGGGTAATAGTTTACTATTTGAAAATCCAAGAAATACGAATGCGTTTACTTTTTGGCCGGATCGAAAAGGGCGAAAAACCTCCTGCCCAAAAATTTAAATGGCGTCAGTTGAACGCCAAAATTCGAAGACTGAGAAACTCTTATGAACTTGAACTGATAACTCTTGGTGTTTATCTGAATAACATTGCGGTTATTACCCGCAATTTGTAATATTTTTGATTATTTTCTACTGATTAATACGTTTTCTGTTAATATTGACTTCGATATGTGGGAGAGGCATTTAGCCAATAAGAACGATTAGCGATTTTGTTTGGTTGAAATTTTTCAAGCATTCGGTCCTTCAAGCATGAGAACCCTCCCCAGACTAAACGTCGTCATTGCATCTGTCAATCAAATTTGTTTATCCACTCTGGTAAAAGGTCCATGTTCTAACTTTTCTCGTAAAAGGTCGGTCTGGTAAAAAGTCGGTCCCGTTTTGTCCGATAGTTTAAATCAGCACTGTTTAGTGAAGTACAAAAATTAATTCCAGTAATCAAATTTTAAATACTCAACCCTGATTGGCTGGTTCTGACGCCGTTGCCCCTTCTTGATTGCCTGATAGCTTGCACGGCTTCGAAAAAGCACTACCTGATTCAATTTTTAATCCGAATTTCGGCTCGAAAAACAATCTAGATTTTGATGCTTATTTTTCGTTTTTTAAAAATTAGAGACAAAACTGGTGTTTGAGTAAATCATATATCTTACTCTGTAGTTTTGATTTTTTTTTTCAAAACCGTTTAAAATTTAAAGCTAATTTTGTTCAAGTTTGAGTTCTCATTTTTGACGTTTATATTCACTGATCGATTCAGTTTTTGCTTTTGTTGAGCCGAAAATTGGATTCTCGCCAGCTGAGCTCTGTTTTCCGGCACCCAGTTTTGAAGTCATTCCAGGCTCATTCGGGTTGCTTCTGGTCCATTTCTGAGGCATGACGCAAATAGTTTAGACAGCAGCAGTTATCTCAAGAATTGCAATTAAATAAAGAAGTAAGCCCGAGTCGAGATTTTTCACCTAATTTGAAGCAAGATTTGAGCGGTTTGAGCGGTTTTTTAGACAATTACGCTCAAAATCTTGCTTCAAAATGAGCGGTTTTTGAACGGTTTTATCTAAAAAAAACCGCGCAAGATTTTTGAGCGGTTTTTGAGCGGTTTCTTTAGATAAACCGTTCAAAAACCGCTCAAACCGCTCATTTTAACATGGTTAAGAATACCATGGTTAAAAATAGTTGGATCTGCTTAACAATCCCCCCCTTTCAAGAAAGGGGGATATTCTTTAGCAGATACAATAGGGGGGGGGGGGATTGTTAAGTAGATCCGAACAGTTTATTCTATTAGTAGTTTGAATGGAATCAAATCAGTTGTTGCAAAGAGACAAATCTTATTCTTGTTTCCGAATCTAGCCCTACTCGAATTAATGCGAAAATATAGTCACAAACTGACACAGAAAGTTAAAGTTTTAAAAAATACGTTGAAGTTTCGCTTGCGTTTTATTAGTGTAAACTGTAATTGAATAGCAAAACTTCAGTAGTTAAGTTTCTTTCTGGGAATAGGCAACCAACTTGGTAGCAACACAGAAATTTGTAGATAAATGGTACCTACATTTGGCTTGTAGCCGGGCCATTTTGGTAAGCACAGTTCCTGCATATTACTGCAAAGCAAAACCAAGAACCTCGAAAAGTACAACGGAACCAAGAAATTCCTATGACCGAAGGACCGATTGACCGAAAAATTAGTCCTGGGTCAAAATTTTTGCATAAAATTTTCCATGAAAAATTTTCCTTTTGCATTAAAAGGGGCTGAACGATTGGTTCACTTGTAATGACTGGTAGAAATGACCCAATGACACCAAATTATTTATTCATGCCATTCCATAGCAAATGAGGAATGAACGAAAAATTGGGTCCATTGAGCCCTTTTCTCAAAGGAATTGAACCAACTCATTGAGTACCCAAGACCACGTGCTAATTCTGTTCTATCAATTCGTAGAGTTACTCTTTGTTTTGACCTACATTTAAACTAAAATTAGGAAACTTAAGGAGCCCAATCTGCTAAAATCTGGGCTTATTTAGTTTCTTTTGCTAAAAATTGGGCTCATTCAGCCCCCTTTCGGAGAACTGGGCTCATTCATCCCCATACCGAAAAAAACAGGGTGCAAAAAATTGGGCTCATTTTGTTAAAAATTGGACTCATTGATTGTAGACCAAAATGGGGAGCAGAATTCAACAGATCTAAATACCTGATCGGAAAATCAGACCGTTCTTAGAAATTTCTGAACGAATAGACATACAGCAATAACCTGTTCATCAATAATTGAGCGGTTAAAAACAAAATTCAGGTCCAATAGCCTTCTCCAATCTATTTTTAGTCGATGGTTTTGCGTGTTTTTGTCTCATTTAAATGGCCAGTAGATTAGACTGAAAACAATTTATTATGATTATCATGATTCCGAATTTCGAATAAAAAGCGAAATTTTTTTAATAGTTTAGACTAAAAAAAAATCTTCATACGCCATGAAAAACGTGTCCCTGTGTTCAAAAAACAAGAAAATAGTTTTTTTTTGTAAAAATTTAAGTGCTCGAAAATTGCTTATGGACTGTGTTGGTTCCAAATAAACGGATTTGATTCTGGAATCAAATGGAATCAACATTAAGCAATATATTTATGCGTGGCGACATATCGCGCTCTAAAATATTTTTCCAAACTACTTTTTCACACTTATTTTTTCGAGATGGTTCAAAATTTATGGATTTTTGATCTTCTGGTTATCAACAACTTTTCGATAACGGTTAAGGGGGCATTCGGAACACTCAGGAAATCGCCCCGATACACGCGCAGGGCAGTATTGTTAACATTATTGTAGTTTGATACACCAGTTGACCTCTCCATAAAGAAAAACTAATTACACCAAATTTTATAATTTTCGTAGAGCAAAATTCACCGTTACAATACAAACATCCTTTTTGGTAAATGTATGTGTTAAAAAATTAGGATAACACTCGTAGTTGATTAAGAGTGGTAACTTAAATTAAGACTAGATTAAGACTAAGGTTTGGTAAGATTCCTACAAAAAAATGTAGGCTTTTATTAAAGACTAAATAAAAGACGGTAATAGCTAACTAAAGTAAGAGAGGTTAAAAAGATTGAATTAGTTTTCTGTTGATTTGTTGCATGTCACAAAAGATAGTGAACAAATTCCAAGTCTACCAAAAGCCGTTGCGCTTTTGGCAGGTGTATATAAATTAATAACGTAAAGGTCAACGATCAGTATAGCTCAGAGGTTAAACGATCAAACATTAATAATACATTTTACATTCCCCGCGAAAATTTATCTAAAACCTATTACTTTCGCCTCGCAAAAAAAAGTATTTAGGCGCTAGGTTGAATGAACAAGTGGGCTCGTTGGCCAAGACCCCAAAAGTGGGTCTGATTTACTAGCAGACATTAATCTCGACAAAGCACTGAGGACTAAGAAAGCGTGTTTCCTACTGAACAAAAATTTAATGCACGGTTACCAGGTCAAAGGAACGGGTGTACGGGTCGGAAAAGACCGCGCAAACGGGTCCGATGGGCTGGAAGACGTATTCTTTAAGTAACAACACAAAAGAAAAAAAACAAAGCACCTTAAATTGAATAGCATGTTTCGTCAGGCGAAATTAAATGTAGTCCAATTACTATAGCCGAGCAAAGAACTGAAATAGCGCTGGGGTGATTGAGGCAGTAGGGTAGGCAGGGTATTATCCCCAAAGGCAGGTCCAATTAAGAAGGGTAGTACTATGATGGATAGATCTAATAATTATCCAGTGGTAGCACCCAATGGGTGATAGAGAAATTTAACATCATTGAAAACGAGGTTATGGGGTGTTGCCAGAAGTAATCTAAGTTTTTGGCGTATTATGCCAGCACTGGGAGTTTATATGACTCTAAAGGCGATAGAATGTTACATAGCATTCAACAATAGACAGAATACTAGAGTACTAAAAGTTTTTAATGGAGTTTATGAGAGTTTATGAAAGTTTATGATAGCATCTAGACTGAAACTCCTACTTCTAATTCGCTTCCCGATTTGCCGCTTTGTTGATTGTCCATCTCCTTAACTCCTCCAGCGTCATTGGCCGTCCTAGGAGTTCTATCGCCGAAATGATAGAAGAAGTGTTCAGCCAGTCCGGGTCAAGTACAATGGGAGCAGATGTTGAATAAGAGGTTTCGGAGGGTAGGCCCGATGGGTTGAATTGAGTGGTACAGACCTCAGGACTAAATTTGACCTTCTTGCGAGGAGTATGTTGGTCATCTGCTACCGAGGGCTTTGGATCACTTGGGTACACAGAGCTTTCTTCCCTCAAGTGAACTATAGCGGGACGCGAAGATGAGGGTGGTGTTAAGGTTGTCAAGTCTACAAAGTCGACTTGATGGCTCTCCATTTCGACGGTAGTTGCTTCTATCGTTGTGTAAGCTGGGGGAGAACTAGGTGAATTAAATGTTAGGCCGTCCTGATCTTCATTTGTTAAATCAACTACACTGGTAAACACTCTCTCACCTAGCATCTTGGGAGGCTGTCTAGTTCGCATAGGTCTGGTGTTCTGTCGTGTAAAGATTTCTGGCAGTTTCTTCGAGGGTGGTGATTTCATCGGAGATGACGCTTTCCTCTTAGCGGTACCGGACAGTTTCGGTTTTTTAGTTGCAAGGTCAGAGTATAGTTGCTTAGATTCCGCCTCCGCCATGGCGATTGGCTCTACACTAGTCTCGGTAAATTCCCCTCCAGGATTCTCCGGAAGAAACGGCTTTTCTTTATTCGCTTGATTGGCCTCCTCAGTAGTGTCCAGGAAAACCAACTGTGGGGTCACTTGTGGGTCCCTTTCATTATCACCTGAATCCAAGTCGATCAGGGGAATCTTATCCAACTCGACCTTCTGTTCGACATGATCCGGTATTTCTGGCTTACGATCTGTTCGGTCGGAGATTAGGTGTTCCTCCGATTTTGTAGCTTCAAGTGATGTTTTATTCTTGAGGTCTTTTAGCGAAATTAGGTCGCTGGCGTTATCGTCTGAGATCTCTTCATGTGATTCGTTCATCATTCCAGGTTCTTTGTCGCAACTTTTCCGATGGTCGGGTTTACCCGACGGGCTTGATTCTTGGTCACTTTCGAGGCCTATTGGGATTCTAAATCTCTTCCTCTGTTCTTCTTCCTCTCTGAGAAGAGTTTCTCTAGAGCTGTTCATGGCCGCGTTCCGCCTCGCTATATCAAGCTCTTCGAATTTCGACTGGAGGTTTCTTTTCTTTTGCGTCGTTCTTGAGCTTTTAAATCCGACATTTCTCTGCGGTTTTGCAGTTTTCCTCAGTCCTTTAGTCGCGTAGAATCTAACTAATTGATCTCGTTTTCTCGGGCTGGGTTTCTTCTGAGTGAGTTGTCTTTTAATAGCCGGCGGGTTATTCAGTTTTGAGTCCTTTATGCCCAAGGCATCTCTCTTTTCTGCCCGAGAAAGCACTTTTACTGGGGATCCAGCACTGGTTGGTACGTATCTCACTGCATTTGAGATATCCTCCGAGGATGAGGACTTTTCGTCAACGTCTCCATCTTTTATATCGTCGGTAACGTCCCAGTCGTATCTACGCTCTCGGCTCATTAATTTTTTGCCCTTATGTGCTTTCACGCACTCAATACAGTTTTCGCCGTGGACTTGGATTTCGCGGTCAATTTTCGGCCATCAGATGTATTGAGTTGCCAGACTTTTCATTGCGAACTGGCCAGTGTGAGCTTCATGTAGTCGGTTGAGCATTGTCGATCTTAGGCATGCTGGGATAACTAATCGATTGTCCAGATAAAGACATCCTCCGCTGACGTGTAAATTATTTAACTACGATTTATAGTAATATCCCAGATGTAGAATATCTTGTTTGCGGTCTTCCTCATTTGCTTTAATTATCTTTTTCAGAACTAAATCTTGTTTTGATAAGAGGGACATCAATTTTGAATCAAATATTTCTGGCCAAGAAAAAGGGAATATGTTGACTGTTTTCTTTTTACTAGGTGATCTTTTCACGGGGTTATCCGACGGGTTACTGGTATTTGGTGTTAAAGAGTCCATGTTTTCATTTGTAATAAGTTCTTTCTGTTGGTTAAATTCAATTTGTTCTGCCATTTCTTTCAAGATGTTAAAATTCGTAAAAAAGTCATTTATTTTGCAAGATGAATCACACTGTTCCGTACGCGAGTGAGAATTTTGGCACACTGAAATGTTGGAATAGTTAGCTATCGCTTGGAACGTTTCAGCGGCATTAGCAATTCGTTTCTCACGTTCTATTTCTTGGCTGGTCATATGATCTGTCGACTGGCCAATCGTGTTGCAGGAAGTGACGTCATGTGCTAAGAAATGTTGAGAGAATTTATTTCTTATTTGCGACCACGAGTTTCTCGGCATTAGATGATCAAAACCTAGGAGCGTACTAATCTGATTTACTTATGCGATAACAAATTTTTCATCATCCAGAGAAACTGGTACGAGTTCACCCGATGGGTGTCGGGATATATAATCAACGAATCCCATATCTTTACCGGGTAAATGTTCGGCAGTAAAGTCGAACGGTAGTAATTTGTCCGCCCAACGGGTGAGACGTGATTGGGCCGTTTTAGTATATTTGTCGTCTTTCAGTGCTCCTATTAAGGCTTTGTGGTCTGTTAAAATTGAGAATTGTTTGCACAATAGGTAATTTTTGAAATGGTCTAGTGCCCACACTAATCCCAGTAGTTCGAGTTCATTGGTGCTGTTTTTTAATTCAGCAATATTCAAAAATCTGCTTGCGAACGCTACGGTCTTCCAATTCCCCCGATGGTCTTGTTCGATGGACGCGCCCAATCCTAAATGTGAGGCATCGCATTTTACTCGAGTGTTCAGTTTTACATCGAAATGATGGTTCGTCACCGTATTGCAAATTTCTTTCTTGATTTTTTTCAAACGCTTCCGTGTGTACTGTGGACCACTTAAATGGTTTATTTTTTTGCTTAAGTTCTCTAAACGGTGTTGATAGGGACGCTAAGTTTGGTATGAACTTATTAAATTGAATAATCGATCCCATTAATGATCTAATATCTTTGATACAGTTTGGTTCTTTCAAATTTCTGATTGCGTCAGATTTATGTATTAGTGGTGTCGTCCCTTTTGCATCAATTTTAAATCCCAACCATTCTATGTTGTGAGTTAAGAATGTGCATTTTTCCCATTTTATGGCTAGTCCCTCGTCGTCTAGCGTTTTTAAAACGTTAATGACTAGCTTTTCATGTTCGTCCTCGCTACCCACGGTGGCGATTAGGATGTCGTCGAGATAACAATGGGTATTTGGTAATTTTTCCATCAAACGGTCCATTATGCGTTGAAATTCATTAGGCATATCGCCTAGTCCGTAAAATCCGGTTTTAAAACGGTAGGAACCCGTTACTTCTCCCCCCACGATGTTGAAATTACATTGATTACTTGCCTTTTTAGAATGCCGTACTTGACTGTAAGCGTATTTTGGATCAATCGATGAGAACCAGATGTTTCTTTCATCATGGCCGCTAATCGTAACTGCTACGTTGTCAATTAGTTCGAATAAGTTCGGCATTTGATATCTATTACGAAATATCTGTTTGTTCAATAGTTTCGAGTTTAATGCTAGTTTGATTGATCCATCCCTTTTTGCTGTAATCACGATGGGGGAGATGAAACAGTCTTCAGAGCATCTAGATAATTTTTCAATGTGTCCGTCTCTTAGTAATTGGTCAATACATAATTTGACTTTAGGGAGAACATGGATCGGGATACGTTTCCCTTTCACCTGTATCAGTTTTATCGGTTCGTTAAAATAAGTATTAACTACGAAGTCCTTTGATCTACCAGTTGTTTTTATGAGGTCTGAAAAATGTTTTGATATGTATGTTTTAAACTCACTTTGAGATTGTGTCTCTTGGCTTTGATCCTGTTTGTTATCCGATGCGAATTTTATTTGGTTGACGTTTATCCCAATGGGTGATCCTTTCTGGTCTTTCCATGACTTTGGCCTATTGGATGGAGGTTGTTTCTGAAATACTACGAATCCCAGATTCGGTAAGATGTCATTTCCCAGTAGATTTTTTTCAGCCCCTTTGGTGATGAAGAGTTTTTGGTCGCTAGCCTCCCATCCCTTCGATCGGATTCTCACTCGAACTCTTCCAATAATGTTGATTGTACTCCCGAAGCCCTGGTATGCTTTCTTTGTTATTTCGTCCACAGGTTCTAGCTTTAAAAATCTATCTCGTATCTTCAATTTGTGTAGTAGATCTTTTTTCATGAATGAAACTGGACTTGCTGAGTCTATTTGAATTTCAGTATAGTAAGGGTTGAAATTTCCCAGAGATACCTTTAGTGTCTTTTTCAGTTCTAGTCCTTCGTGATTGAATACTGTTCTCACTCCGCGTTCTATTTTGTCTTCTACAGCATTTATTTGGCTATCCGTGTCTACAGCTAGAACTAAGAAATCGTCTAAGTTGACCTCAAACTCGGGATTTTCCTGCGGGTTGGCCCGGATATTTTCGTTTTCCTGAGGTACTCGATTCTGTTCGACGATGTTTGTTTGTGTCCTTGCTGAACTCCTGCAATGTTTAGCAAAATGTCCTTTGCGTCCGCACGTATTGCAATTTCTATCTCTGGCCGGGCATGTGGATAAATGTCCTGTTTTGAATTGCTGACCACAGTTGCGGCATTTGTTATTTTCAACAATGTTTAGGGTTGGTTCATTCTTTACGTATTGTGGTCTTGGTACTGCGTTATAAGTTGGGAATTTTAGGTACTGTTGATGGATTTTAGTACCTTTCTCGTGAACTAATACGTATGATAGTACGTTTTCTGGGGTCAAGTATTCTATACATAGTTTCTTTTGGATCTCGACATTTCTCATGTTTGTGATGAAAATGTCTCTTACCAATTCTGACTCGAGTTCCCCCAGTTTACAATTTTTTGCTAGTTCAGAAAGTATTTCGTGGAATTTTTCTAAAGACTCGTGTTCTTTCTGTCTTCGGCCAAAAAACTTAAATCTTTCGTATGTTAAGGTTGTAGTGATCGTGAAGGTAGTTTTTAGTAGTTCCCAAAATTCTGCGAAATTATTATCCAGAATTCTTTTCCCAGGATTTTTATGTGAGAAGCATTTCTGTCCTTCTTTTCCGAGTGCTAGGTATAACTGTGATTTTAGCTTCTTGTCAATGTCTCCGATTTGGAGTCCGTTGAATTTTGCGTTATCTTCCGCCCTTCTCCTTCTCACTTCTTCGTTATAATTTTGTACTGCTATTCTGTGGTGTTCTTCTTTTTCGGCCCGACGGGCTCGATCATCGGACGGGTCCGGTGGTTCTGCCGTAGGGTAAGCTAGTTTGTTTCTTATCGGTGGGTTAATTACATCTTCGATGTCTACGGAATCTTTCGCGATAATTGTCAATTGAAACTTTTCCGACCACCTTTCCCAGTCGTGTTGATTTTCGTTTGATGAGTTGTTCCAAAAAACTCTAGTCCTCGTAAGTTCGATTCGTTTGACTGTGCCATGTTAAAAAAACTATGTAGTTGATTAAGAGTGGTAATTAGAATGTTAAAAAATTAGTAGTTGATTAAGAGTGGTAACTTAAACTAAGACTAGATTAAGACTAAGGTTTGGTAAGATTCCTACAAAAAAATGTAGGCTTTTATTAAAGACTAAATAAAAGACGGTAATAGCTAACTAAAGTAAGAGAGGTTAAAAAGATTGAATTAGTTTTCTGTTGATTTGTTGCATGTCACAAAAGATAGTGAACAAATTCCAAGTCTACCAAAAGCCGTTGCGTTTTTGGCAGGTGTATATAAATTAATAACGTAAAGGTCAACGATCAGTATAGCTCAGAGGTTAAACGATCAAACATTAATAATACATTTTACAGTATGATTAAGTGCTACAACAATCTAAAATTTATGGTGAAAAAAATATCGAATTTGAAATTCGGAACCTCAGGTCTTGAAAAATATTGTAGGCTATAAGCGTTGCATTCTAGCCGTTTTCTTGGCCAAAGAGGAACTTCGTAGAAAAAAAATTGTGTATGATACAGTATACAAAGTAGTAGAACTGTTTTATCAGAGGGAAAAAAAGGAAAAAGCAAGACCTCTACAAGCAGTTCAATTTCAAAGCTCAATTTTGGGACTTTGAAAGACGTCTCAAGGGAAATTCGGGCATCACAACAAATTTTCGAGCAGGCAAATTAAAAACGATGCAAATTTTGTTGCACAAGCTGATTTTGAAAAAAAGCATTTTACGCAAAGTCAAACTGTTAAAACAAGCGTTTTATGATAGCAACGTTAAACTTTCCCTATTATGTTTTGAAAAGTGCACAAAAAAAAAACATTTCAATTAGGTTTTTTTTAAAGAAAATGAATTCTGTATTAAACATGCATTTTCCAATTTTTTATTAATTCAGCACAAACATTAAACATGCATCTTTTTTGAAAAAAAATTTCCTCGATTTAAATACTTTGCAGCTATAGACAATGAAATGGATTTCCAGCAGAGTTGCAACATTTTTTTCTTTTTTTTTCAAAGACTATGAAAAACAATGCTTTTTGGTATTCAAAGTTTTACAGCATCGTTAAACTTTCGATGCTTTTAGAGTGTTGGTTCGTTTTTAAAATTTTTTCTCTGCAAAATTTATCAACCAATCTTACAAATTTTTAGTTTGTTTGATTTAACCAACAGCATAATATTTGGCGGTTTGAAATTTGCGCCTCAAAACTCGATTAGCACTATCCGTTTGAAGGATCTGATTATAGCTATCTAATTACAAATTTGACATTACGGAAACAGTTCAAACACATTTGCTAATGAGGAACAATCCATTTTAAGGCAATTATATGAAAACTGCCGTCTTGAAAACAGTGTTCTATGAAGAACCAAGAAACAAATTATATGAAAGACATACATACACATAATATATACACATTTATCCTCATTTTTTAGTCTGAAATTGTTTACGATAGTATGAAAAGCGGCGCTGAAAGCGACCTGAAAGAAATTTCTGAAGGCAATTTTTTTTCATAATTTAAATTTGCACATGAGCGACTTTAATTTGATCAGTTTCTAATCGATTTATGTAGCCTATTGTTCTCATATGGATGCAAAATGGAGCTTCGCTACATTTGCGCTATAATCAAAACATTGCTTTCAAAGACATTGATAGAGAAAAAAAAGAACTCATTTTTTGAAAAAAAAATAAACTGAAAAAACTACTGGGAAAAATACAAAATTATTATATTTTCGTCTCGAATGATTTTTGTAACAGCCATAAACAACATTATCATAACAAAATTCCAGCTATAAATATTCAAAGTCAAAATTTTCAAGACCCACGCCTCCTGCAACAAGCAGAAGCATTTTAAAAAAATCGCCCAAAAATCTCCGCAACATAAATTGAATGAGACAATAAAACATAAGCGGAACCCTTTAACTGCAAAAAGTACATAAAATTAATAAAAATTAGAATAGCTAAAATACAAACTACAGAAAAGCTTTCAATTGGAGTTTAAATTGGGGGCCCAGTTAAAGCTGGAGGCACCAGTTTGATGTTATTTTAGGTTTTGCTGATGCGGTATGAAATGTTTTAATTTGAAAACTTTGAAAAACCCATAGCCTTCGGTGTTTCCCTGCTAAAAACAGTGATTAGCCGCTACCTATTGCCTCTTCTTACAAATGAACTCAAAATTAAATGGGGCAGTGTAGTAGATATTTCCCACAGCATGTTCTGTTGATCGAATCCGTGACTGCAAACCCATTTACATTGGGAAGATTACCATAACCTTTTTTTGAACTTTAAATCTCAGATTCGTCAATGTACTTCTCAAGAAGCGTGACAACATTTTTCACAAACGTAAAAAATGGCTTAAGAAAACCAGCTTTCTGAGGGCCATAACCTTTTGAGTTCACCATTGAGCCCAGCAGGAGACATTCCCACAAACCGTGCTTTCGGAGAAAGTCAAAATTTTAGACATGGGAGATTCGTTTTCAAGAAACAAGTAAGACAAGAAACGATGTAAGAGTCTCTAAAGAATTTGATACAGTGAATACTGAATTAGAAAAATCACATCATTTGGGAGGACCAGAACTGGTTCTTCTCAACCTCATTCTATTCAAAGCTGCAGCAGATTTTTCGAGTAGTGAAAATTTCGCAAAAGCTTGAATCTAAATTGGTGCACTGTAATTCAAAAATTGAATATCAGTAGCATTCAGTTTTAAGCCAACCGGGAGGAATGATAGGGTAATTTTCAATACCACGTCTACTTCCTTATTAATTCCAAATGTCTAACTTTTTGTTACTGTTTTACCACGAGTTAATCTGGTTAACTAACCTGAAACATTTCTGATTGCGCCTGCGTCGCAAATATAAAACAATATTCTAGATACATTTTGCATCAAAGGAAATGTTTTAGAAAAGAAAATCGACAAAAAGACGTTCTCAAACACTTTTTGGAAGGTTTTGACAGAAACGCGTTTTCAGCACACTCGCCTTCACATTTTATTATATGGTCCGCTATGGCGTTCTTGAGAAGGGGAAAAGTTTGTATCTTCTCTTCCACATGCGTGGTGCCATGCAGTTCTGACTCTCTGCGACGAAGAGGAGAGGGTCTGCTGCATGTACTATGCGGAGATGCAAACTCGACTTTCCTTGGTTAGCATCTGCGTGGAAGCGCTGCCAGCAACACTGCAGGGTCAACAAGCGAAGACGACCAGATGACAGCGAATGACTGTTCAACGGTAAATATGTAAAAAATTAATCAATAAATAAACTAAATGTGACTGCACCATAAGTAAGGAGTATACAAGTGAAGTATTAACGGTACGAGTCATGAGCGAAAGTTTGTCCTAGCTGTTTTCAGACAATAATTACATTTTGGGCCATGAGGGTACAACCTCATACGAATTTTTAATGCTGGGAATTTACAACATTGGGAATTTACATGAAAGTGGTCAATATGAACGATTCAGACTATAATGCATTGCATAGGGGGTAATTTAGGTTCCTACTTTCAAAAGGGTCATGGGGGTACTACCAATTAAAATTTGAAAACTGCACATTTTTGATATTTTTCGATTTTTAGCACTATAAAGTTCTTGTTTTAAATGAACTGCACATTGGATATGACTTGGTTGCTATACTGGTAGCTTCCGCAGCTTTGCGACTGGGCGTATATATTCACCAGTTGTGGTCTTCACTTTTACCACTCGAACAATCGAGTCATTTCCAGGATAAACTTCTATGATTCGTCCAGTTTTCCAGTCTAGCAGTCGTTCATTGTCTTCGGCAAGTAGGACTAGGTTGCGAACTTTAAATTCTGGGCCATCCGTGAACCATTTTTTCCGTATTTGTAGCGTTATGAGGTAATCCCTTTTCCAAACTTTCCAGAAATCCTTGATCATATTCTGTATTAGTCGATATCGTACATTGGTTGAAACTTGGATGTCAGCAGAGGGAAGAGTTAGCAATGATTCCCCTATCAGAAAATGAGCGGGTGTCAGCGGAGATGGGTCGTTAGGATCACTTGACATTGGATACAATGGTCGTGAGTTTAAGACAGCTTCAATTTGATTAAGAATTGTAAGAAATTCTTCAAAACTGAGACGTTGCAGTCCTATAACTTTTCGCATATGTCTCTTTTAAAGCTGCTTCCCAGAGTCCTCCGAAGTGAGGAGCACAAGGAGGGATGGTGACCCATTCAGTTCCTTGGCTATTGACGAAACTAACACCTGATTTGTCCGTTCCATTTTTGTCGAGCAGTTCCTTGATTTTGATCAGATCATTTCGAGCCCCGATAAAATTGCTTCCATTGTCACTTAAGATCTTCTCAGGTTTGCCACGGCGTGCAGTAAATCGTTTCAATGAAAGAATGCATGCTTCTTTGGTTAGACGAGTAACCATTTCCAAATGAATAGCTTTTGTCGCGAGACAAACAAAGACGGCAACATAAATTTTTGAGACCCCTGCTTCCTTAATTTCAAAGGGACCAGCAAAGTCTATTCCCCATTGAGCAAATGGTTTTGCGGGTGTTATTCTTTCTGTAGGAAGATCAGCCATGAATTGACAAGTAGGTCGCTGACTAAATCGGACACATCATGCATCTTCTAATGAACTGTCGAACTAGATCACGGCCTCCGATTATCCAAATTTCCTCTCTCATTGTGTTCAGTACTAATTGCCCCCCGCCATGAAGAGTATCTTCATGATATTGGCGTATAAGTAGGGAAACTAAATCAGATTTTTTCGAAACGAGTATTGGAAACTTCTTGTCTGTTGGGTAGTTCGATTGTGAAAGTCTGCCTCCAACTCTTAGTAGATCGTAATCCTTGTCAAAAAACGGACTAAGATTGAGTAGTTTCGATGTTTTACTCAGCTCCCTTTTCATCTTCAGACAATTTAGCTCTGATTTGAAGTGTGTTTCTTGGTCTAAACGAAGAATTAGCACTTTTGCCATGATTCTATTTTTACGACTAAGACAATTTTCTTCAAGTTGTACCTCCGATGTCCGCTTACATCTGAGCCGCTTCCGATAGTTTGTCGATATTCTATGCTTAAGATGTTGAACAAATGATAGTACATAGCATGCGATGCGTACTGTCTTGTTCCAAGTGCTGTAGTCCTTTAAACGAAAAATTCCATCCGTCATTTCTTCGTTTTGAGCATGATTTGCTAGAACAGTTCGAATTTGTTCAGTTTCTGCATTAGTCTTGGCTTTGACAGTTCGTTTTTCAGGTGCTTC
The DNA here is from genome assembly GCF_963678635.1 of Symsagittifera roscoffensis. Classification (NCBI taxonomy): domain Eukaryota; kingdom Metazoa; phylum Xenacoelomorpha; order Acoela; family Convolutidae; genus Symsagittifera; species Symsagittifera roscoffensis. The sequence continues at coordinate 38,811,864 of NC_087071.1, forward strand.
AACTAGAGATGGTAGTAGGTTGGGCCAGTGCCTTTCATCTTTGGTCAGCCAATCTGGTCCATTCCACCAGAGTGAGGAAGATATTAATGTGTCAGCTAATACACCACGAGAGGCTAAATCAGCTGGATTTACTGCTGTTGGCACGTGTTTCCAATCACTTCTCGGTAGGGTCTCTTGTATTTGTGAAACTGTGTTTGCAACAAAAGTGTTCCACGTTCTTGGAAGTTGAGCAAGCCATTGCAAGACAATTGTTGAATCAGTCCAGGCGTGTGAAGTTATCTTGAGATTTGTTTTCCTCAAAATTGAATGAACTGATTCAAGAAGTTTGGTAGCTAAACTTGCACCGCAGAGCTCTAATTTGGGAACAGAGATTGCTTTGACCGAAGCAACCTTTGTTTTGGAGGTCAGTAGGTACGCAAAAGTTTTGCCATCATCATTGGTAATTCTTGCATAGATTGCGGCTGCATATGCTTTTTCGGAAGCATCACAGAATACGTGAAGTTGAACCTCCTTTATTGGATGTGAGCTCATAGATCTTGGTATCTGTAGTTCCAGTAGTTGAGGCAAAGTTCCGGTCAACTTATACCATTTTTCCTTGGTTTTCTGATCGACTTCAGAATCCCAATCAAAACCTTGGACTCATAGCTGTTGCATGAGACATTTGAAATTGATGATGAATGGAGCTAGCCATCCCATCGGATCAAACAATTTTGAAATTGTGGACAGAAGAGTTCTCTTTGTAAGCAGTTTCAGCTCTAGTAAGGCAGTTGAAAAACAGAAGATATCCTTATTGGGCTTCCAACTGACTCCTAGCGCCGTGATTTTGTATTCGTCAGAGAAAAGTTCCAGCACATCCGATTTTTCGCGGAGATATTCTGGCAATCCTTCGATTATTTTAGCATTGCTTGAAGTCCATTTTCGTAGAGGGAATTCATGAGAGTTCAGCTCTTCGCATAAACCAGAGATGAGTCTTTCTGCTTCATGCATATCATTAGCGCCACCAAGAAAGTAGTCTACATAGAAACAATTTTTGAGACTTTCTTTGATTGATCTGCTACTTCATTGAGGCATCTTGTTGAGTGAAAAGCTGACGAAGCTATTCCATATGTAACAGGTGTCATCCTGAGATGCTTGATTTCATCCGATTTATTTGATCTCCAAATTATGCGATGGAAATCCTTCGATTTGTCCTCTAGAGCAACTTGGCGGTACATTTTTGCGATATCTGCTGATAAAGCAATTGGGTAGAACCTGAAGCGCATGATTATCGAGTAGAGGTCGTCTTGTACCGTGGGACCAACCATCAAAGTTTCGTTGAGTGAGTGTCCGGTTGATGTTGTTGCAGATCCGTCGAAAACTACACGTAGCTTTGTGGTAGTAGAATCTTCCTTGAAAACGCAGTGATGTGGCAGATAATATACGCTATCAACTGGTTTTTCGATTTCTCCAGGCGGTATGTACTCCATATGCCACATATCGAGAAATTCGTCTATGAATGCGGTATAGCGATCTTTTAGTTCTGGATTCTGTTCCAGTCGTCGCTCGAGATAATTGAATCTGCGTTTTACTTCTGCTAAACTGTCGCCAAGTTGACTATTGGGCTTGAAAAGCAGCTGCACGGTGACTCGTCCATTTTGTAGTATGGTTGTTTCCTTAAAGTGAGATTCACATCGATCTTCTTCTGTTGTTGTCTTTTTGAAATCAGGAATTTCTTCTAATTCCCAAAATTTCCTTAGACTATCGTCAATAGACACATGAAATGACTTGAAGAAGGTTGTTAGAGGACCGGGTGTTCTGCCGCTAATCATTCAACCAAATAGAGTGTCAAGTGGATAAAGCTTGTCTGTAAGCTTAATCTTTTCGCAGCCAACAATGTCGTTGTAGACATCACAGCCTAGGATTATATCGATTTCCTTTGGTTTATCAAAGTCTGGGTCCGAGAGCTTAAGATGTGTGATATCTAAACTGTTCGGTAAATTCACCCGTTCTCTGGGCAGGTAGCCAGAAAGTTTTTGAAGAGTGAAGGCTTCAATATGTAGAGATTGATTCTGAGAATCCTTTGTTTCCAGATTGACAGAACCAGATTTAGCAGTTTTTGCTCCTCCGCCAACTCGAGTTAGTTGAACAGTCAGTTTTTTTATTGGTAGCTTGAGTCGGTTAGCACAGCTGGTTGTAACGAAACTGCATTCAGATCCGCTGTCCAGTAAGGCTCGACAATTGTGATAACCGCCATTTGCAGTTTTCACCTCAATTAGTACAGTTCCCAGTATGGCAGTGGCACCGGTAGTACCCCCGTGACCCGCAAACTCATTTTCAGGTCCCGGTTGCTTGTTTGGGTCTGTATGGATGTGAAGTAACGAGTGATGACCCTTTCGACAGGTTTGGCACGTTGACTTCGACTTGCACTCATGACCTTGGGACAGGCAATTGAAGCATAATCGCTTTGATTTGGCTTCTTGTCTTCTATTGGAAATAGACATTTCCTGAAATTTTGTGCATTGATACACGCGGTGATCACCACTGCAGCATGGGCAGATGATCGTCTTAACAGAGTTTGTGTGGTATGTCTGTACCTTGTCATCTTTTTTAGAGTTTCCAGATTGGTCTGAATTTCCTTGATGATTTTTTCTATGAATTGAAGGTAACTGGAGGTCCTTCGTAGCTTCTAGGGCGCGAGATCGTCCCTCCAAGAACTTCTTCATCTGTTTGATTTTTGGCACGTCACTTCCCGCGCAGGAAAGTTCCCATTGTCTTCTAGTTTCAGGATCTAATTTCTTGACCAAAACGTGAACCCAGATCAAATCGCATTGATCAATTTTTAGTCCAAGTCCTGTCAGTGCCATCGTGTTTTCTGTGTAGGTATTAATCAAGCGACGTATTGCAGCGGATGACTCATGCTTCATTGGAGTGAACTCAAAAATTGCTTCCAAGTGAGCGTGTGAGATCATCTTGACATCAGCATATCGATCCTTTAGAAGTTCCCTTGCGACTGAGTAGTTCGCGTTTGTAGTAGGCAAGTGGGATAGCAAACGAAACGGTTCATTCTTGAGGGCACCCTTTAGGTATTGCAGTTTGTGAACATCAGACAGCGATGCATTTGAGTGAACTGCTCCATCAAAGGAATCTAAGAAAGGTAGCCTTTGATCATACCTTCCGCTAAATGTTGGCGAATTCAGTTTCGGCAACTTCAAGCAAGTATCTTGGTTTCGGCCAGCAACACGTTGGGAAGTGGATTTGTAGGATCCTGTTCCGCTTGCGCTGTCGTCATCTTTGACCGATTCAGTTGAATATTTTCCTCGGTCATCTAACATAGTTGTGATCATTTCCATCAAACAATCTACTTGAAGGTAGATTTTCTCAGCTTCTTCCAATTCAACTTCAAGTGCATCTTCATCATCATTTAGAACATTTGAAATTTGCTGATTAAGCTCTTCCAGTTCCTTTTTCTTTCGTTCGCGCATCGTGAGATTGGCCTTGAGAGTTCCAATTTCCTTGTAGGTTAGAGCAGATGCCTCTTTGTTGAAGATTGCTGAGACGGCATTTTCCGGTCGGGTAATGACACCGATGTTAGCACTTCTTGATCGCTTCAAAGCAGGAAGAGTGAGCGTCACGTTGCTCATGTCACTAGCAGGTGATGACATTTTTAACTTTCCTCTTTGTTTCTAATCTTTGGTTCGTTCGTGAGTCGCGTTGCACCAAAAATGTTGTGCAGCAAAAGTTGGGAAACGAAAAATCACCAATCTGACTGAATAAAACTAGTGATTCGCAAAGAGTGTAAATTATTTCATGAGTTATAGATAGAAGCCAATTGATTTTTGTTAAATGCGGTTTTAAATAAGTAAATCAGTTCAATCGTAGATTTAGTTCAAGTAGAAAGCTGAGATGTCTTTTTAGGCTTCAACAACTCTAGACATGCTCGAAATATGTTCGTAACCTTGAGAAAGTTCAGATTGAAGAAAATGACTGTAATTTTGATGTGTAGGAAGACTCTGAGCTCATTTCTCGAACATGCTCTTGGACTGATTTTTGCGCGCTCGTTAAAATTCATCTATTATGATGAAATCAAAAAGACGAATCATTTCAAGCATCGCAAATAATTTAACACTCAGATATTCCAAATTGGTTTTAGGAAAGCTAAATGTTCATACTCCTTACCTATACGTCCCAAAATAAGACATCACGATTGATATCGACTGAAATCAGGTGAACAATTACGTGAATTTATAGAAGACTGAAAAATTGAAGACTTACAAAAAACAGAAATGCTAAGAAGTTTCGTTTTATTTCTTTCTTCGAACCACGCACCAAGAAACACAAAACTTAACACATAGGCGACGCAGAGCTTCGCACCGCCTTCGTCGCTTATAAACATACAATGACAACCTAGCAAAACAGATTGAGGCAGACGCAAACCGCTAACTCGAAAACGGATTTTTGAATGTTCAGAAAAAATGTATCTACCAAAAATTTCATATTTTTGTCTGGAGTAGAGTCCACGTTTCGAAAAACAAAAGCATGCCAAAAATACAATCGAAAGTTAAATTTGTCTGGAAACACAAAGTACGAGGCGGTAAAAAAAGACAACTTTTGAGCAGCCACCCGCTAAGGGAAAAAATCACCAATCAGTAGTAGCGACGGGCGGTGTGTACAAAGGGAAGGGACGTAATCCGCAGTAATTGTTGACTACCGGGTACTAGGAATTCCTGGTTCACGTGTGCAAGTTACAACATTTAATCCCCTTCGCGCAAATGAATTTTAGGTGATTACACGGACCAAATACGCCGAGGTTATCCCTCAATATAAATTCACCTTGTAGCGCGTGCAGTCCAGGACATCTGAGAGTACAACTCTCAATCACAACTCCTGAGGAAACCCTGACAGAGCATAACTTCAAATATGGGAACTTCAAATTTAAAATTTAGTTCTTTGCAACTTTTTGAAATAATTATAAGAAACGTTTTACCTCGCAAACTACAACGATTTCAGCAGTCATATTCAAAGGCAAGATTCGCAACCCCTGAGAGTACCCTCACATTCTCAAACAAATGGATTGAGATTTTCAAAGTACTGGAACTTTTTTAAAATCCAAGTTTTTTGAAAATTTTCGAAAAAAGCATACAAAGCGTCATATCTCGAAAACTACAAGGATCTGAGCAGTCATATTTAGAGGCAAACTTTTCAATTCCCGAGAAAACCCCGACAGCCTTAAATACAGGGCTAAGAATTTCAACTTTCAAAAACAGTTAAATTTAACTTTCTGAAAATTTTGTGATAAAATCACAAAAACCGTCATGTCTCCGAAACTACAAGGATTTGAGGAGTCATAATTGAATGCAAAAATCGCAATTCCTAGTAGTACCCTGACAAAGCCTAACTATACAGATTGGAACTTCAAACTTTGTGAAATTTCTCTATCCAACTTCTTTGACCAATAAAAAAAAAAGAAACAAAAAATCTCAGCTCGGAAACTAAGAGCATTTGAGCAGTCGCATTGGAACGCAAGATTTGCAATTTGGAACGCCTGAGATCCTGAGAGTATCCTCACAGCACCCACCTACAAGGTTGGGAATTTCCATTCTTTTTTTAGCTTTTCAAAATTTAAACTTTCTGAAAAATTAAAAAAAAATCATGGGACATCATACCTGGCAAACGAAAAAGAAATGAGCTAAGAAACAGTCGCGTAGTTCTTTTACGTTCGCTGCATAAAATCTTCGTTTAAAATACGTTCGCTTTCAACAATTCAATATGGCCTTACTGCAAAAACTTTCTTTGACGGATTTGAATAATGGAGACTCTGTTACATTACTTCTGAGCAGTTAATAAAACAGATCGATTCCCAACAGACTGAAATTACAGAATTACGGGGTGAGAATGACAGGCTTCTTTATGACAACCATGAGTTGGAAAAAAGAGTTAAGGAAATGGAAAGGTATTCCTCATTTATGTGTTTAACATTTCATGGAGTGTCGGATGGTGGTGAGTACCCTGTCCATTCAATTGTGAAGATACTAAGGTCAGCAAATATTTCAATTCAGCCCCAGGACATCGTATCGTGTCATTATTCACCAGGGAAGGATCGAAATCGTCCGATTATTGCCAAATTTTTGTATTATCACCAGCTAGATGCTGTTTGGAATAAGAGATTCGATTTTTGGGATGATTCAACGGGAAATAAAATTCATGTGAACGAACGATTGGCAGAAAAAGAAAGGGAAATTATGAACTACTGAAGACGGGACAAAAATCTGCTAACATCAACTCATAAGAATCAATTCCAGATTAAGAAGTACAGTTCATATGGCAGATGGCAACCAATTGATAACAAGAAGGATGTTGATATTTATATGGGAAATGATATCTCAGTAACTACTGACAATAAAAAATATACGGATGTTATTCAAAATGCTGCTGATTCCGACGATGTTCAATATCGAAAATCTTCTTCTTTTTTGGGAACTCCGGTGAAAAGGAAAAGGAACGTGGCTTTTAGATCACCGGATAAGCATGAATCGCAAAATGATACACAAGAGCGGAAACTTGATAAATTATGCTGTTTGGTGGAAAAACTCATTGAAAGCCATTCTCCACCTCCTAAGAAAATGACTACTAGTGGTGATGTTGTTAGCGATGATAATATGGGCAGCAACGAAGAAAAATCAACCTGAAAATTAAAAATAGTTTCTGAATATCAGAAAAACATCTTTTTTTTTCTGTAATAAAGCTTTATTTTTGAATTTCAAGGGATTTCTAATGGGTAACGACGGGGTCATACTTTCTTTAAACATTCAATCACTGCGCAACCATCATGACCAATTAAATTCTTGTTGCTTCACTAAAATGGCAGCCATATGTCGTTGCCTTATGCGAAACTTGGTTAAGTGACAATGATCCCTTGGAACTTAATATCTTAGACGGCTACCAAAAAGGTATTTTTGTTAACCGGCAGAAAAGTAGGGGTGGGGTTTTAGCATTTTTCATAAAAGATCATTTTGACTTTTCGCACGAAATTTTATCGAATGAACTAGAGAATGTTGTCTTAACTTTCAGTCTAGGTAGTAAACAGAAATTAAACGTTTGTATGATGTATCGACCGCCATCAATCAATTCAAAGCATTTAACGCAATTTGAGGATTTACTCGTGAAATTGAATTCAAAACAATGTCAGAACTCAACCATTGTGAGAGATATGAACTTAGACATTCTGGACGTGTCGCGCAATTCTCGGTTAATTGAGGAATATAAAGTGATACTTAGTTTTTCTGGATTCTTCATATCAAATAGTGAAGCAACAAGAGAAACCGCATCTAGTTCTACCTGTATTGATCATATCATCAGTAAAAATGATATGAGCTTAACTACTTTAAAAACTTCTTTAAGTGATCATTATGCGCTAGTTACCTCTATTGGACCTTTTTGGGCGATAGTGACTATTTTAAGATAGGTCGAAACTTGAAAATCTTGAACAAAAATGAAAATATTTTGAAATTCCTGTTTTGCATGAAAACCTCAATAATTGCAATTTGGAAACAATTGATGACATGTTAACCGATTTAACAAAATTATGTCTGGTTGTTTTCGACCGTTTTTGCCCCCAACAAACATAACTAAGGAAAAAACACCAAGACTGGATCACCAATGATATCATGAGAATGTGTAATAAGAGAGATCGTCTTCATGCCAAAATGATTAAGAAACTTTCACTTGAGAACATTGATTGCTTCCGAATGTTTAGCAATAAGGTAAAAGAGGTAAATAGGCGTGCTCAAAGAGACTATCATGATAAGAAAATTGAAAACTGTACATCATCAAAACAAATGTTTCAAACTTTTAATCTTTTTTTTGCGGAAAACAAAAACCAGCCCAAAAAGATATTGAACCAAACTTACTTTATGATTTTTTCGTCAATATTGGTAAACACCTGAGCAATTCTATGCCACCTGCTGGTTCTGCTTCTCAAAAATTAGACAGAAACATATCAAGTTTTGTAATTTTTAAAACGGATGAACATGAAGTTTTTAAAGTTTTAGGGGCCTTAAAAACTAAAACTTCAAGTGGTCATGATGGTCTTTCAACTATAATCATTAAATTACTTTCACCAGTCATATATGTTTTCCTGGCAAACACTTTTAAGAAATGTTTTGATACAGCATATTTTCCAGATGCTTGTAAAATTGCAAAAATTGTCACTTCTCTGAAAGAAGGAGACAGAGAAAACCCCAGTAATTATTGACCTATTAATCTTTTGACAGTTTTCAGAAAAAAAATTTTGAAAAAATAATTTTTAAAAGAATGCTAGTTTTCATTAACAAAAACAATATTATAATACCGGAACAGTTTGGTTTCCGCGGAAAACACTTTTTGTATCCATGCTATCCTTTGAGTTACTGAATTCATGCAAAAAACGATTGAGACAAAAAATATGGGCTTGGCACTTTTTATTAATCTAAGAAAGGCATTTGATACAGATAACAATTGCATTCTTCTGGAAAAATTATGCGCGTACGGCTTTCAAGGAAAATTCAACAAATTGATATCAAATTATTTGACAAACAGACAACAATTTGTTGTTAATTCGAACGGTACTTCTAGGCAACAGGTAATATCGTACGGAGTTCCGCAGTGCTCTGTTCTTGGACCCCTTTTTTCTTACTTTACAATAACGACATAAATAAAATTGTTTCGAAATCGGAATTTAGTCTTTTTGCGGATGAAACTGCTATTCTTGCTTCTTTCCCAACGGCAAGGGTAAATGATTACTTTAAAAATGATTTGCTGAAAACAGATGACTGGTGTGTGCGAAATAAACTGTCGATAAGCTCTACAAAATGTAAAACCTTACCATTTGGTAAACAATGTTTGGATTATGACTTTTCACTTGCGGGTGAAAACATAGGATTTACAAATTGTTTCAAAAACTTTGGTGTTATCATTGATAGTCAGCTCAAATTTACATATCATATTGAAACTGTGTGCAGAAAACTAGGCCGATTTAACGGAATTATGTATCAGGGCAGGGTAGCTTTTTCTCGAAAACTGCTGTTAAAGTTCTACCTGGCATATGATGTACCTATAATTTCATATGGTCTGCTTGTCTATGGGAGTACTAGCAAAACAAAATTAGAAAAAAATTATATCTGCCAAAAAAGAATTCTCCGTACTATAGTCTTCAAACGCAAAAACAAACACATAACAACAAAGTTTAATGATCTGGGCATTGATACAGTTCATGAAATTTATTTAACTCAACTTTTTAAAGAAACCATTTTTCAATATTTAAAACGTTCACCTCTTGATTTTCTAAACGTCAGTAGTTTTAGTAATAAACTAAATACACCTTCTACTTCTAACGGAATGATTCCGTTTTATCGCTGTAGGACCAAAACTATGGAAAACTCACTTTCATGCAAAATTGTTAAATGTTTCAATTTTTTGATGTCAAATAAACTCCTACCCGATAAGATCGAAACGTACTCTCAAGAACAGCTGTCAAAATTTTTAAAGGTTTTCAAAAGAAATTACATTTTAGACAATGTACAGCTGGTCGACAATTTTTTCTGATTGTTTACCCGTTGTTGTTACTTAATTGTGATAGTTATCCAGGAGGGTAGCTACTTGTTAGGTTGAAAAGCCAGTTCTAGCTATCCTGATGCAGTGAGTGATTACGTATGTATTTCTTCACTGCATCGAATAATTGAATTGAATTGAACCTCAAAAACTACAAAGATTTGATCTGTCACAAGGATTTGATCACAAAACTACAAGGATTTGATCTTGCGAGATATCACTAATTTCTCTCAAGCAAAATGATAGATTGTAATGGAACTGGGGAAATCGATTTATTGTTCCAACTTTCGAAGAAAACGGAATATTTATGCTTGGTGTGGTTTTTTTCATTCAGTGAATTTTCGCCAATCGAAATAATTTTCAACAGAATTTTGTTATACCCCATTAAAGATATCGACTTCCTGCATTCAAATGTAAAAAGATATTTACCTCGAATCATTTTTTGTAATGTTCTGGAGGATTGAAAATTGCCCATAATCTGGACTAAATTATGCGCGCTTTAAAAAATTTATTCATATTGCTGAGAGCAAAACGCGATATATATATGCGTGGCGAAATATCCCGAACAAAATCATTCCAAATTGAATTGAGGCTAGCTAACCGGATCGGTCGTATTAATTTCAAAATTCTTTCGACTCAACGTTCCACACTTTGATATTGTCCAAAATTTATAGGTTTTCAATATTTTTTTTTACCCAAAAGCTATTCGATATGAATTAAGGCACAGTCGGAACATTCAGGTCTTTGCCACGAAAGTTCTTGTTCTACCTTAAAAAAGGTCGACTGGCCTAGAGAAATTAAAATGGCACACCCTACCCCATCATAAATACAATTACCTCTCAATTTCTCTAATCAAGTAAGAAAAGGAACATTTTTCTATACTGAAATGATGGTATTTATATACCATACCGATCAACATGAATAAAAATAATATGTTACTGATTATGAATTCAATTGCTGGAAATCTGAATGTTTAATTGCTCTTCGGATAGATAACAAACTCAATCAAGTTCTCTTCAGTCGTCGTTCTCGTTTTGCGCATAGTTTCAGTTGTTAACTGCATTGACTAAAATGTTCGCGCGTCATTTTTCTCAGCCGGCACAGTTATGTCTATTCCGTCCATCCATTTCTCCACTTTGAGCTGGCAGCCTAGTCTGGATCTGAAAAATATTCAACCAAATCCCCACAAATTATTCAAAAAATCAGGACGCAACTTGATAATTCAGTCGACAACCTTCAAATCGGAAAAATGTAAAAATAAAACTTAGTTCTACGCTTAGTTCATTTTCGCGAGAAGTTTTCGTCGCGCAACTGCTGCTGAAACTGATTGCTTATTGGCACCAGAAACACATTTGGAAAAATTCTATGGCTGCTAAAGTCTTGAACCTGTTTTTTATTTTGCCAATATTTAACTAGCGAATTAAAATCAAAACGATTGATTTTCTCACATATTTCGAATCTTACTGCCTATTCACAATTCACAAGAACTAGGCCTTAGGTTGAGAATTCGACAGGAGTTGAGAAAAATTAGCGAAAAAAATCCGAATCGATTCTGTTTCTATTCGCGATTCTTAAAGATGTTCTTCTGAAAACGTTCAACAAAATTTTTTTTCAAAACAGGAAGTTTCGACTCACGTATCACTGAGTCCCCATGCCATGTCCAGCATGTCCATTTCATCCTCAGTGGCCGGAGACTGCAGTTTGTCGAAGTGCTTCTTGGAAAAGATCAGATGACACGTCACACAAGCCATTGTACCCTCACATGCACCTAGAGCATTGTTGCCAATTTCAAAAAAATGTTCATCCATGATAGAAATGACACCATCAAACGAAATGTATAGCTAAATACGGAAAACAGCTGCTGTACTCCTGATTTAAAAGCTCATTAAAATGTTCTTAATATGACCCATTTTAAAGGTTGTCTAGAAAAATACAATATAATTCAAAAATTACTTGAGTAACGGAGTAATCTTTGATATGTATGATCAGAAAACACGTTAGGTACAAAAAAGCGTGGAGCTTACCGAAACCATCGAGGTCGATGTCGTTGTCTATAACCACATCATAAATATTGGCTCCAACTTTGGCTTTGGTGCTGAGTGTTTCCCCAGTCCTTTCTTTCACAAAATTGAGAGTAACTGTTTCTCTAAACAAAATCAAACTTAATTTTTATCAAATAAACAGTCATTGGTGTGGAAAGGAAAAGTTTATAGGGGCAACTTTTTGAAATCTGACGAAATCCTGGAATGCCATATTCGCTAAGTTTTCTGCAAGTTTTGTTTTTGAGCACGTCAAATAAAAAAAATGCAAAAATTCAGTGGGTCAGCCAAAAGATGAATATTGAAAAATAGTACCGAAGAGAAGAGTACAATTAGAGAACCAAAACCACAGAATACGCTAGTAAAACAGTCATAAAAAGTAACTCTAAGGCTATACTCGTTGACTTACGGATTAGCTGATAAAAATCTCTTGATATTGACGCCAATTAGGGGTAGTTGTTTCCCATTTCGAATTATGACTTGAGACTGGAATAATCCGCGAAAAGACGTCAGAGCACGGCCATAGAAAATAAAATTCGACATTTATTTTTATTCAAGCAAAAAATGTGATGGCAAATTTAAAAACAGTATAAATTAATAACCAATAGAAAAACGTCTTGTTCCATTTCAACATTTCAGTAATGTTTTTCAAGGGTTACTTTCAAATATACGCTATGCTATACTGTTTAGCTAAAAACCTTCAATTACTCAAATTTAGCGCGGAGTCGAATTTTACTTTTGGAACTTCGACACAAACTGAGCATCATGCTTCAATCCATCTGAAATTCAACAACTAAATCAGTAATTATTTAAGATAAACCTAGATGCAATATGTTTTCTTTGAAGATTTTAGTGTACTAGTGAAATTTCGGTAAATTAGATTTTTTTTTCATATTTTTTTCTTAGTTTCTTTGCTTCAAATGAGTACATTATTGATGAATTTGTTTTATAATCTTTCAATAACTGTAATTACCTGACGCAAAACAAAACAACTTTTCTTTCTTTCTTATCGTTTTGCGTTCGCCGAAAAAATTACAATGATAATTTAAAGTAAAAAGAAATCGAGTCAAAGTTGAACAACATACCTCCCATTTGCCAAAAAAATTGCCGATATCAATAGAAAAATATATTCTAGTTTTATGTTTCATGCAAAACAAAGAATTCTAAATACCTCGCATCGTTTGAAGAACCAAACTTAGAAATCAATCGAAAAATACAACCTTTTGAAACATTGAACAACTGATGAAAAAACGATCAAAACTGTATCCAGAGATTGTTCATTGCTTCGTAAGTGACTTCATCTTTATCGACATTAATGCTACTTTTGCTGATATCAAACAATCAAAAATCAAAAAAAAATCTCAATTTCTCCCACAAGGACCAGATTTTTTTCAAATTCCAATAACAATAAAATCCAAAGTTCTAAACATATTTCACATAGATGCTCAGCTGAGCTGCGCGACAATCACAATACAAGAAAGCGCCATGGTTCAAAAAAACTGCGATTATCTGAAAAGACTGATATTTTACTTTTTTCTAAAAGATACTAAAAAAACGTTTGAAGAACAACTGCGACCGATTCTCAGCTCATTCCTAACCGATAAAGGCAAAATTCGTCAAAACCGAATCAACCTTTAAGGCACATCAAATTGAAAAACTAAATTAGACAAAATCGGAAATAGTAAATTTACAACTAACATTAAATAGAATTTCGATCATAAGGGGGGGGGGGGGGGGTATTTCAAGTGAATGTCAAGATAGCTCAAAATAAGTCAATTGCTCCACGAAATGACAGAAATTAAGACAGATATAATTTAAGAAAAAAAACAAAACTTAAAACAATAAAAAGGCCAAGATAGAACTTATCTCTAATGAAATAAATTGATTTCATGTATATTTTCCTTGCTGATAAGACCAGCCATAAATACCTGCTATGATTAATTCTAAGGCAAAACATCACTATTATCACAAAAACCTCCATAATAAGTCTTCTACTTCGCAACAACCAAAAACAAAAATTGTTGCACTATACTTATCTCACTACTAACGAATTCTAAAACGGAAACTAACCAGTCAAAAATAAAAGGCCATGAACATTCATTCAAAACAAATGTTTCACTAATAAAAAAGGGCAACCAACAAAGCTTATTAAAATAGCCTGGATCAAACAAATAAACCGTGAAATTATAAACATTTTTTTGTTTTCAACTGAGTTGAAAATAGACAATCAGTGCTGAAAACAAAACTGTCTAAGAATTTTGACAGAGTTATTATGGTGAAATGTTTCGCTAAATTCGGACCCCAAACATTACCCTAAAAACGATTTTCTTTTGGTCCGCTTATCCGATTAAAAGCTTCGCAAGAGCTTGGATAATTTTCAGAGAAAATATATCAAACAAAACTTCTTGCTCAGCGCAACAACGTTTAATGAGGACATAAGATCTGAAAAAACGTGCAAAGTCATCTTTTTGTATGCTAGTCTAATACAAGCCAATTTTATACACAATGTTGAGACCAGTCTGATTAGATTTTTTTTTCGTATTTTTAAGGCTAGTCGCATTTGCACGAAAAACTACAGCCTTAGTAAAACACGCAATTTGAAAAACAGTTTTAACTACCAGAAAAAAAAATTAAGAAATTTTTTTTCTGAAAATATTGATCTTCTTGATACCTAAACTACCTTTAGTTGAAACAAACTAAATTTACAGGGCCTTAATTAAGCATAAATAAGCTAAGGTAAGCCTGCTCACTCGCTCGAAATGAGACGAAAAATCAAAAATTTCAAACCGGGTTTTCTCGACACCTGAAAAAATTGTTGCGAATGTTTTAATGTGGTTTGAATCACGACTAAAAGTGCTTTAATCTTATATATATTCGCCAAACCAGTCTGATGATTATTTGTGGTAGCTGATTTTGCGTGGAAAACAAAAATTAAAAAAACAAACCCGAATACTATGGTCGGATACAAAAACTGTAGCAGATTTCCAACCATCGTAATTTTCTTAAACTTTCTTGTGCTGAGTAAGACGCTAGTTCTGACAAAACTTATTTAACAGAGAACCAAAGCTTACCTTTGCAAACCCAAGCGAGAAAAAAGACACCACGTAGTTCTGAAAAAGTAAAAAGAAAGTGAAAGGAAAAAGATAAGGGAAAAATAAGCAAAACTTTCGCTATTTGGCGGAATCAAACTTCTTACCCGGTATTGAGGAGTCTTACGCCCTCGCATCTACGCAATGATCACATGAAAAATAATCAAGAATAGCTACCAAAAACGCAGGTACAGCTGCTTTAACATTGCCAACGCTACCTAGCACCCTCAGGGTAGCGTCCCACCCTCCCTACCTTGGCATCATTTTTGCGTACTTTCAGTCTTAATGTGTGCATGCGCACACTCCGGCAATTTTGAATGGATGGCAGCTGAAAACGCTTTCGCAAGACAAATGCGCCCTTCGGGCGCAATTATAATGCTCAGTCAAAACTGGACATGATTGCTTAATAAACAACAACGATTTTATTTCCCGTTTTTGGATAATTGCGAGTCGGATACTCTTCTACTGGGCCCTAAAGGGCCCACAGAGCATCCTGTAAGACTGTCAATTTAAAATTTTCAAAAAAAAAAATATTTTTTTTCCATTTTTTTTGTAATTGTTTTATCAATTTTATTATCTTCTACAACAATTTTGAACATTTGCGGCAGCTTACAATGCATGTTATTAGTTCTCTCTTTTCATCTGGCTATATATGACCTAAACTACTGTAGCTCATGTAGGACAGATCTGAATTGAAATTTTTTTTACTACAAATTTCGGTTAAACGACCAAATAAAAAAAAAAAAAACCAAACTCCAAAAAAAGAAGTTTTCAGCGTTTTTGCCTCCAGGAGTGACATATGGCCCGACGGGACACTCGTTTTTTAACTCAGAGTCCATTTCTTTTAGATAACAAACTTTTTCCTTTTTCGAACCTTAGATTAGATAACCGTCTAAAAAAGTGAAATTTTTAATTTTTGCGAAAGCAAAAAAAAGTTATGCCAAACGGTTTAAAGCATCATACCACATCTCCTAGGCACTAATAGAAAGTTCTTCTTGACCAACGCCGAAAAATTTACTGAATGACGCAATGATCCTATGCAAAATAATCAAGAATAGCTACCAAAAACGCAGCTACAGCTGCTTCAACATTGCCAACTCTACCTAGCAAAAGTGGCACAAATAAAGCTAAGTCACCGTTCCAGTTTTGAATTTCCAAACAGTAGATTAGGTGTCTTCCTTCCTCGCCACGATCGCTTGGAATTGAGGTACCACTAGCCACCAATAAAGTAGCAATAAGTGCTATTAAATCGCCTATGGTTGGAAACAGACTTAGTGTCACAAAATGAACACTTTTCTAGGCGATTTAGGTTTGAACAAATAGCTTCGAAGAGTTACACTACGCTGCTTTTGTGTTAAAACTGGCGGAGCAGTTTGTGCGTAACTCATCATCAAAACAACCGAGTAGTAAAAACATGGGCTTAAATTTTAGGCCGGAACTTGGCAATATGGCAGGAGTTCACAAATTTGAGCAGCTGTCTCCTTTTTAAATAACAAAAAAATGTATTCAGTCCATCTTTAAATGACCTTTTTAGCTGTGAGGAAAATTAACTTAGAACTAGCTAAATTGATTTCCAAAACCATTATTAAATTTTGGCTCGTAAATACAGTCTCAATTCTTAAGGCATTACTCTACGAGCCACCGAACAGTAAGGTCGTTAACAATCTTTCACACAGAGGCGAAGGTTGGCTTCGCAAACACTAGCAATAACACAACAAAACGCAGCTCTATGATGAGCAATAAAAAATAAAAAGGTCTCGAATAAGTAAAAATTAGTTTACATCTCGGATTCGCTCTAGCGAGTATGAGTCTCACGCACTAACCACTCAGCCATGGACGCTTAGTACATCACAAACACAAGCCACAGATTAAGCAGAGAACATATGCTATGAAACTCCCAATTTTATGATTGTGATTATAGCAAAAAGCCTAAAAGTGAACACTTTTAATGAACACTTTTATTTGCGAGTGAGGTACGAAAAAAAGTTCGTACTAATACACTAGCTGCTCGCAAGTGTTATTGATTAAAAATGACAGATAAGAAGCTATACATTCAATATCTTCGTTATCACAACTGAGAACAAATCGGACTAGAAATTATCAGGATTACTAAAATATTCTTGGTCATATACAAAAATTGTTTTAACTGTAATTTTGTAAACCTACACAGAAACGTTGATCAGAAAGAAATATCAAACAGTTGACTTAAGCATCATATAAAGTTTTCGAATTTAAAGCTCAGATTTTGTTTTCTTTTTGTGAAACATTTTTTTCTCAGTCGGAGTTTTAGGGTTGATAGGCCACTGCTGTCTTTTCAAAATTGGTTCCAACTCTTTTAAACTGACAACTGGCATATACTCTCCTATATACTTTCGATTCCACCACACTCCGTTTTCATTTGTCATATCGGCGTAATTGTACAAATAATGGTCCATTCGTATAAAATTTGGGGGTTGTTCTTTGAAAGGGTTTTCCGAAATCAAACCCAAACTTTCAGTATCATTCATCAGAAATTTGGCTGCCAAATGTATTAACCAAGGATTTTGCTGGTAATTTTGGAAAGCAGCAAACCACATCAACCAGTCTAACCGATAATGGTAAGGCGAAATCAAACAAGGCCGTCTATTCAATTTTCCCGGTTTGCAATTAAATTCATATTCAAACCATTCTGTTTGAGGGGCGTTGGGATAATCTGACGCTGTTCCTAAAATTATAATTTCAGTTCGCGTTTTAGTCACGCTACCAAATGCACCGTAGGTGTTGACTAATCGAAAATTATCGAACGAGGAATTCATTAATTGTCGTGATGACAACAAATTCGAAACAATAGGAATGCTCAAATAAGCGATTAAACTCAATAGCAAAAAATGAACTATTTTGTAAATTTTGTTCGTTATTCGGTGGTAGTTACTATAGAGTAGCAAAGTATTCATTTTTGAAGCCTCTTTAATACTCTTCGTCGAAAACATTCTACTCAGAAATAAATCATCCAAGAAGCAAATTGATGGTAAAATTGTCAGCCAATTTAGAAAACTTAAATTCCCACTCATAATAAGAACAACTTGGAAGAAAATCTGTACAAAACCAGCGAACAATCGGCAACATCTAAGTGGCACCAACATTAACCAGGGAGCAACCAACTCGATAAAATGATTGCCCAAAGTTTCAATCATGTGAACAATTTCTGGTGACTTGTGGAGGTAAAACGAGACTGGGTTCGGAATGTAACATTCGTCTACTACAGTCACACATGAGGCTTAAGAAAAATAGGCCCTATAACTATTGGCTCAGGAGTCAGGGACACTATCTCTTGTGTTTTTCCACCTCAAATCAGTCGGAGCCAATTCGGTTCGCTTGTGACATGAGACTACGACCCGCTACTGCTTAAGGCTACTACCAAAATATCCCCCCACTCTAGAATTAAGAACGTCCCCATACTTAGGTCTCAAAATACCCAAAATACATGAACGCCGTTAAAAACCGGGTTGGAACAATCCGTTAAGTTGCTTTTTTATTAGACAGTGGAACTTTGATCCATTTCAGATGGATCAACCTAAAACTCGCCTTACCTCAACATAACAATCATAAAACACACTCTAGAAATTTAAATTAAGGACTCACATGTTGGTGCGCTCAAGCACAGGAAGTAATTAAATGGGTGAGCAACTCTAGAATTAACTATGGTAACTAGATAAGTTCAATGTTTATCAGTTTGAACGACAAAGGTAAGTTTGAACTCAAGAACGAAGTTTTATATGAACCATTGGGACACTCAAGCTGTCCACCTTTCCGCCGAAGGTTCACTCTGGTCCAGTTTGAATAATCGCTCTCTCGGGGATACTCTGTCTTCTATTTCAGATAGGACAGCTCTACTCTTGTTCACTATGATGGAAATTGCGAATAGCAATTTCCCACTCGTTTTTATTTGACAACTTCCCCGCAATTGTTCTAAAATTGTTCTGATTTCTTTTTCTGATTTTCAGTTATCGCGAGAAAATCGTGCATGACATGTTCCATTCGAAATTTTTAAAAATTAAATTTCACTCCAAAATCAAGTGTTTTCTGCTCTTCTCAAGGTCAAACTTCCAAACATGACCGACTGGCACATACTCCCCGGACTCGAGATCGATGTCCTCATCGCGTGCTGTCTTCTGCCAGTGAGTCCCAGAAAAACCGAGTGTTGCTCAAGATACAGTGCCAGTGGTCATTTACAGAAGTTTGCAGCAGATTTAAGCTTATCTACACCCCAAAATTCACAGCCATTTAAAATTTTCACACTATTGCTAAACAGCAATCAAAATCTGCACACACCTGCACCCTTGAATTTTCGCTTTTCAAGCCAATCATTTAAAAATCTCTTTTGTCCTATTCAATCAGGAAATTGTCATGCAGCATCTTCGATTTATATAATAAATATAGTATATTAGTAACAATATTTGCTTTGTTAAAATTTCTTTTTCGTGAATCCAAGTTTCACTCGGATTCACACTCAAGCCCCCCTTCCCTCTCAAGACTCAAGATCCATCCTATTTGCCCATTCATCTCGTGCTCTTCACCTTGGAGGTACTGCATCCTGAAGTGCTAGATGCGGCAAACTGTCTCAACAGCTCCTCTTCATCATCGGAACTAATCACAATCTCCTCCCAAGCCTTCAGCTGTTCATAGGATCGCATCCATTCTCTCTGCTCCTGCAATCTCTTTGCTTGGTTGGGTAGTGCCTTCACCCTAGCTTCTCGGTTCAAGCAAAAGGAGTTGTGCAGGCTCAAGCTCACGTTCCTCGCCAGGTCTTCCTCTAGTATCGACTCCCTCGCTTTGGTATTGTCTCTAGACATCTTACCCACTCTTTTCCATCCTGTCGTGATCGCATTACGATGGGTTAGCAGGGGTCTCTTGAAAGCTTCCGGCCCAATCTCGGCCTGGAACTGTCGATACTCTTTTTGATGTTTTCTCATGTGATCTTTCGTTGTCATGTACAACCAAGACGTCAGTGTCGCCCGAAACCATGGAAAGTACCTCAAGCGACTCCATACGTGCCTGACTTCCGTCGGTATGGCGAATACCTTGCACGCAGTCTCAAACAACTCGAGTCTCCTGCTGTAGTCTATCGCGTATATTGACTCAGCCGTTGGCGTCGTCGCCTCCCGATACCTCGTTATATTCTCTTCTATCCATCTCAGGGCTAACATCGTACTCACTACTAAGAGCGTCACCTTCTGCCGGTGATCCGGTAGTCCGATCGACCGAATCTCTTCCACATCCCACACCAGGCAAAGGTTCTTGTGATCTGGATACCACACCGTTTGTGCCAAGCAGTGGCATGGGCATTCCCCATGAGAGATCTCAATGCTCCTGAGATTACGCTCCCCTGAGGCTTCCAAGAGAGGCTCAAGCTCCATCATCTTCTCGTGCATCGTGTCGTTGTCTTCCAGGTTCGGAGTACTTCCCACAGGTTTACCGATCACGTTTTGTCTCTCGTGATCGCTCGTGTTTTCTCTTTCCAACTTCAGAAGATCTTCTCCCCAGATTTCGCTTAAGTCATCTCTCAATTCTTTTGGTACCGTCCCTTTGATTTTTCTCAACAACTTGTGCGAGTGATGCGACATCCGAGCCAACCTCACGCACTTGGGCACTGAGAAGGCCTTGTCCACCAGTATTCTCTGGCTGGACACTTCCACCATCGCCATGTGTAGCGGGTAGTGACTTCCGCACAAGTTGGCCATCATTGACCCTATCAGCGATTTCGCGTTCAATGGCAAGCCATAAGCTTCGCTCAAGGGAAATCCCATTTCCGCCTCAAGACCAACCTTCCAGCTCCGGATGTGTTTTTGAGTCACCTGCAACACCCCGGGCCATGATTCTACGCTCAACGCTGTCACTAAATGATGTTCAGACTCCAGTCTCTCCAGTGCCTGCAGACCACACATTCTCGAGAAGAATCCGAGAGCTGTCGCTATATTCACCGTGGTTCTCGCGTAACATTCCGCTATTATTTGCACTTCACTTTTCTCCCTTTCTGTGATGTCTTCGAACCAAGTGACCAGGTCTTCTTTTTGAAACGACAGTATTCTGACGCATGACCGTCCATCGCAGATGTGCTCTCCGTTCCCACACGTCGAATCCAGACAACTACCCGGCTCCAATTTCTTTGCTGACCCTGGGTCGCTCGTCCTTTCGCTTGGCTCTTGCATCTGGGGCGTGATTAGCTTATGCAGCACACTCAACTTCGCCAGATCTTCATCTTCCGTTGGTGCCAACCTCACTCGCTCAGTGGTTTCCTCGATCAGACTCGCATGGGGATGTGGACACCAGGAGGGTCTTAATAACTTCCATACCACTCCCAAGTTCGTGGTTAACAAGCCATCTCCACCGCCCATGTTCACTTCAACTCTCTTGTTCGAGCGCGGTATGCTTATCACCTCTGGTGTTTTCTCAAGAATCAGGCCCAGGCTCGGCCCCTCTTTCTCCACCGCGTCTATCTCCATTATTCTTTCTGTCCAAAACTTCAGTAGCTCCGCTACCTCATGGTTTCTGTGGGCTCCTCCAGCTTCCGAGTCTAAGAAGGGATTGTAGGCTATTCCCATCACTCCAGACACATATTGGTATTCCCCCTTCTCACTGAGTCTCGAGTACTGTTCTGACGAGGCCAGGTTACGGTGAACATCATGTTCTTCCTCGAACTTCTTATTAGAGAACCTCCGTACCTCGTCCAGCTTTCGATGGTTCTCTAAGGATAGTCTGGAACCATCTTCTTTCTCTATTCCTGTACTCTGATATACGTTCAAGATGATCGTTGAGACTCTTCTCTCCATGGTTTTACTTCCACTTGCTCTCTGGTGGCATGCCAGGATGGTGCTATCAGACATCATTGACATTGTCCATCTCAAGAAACATGTGGCATCTTTTCTTCTAGCCAGGCTCAAGCCTGAATTGTCCCTGGCCACGTGTTGCATCAGTGCCTGATACACCTCTAGCTTCTTGCTTCCCAACTTCAGCCTGTCATACGAGGTCAATGTCTCCAACTCTATTCCCACCAGACTCCAGGTGAACATTAATTGTCCCGCAGTTCTAACGAAGGGATTCGCCATTAGTGGCGGTGCTGATGAGGATGTTCTCATCGCCTCTTCAAAATGATCCTTCAACAAACTCTGCCAGGACCTCTTCAGATGACTTGCCATCTCTATCTTATTAACCTCGGCTTTTTGCTGGGTGGCCCAATTGCGTCGCCTGCGAGCTATTCCACTGTCCAACTTCTTCAAGCAGTCCTCCATTTCCTTCAATGTTTCGAGGGCCACCCACCACGTCCGGGAAGTGTTCCTCGTCTTGTTCCTCTCCAATGGATCACTCGTCACTTGTTTGCCCATGTCCTGATGTGCCTTCGAGATCCATTCTTTGCCGATCTCCACTTCCCCTACCTGTCCGTTCGTTGAACCTCTCTTCACGTTTACCTTCTGAGGCTTGAAGTCTTCTTCTGACGTCGAACTGGTGGAAACCTCTATTTCCTTTTCTACTTCAAGTGGTTTCCTGAGCTCCGAGCTATTCTTGTATGCCGCCGTCTTGCATCGGGCCAAGACGATGGGCGCCGTCTCTCTCAAGTTTCCTTCCGAAACAGCATCCACTGAAGGACTACCCCATCCTTCCACTTCTCTCTTCCTCTTGCGAGTCTTCACATCTCTGCTCGAGGGTGTTGTGGCTATCATCATTGATTCGACCTCTCCATCCACTCCTTCCAACTCTTGCCTCCCCCCTGCTCGAGCCTTAAGGATATTAGTACTTTTAATCATATTACTAGTCCCAGCCTTATCCCTTTTTATACCATCAACCATTTTATCCACAGTTTTTTGTTTCAGAGTAGAGCTGTCCTCACATTTCTCTTTTCTAGTCTTTGATCGTGCGTTCCTCAGCTCCACTAGCTTGTTCAGCAGCTCTTTTCTTGCTTTCTCATCCAGGCCCGTTCCTATCAGGAGCGGTTCCCCGAATCTCACTACTGCGTCCCACAGTTCCTTCTTGAACTTGTCCAGCGTCGTCTCGCTGCCCACTTCTCGATTGAATTCCCCCAGGAATTCCTGCCAGGCGTCATCCTCGAGAGATCCCAAGAATATGTCCCTGTTCCCTTCGAACGTGTTCTTCTCCCTTTCCTCCGAGCTCAAGAGTAACATCCCCATGTTGAAGGTCTCACCTGCCAATGGCAACTCTAGGTTCTTCCGCGGGGACGGGTTCAGAGGCGGTGTGGCAGTATCTGCCCAATTCTCTTCGCTCAAGTCTTTCAACAGCTCTTGAGTGGTGAGTTCCTCCCCTGATGGCCCTGGTTCAGGTGTATTCCCCACCTCCATGTCTTCTCCAGCTTCACTGAGAGTTTCATCCATACTCTCTTCCTCTGATTCATTTCTTCTTCTCTCGAGAATTCTTTTGAATCGATCCTCAACGGGTCGACTCCTCTTGTCTCCAGGCGTGTCTACAGACAGTGGTGACGGTGTCGTGGGATCCAGCTTTTTATACTCCGTCAGGGCTACATGCAGTTGACCTGCTGCATCTAGTTCTGTTCCCTCCTGTGTCACCTCTACTTGTTCCAAGCCATAGGGTGCCTTGTATTTTCTCGTGGCAAATTTTATTTCGTCCACCAATGCGACGTGTCCCTCCATCACGATCATCCTGCCATCATCCCATATGGGTAGCATATTCTCAAGTCCTTCCTTTTCAAGAATCCTCAAGACTTTCCGCACCTCATATCCAGGAGGCTGCGAACCTCTACTCTTTTTCGCTTGCGTCGTCCACGAATTTACCTTCCTCTCGGTGACGTGGAAGTAGACTGCCGCCGTGTAGCCGATGAACAGGGGATCCCAGCCATCCGTGAAATGCCTCTGCGTTTCCTCCGTCATCATTTTCGCCATTATGGAGGGAACCACTAAGGGACTATTCATTCCCAAGGTCATCCTCCTGACTGTCGGGAACTCAGGCATGGTGGCTGGTAGGATTTCTTTCTCCATTATGGCCTCCAGCTCCCTCTTGACTAGTGCAAAGCACTCCTTCCAGGCGGGGATTCTCAAGACTTCTTGTCCGTTGGCCGTCAATGGGTTTAGGTTCCAGAACTTTGGATACATTTCAATGGGGCCCTCTCGCTTGCCTCCCATTCTGCATTGCATTTGTCCCCTGAAGTTGCACACCATCATCTCAGCATCTTTCACTTTTCCGAAGAGTACCGTGTTGCTCATACGCGCCCTGAGCACTTCCTGCTGACACCAATTCAGCGCTGTACCATCCAGTACGCTGATGAGACTCAAGTGCGTCACCGAGTGACGATACGTTATCACCAAGGGATCTGGAAACGCGTACGTCACTGCTGGACCATAGATGCAGGTCACCACCTCCTCTAGACCCCGGATTATCCCCATTGGGTCCGACCTCATTGCCAGGCACAGGTCCGTCAACAGAGGCATCCCTCTGTTCGCCTTCTCCCATTCTTCTCTCGAGGTTGGGTTCTCATCTTCACCCGTCATGTATCGATTCTGCATCATGAGGTATTGCACCAGCAGTGTCTTCAACCCTGCGGCACACTTGTAGGAGCTGGTTTCAATGCTCGTGTGGACTCTCCCCATAGACAGAGGTTCTCCATACTCCATTAACCGATGAAACGATACCAATTCCCCATGGGTCAAGAGTACTAGTGCCAGATACCCATCAACTCGAAGTGTCTCCACTCCTCGACTAAACATGTATGCTGGGCCCATGTTGAACAAGTATCTGGGGTAAACCAAATACAGGGCCAAGAGCAGGCTGATGGACATGCCCAGTATCTCCTGTACGAAGGCTCCGAAGATAGTCGCCGTGGTGCCGAACACTCCTGCCAAGAATTCTCTCTCCCAGCAAGGACTCAAGAACTTGAGAATCTCGTAATCTCTCCTAGTCTTCAATTCGCCGTTGGCGTGCTCTCTCCAAAATCCTCCAATCGTCACTTCATTGGCGGCCGAGACAAATCTAACCACCGTCATGTCTCTCGTTTCCGCTAGCTCCAGTTGCTTCTCTAGAAAACTCCAGATTTGTTTCACGAGGAGTGGTGCTTCCTCCCTCGTCTTATTCGTGACGTTCTCCAGCCTTGGTGTCAGGAATGGCCACCAGCCATCCTCTTGAGTCAAGCGATATTTCATCGATTCTAACTGTTTCTCCGTCTCGACCACATTTCTTCTCTCGTGGCTGGGACCTCTAGTCCTACTGGTGGAATTTGCGACTCTCACATCCATACTCCGGAACCACAGGCTGGCCGTCAACTGGTTTATTGCCGGGTGGTCGTCCCCGATGACTGGGCTGAACTTGAGTTGTCTAGCAAAGTTCGATATCTCTAGCAAGAGTACCTCATCCAATACAATCAAGACGTCGGCTAGTCCGTAAAAGCCCCTCAGCGCATGAGATATGTCAGCCCATGCCGCTGGTAATTCTGATCTGTAAAGTCTCAAGTTTACTGGCTCCAGCTCTCGATTGGGGGCTGCCATCAGAATCCGCCATTCACTCCCTTCCGCTATCAAGATTAAGACCGCATACACGAATTGTAGGGCGGGTGGCATGCTGGCGTATCCTGGGGATGTGGTAAACACCACCTTTGTCTTGGACCCAAATCTCGAGGCTACGTTCTCTTGTACCTCATTCATCGCCGCAAATAACGCCTGAATAGCCTCCCATATCTTCTTCGATGTCGGAATCTCCTTGCCCTTCAGTTGCTCAAGAAGTCCCATCGCGTGCAGGTGGTCATTCATTCCTGCAAACAATAGCAGCTCAGGTTCACAGGGCATCTCCGACTTTATTGCCACCACTAGGGTCAACATCTGGTTCAATTCGGCTCCTGGCAAAGAGTATACCAGAGTCTCCGGCCAGAACAACTTGGGAGACGTTCCTTCGAAGTCTGATCCCGCCACAATGATCACTCTTGCAGCAGCTGGATCTGCTCTATCATAAACTGCCAGAGTCTTGGCCAATTGGGTGCCGCCACAGGGCTTCCCGTACCTGGGATCCTCTGCCAACCCTGGACCTTCGTAAGCAGCGTCAGGCAACTCCATTCCCCCCGGGTTGAGTAGCTTGTCTACTACCTTCAATTGCGCCGGGGTTGCCAACCTGATCCTGGCGATGCCGGTTCGGTGCTTGGGAGGTTCTACTATAAGTCCAGGACTCCCTAGCTGCTTAAGAGGCCTGTAGTTAATGGGTCCCATGATCGTTTTTGTGGGAATTCCAGTCAGGTCTGTAGTCTCCATTAACTTCGTTCTCGAGAAATGCGCCTCGTGTGCTTTCAACCAGTCTACGCAATGATGTCTATTCAAGTCCTCATGCGACACTCGTTCGATCCCCAGGGCTTCCGCCAACTCTCGTCTGCATTCCAAGGTCTCTAGATCCAGTTCCCTCACCTTCTCAGGATATCTCAAGCGGGTAGTCTCCCTAGACTTCTTTTCTCTCCTGCCATCTGCCACCACCACGGAGGACATCGCCGAGCCCGGAGGCGTTGATGACTCTGCCTCCTCCGACTCCATTGGCGTGGCACTCTGCAATCGGGTCTGATTGCTCCTTGAACTGTCTCTAGTATCAACTCTCGCTCCTAAGCGACCAGCCAAGGCCCTCGAGGCAAGGAATGGTGGGTTGGGAGGTGGTCCTAACGTGAATTGGGCTGTCTCCAGCAGGTCCGCCTCTAGCGTGTTTATATGTTCCTGGAAGACGTCGTTCAGCCACTCCGCTCCCCTTGGCCTATCGAAATGGATTCCATCTTTCGAGGTGTCTTCAGGGAATCCCTTGTTCTCCATGCGTTCTGCAACGTCCAACAGCCTGAGAGGAAGCACACTGTTTCGGTGTATGTCTCGGATCGCCTTGTTCAGGTTCCGCACCCTCTGGTTCATTTCTAGGGAGTTTTGATCAAACATCATGTTATAGGGGACCGTGCATATCGTCAGCAGGATGGGATCCATTTGGATCCTCAGCTCCTCAAGAAGGCAACTCATCTTGTCGCACAGCCTCGTCACTTTCCTTGCTTCTCCTCTTGACACGTCGTTGGTCCCAACCATCAGGGTGACTGTGTAAACTTTGTTCATTCCTAGCATGTCCAGGGTTGCCAACATCTGTGGCGTAGCAGCTCCAGCGAAACTCAAGACTCCAGTCTGCCAATGTGACCGGATCTGGGTCAGCACCCGCACCAGGCTGTCCCCTATAATCAGGTGAACCGCACCCTCTGGCACACGAGGTGGCGCTAGATACTGCACCCAGGCTGCGTCGTGGAAGCAGTCCCTCCTGGCTTGCTGTTCCGCACTCCAGTCCAGCCGACTATGCTTGTGGTAGTTCCCCTCTGTGTTCTTCTTGTAGCTCGTGATCACGACGTTTCTGACCGGCTGTTCCCTCCAAGTCGGGGGAAGCTCTGGCCTTGTCGATCTTTCACGGCTCTGCTGCTGCAACTTCTCACCCAGCTCCTTCAGGCGCGATGAGGCGCCACTCACCTGACTGCCGCTCGAGGTCGAGGTTGGTGTATATCCTGGTAACACCACATCCATCAGAGGACGTACAGGTTGGGTCTCTAGATTGCGCAAGGAAGGCGTCACGTCATTCGGTATCCAGACCTCTAACCCTTCACTCATGTGTTCCCTGGCCTCGCGGTCAAGGTTGAACCGTCCTCTAGCCCTGGGAGCTTCATCCACCTCCATGCGTGACTCTGGCCTCGAGCTTGTCACCACCCGTTCGTTTGACCTGGCTCCCTTTTGTGCGTCAAGCTCGCGTTGTCGTTGTTCTATCCTTTCCAACTCCGACTTTAGTTGATCGCGATTCGCGGCGTTCTCCCGCACCTTTAGCGCCTGCTGATGTTCCGCCCTTAGCATCTCAAGTAACTTCAACGTCTGATCTCGCTCGTCGACTGCCTGGTCTCTCTCCAGCTGAAGCCTCTCCCTATCCAACTTCGCCTGATCCCGATCGAGGTTCGCTTTATTCCTTTCCTTCAGCGCCTTCTCAAGCTCTTTCCTTAGGACTCCCAGCTCCGGATATGCCTCGGTCGTCTGTTGCGCTCGCGACATCGACGGCACCTTACTCGAGCTCTGGCCCGTGGATCTCGCTGTTGGCCTCGTCGGTAGCGGGAACTCTCCTGCGCCGTGTTCGGTGTTGTTACTCAGGCCGGGATTTCTTGCCAAGTCAAAGCCCCTTACTCCTCCATCCGCATTCCAAGACAACCATCTGGTCTGTGCTCGATTTGATATGCCCTCAGTGGTGTAGCCGACTATCAAGACAGCCTCCGTCGCAGACTCCCTGCACTCGCCCTGGTCCTCCAACTGGAGGATCGCATTCAGCATCACCGCCATTCTCTCGTCGATCTGGGTGTGGTCCAGGTCCCTCAAGCGTCTGTACAGCTCGTCAAGAGTGGGCCTCTGCAGAGCCGTGGGCATAGAGTTCCAGAATCGGTCTGCCATTCTTTATAACTTCGGGATGTGTGTAGATAGATGTCAACCAGCTCAAGAATTACCTTACCAACTCAAGAATTACCTTACCAACTCAAGAATTACCTTACCAACTCAAGTATTACCCAATTCAAGAAATCTCTAGAAATCTTCTCTTGCAAGCACTTGCTGTAGATCCGGATTGTCGCGTGTTCAATCAAGATTCTCTTTTTCTGTTTCTCGCTTGAGTGTAGTTGGATATTCAACTTTGTTTTCAAACTTGATCTGAAAACATAAAGCTCATTAAAACTTAGTATGTCACGTTCCTAACCTAGAGACCCCCCTTCTACCCATATGATTAAAATCTTATCATTCACATATCACTTAAAACAATTTGATTGGATCTCCCTTAAGAACATGCAGATTCATTTTATGTTTTAGCACCATCAATTCTTTCTTTTAAAATTCAATTGTCATGCCAATCACATCTTAAGATCCCTTTACCTGCGCCGCACCCCAGTACCTGACTCAAGACTCCTCCCTCACACCCGACCTGGTACCTCCATGTACCCGACTCAGGCGATGCTCAAGTAGTACTTCTTGTGAAGATGCACCATTATCTCTGTTTCTGCAAAGACCACATGTAGGATAGCGTACAATTCCCTCGAGCTCAGTTTGCCCCTGTTTGGGTCGTACACCGGCATCGAGACCTCCACTATTCCTCTTTCAATCATGAAGTCACGTAGTCTTGTCAGTGCCAATATCACGTGTTCGGGATCAATTGTGTTTCTGTCGTTGACTCTCGTTACTAGGAAGCAGAGGTATTTGCCCGGGACTTGTGCCACTGACGGTGGAAGCGCTGCTATGCCTCCCAGTCCTGGCCTCTGTCTGAACAGAAACTCTACGTTCTGGTACTCTCTTTTGAAGTCAGCCTCCAATCTTGATTTGAAACTCATGTCCGCCGTGATGCAGATCGCGCTGGTCCTGTTTGACAGGATGAAGTCGCTATCTGTTATCATGATGTTCTCTGAGTATTCATTGGGTATTTCGAATTTCGTTTTGAAATTCCTTCCTATGGTAGGCTCTGGTTCTTCTTCCTCCAGTTCCAATCCGCTTGTTTCCCTCACTTCCTTGAGCTTCTTTATCATCAAATTTTCGGTGTGGGTAAGTCCTACCCCCACTCCCCGGACAAAAATATTTATCGACGTCCCCGTCGATGTAGTCGGGTCTGAATTGTCCTTGGGGATGTCCAGTGGCCTGTCTGTTGCTGTCCATCCGAAAAGAGGGTCCTCTGTCTTCATGTAATTTGCTGCTGATACATCGATTTGCTGAATGCTTTGTCCTTCACGGCTCTCGCCCTTGACATCACGCATCCACTCTAGAATCCTCAAGTTCGTGTTCTCCCTCCTTTCTATCTCACTCCGTTCGAGATCCGTCTCCAATTCTGGCGTCGAGTAATCGTCCTGCGGATAATGTCCACCATCGTCAATGACCTGCCATTCCTCTCCGGCCTCCAGTTCGCCTACGCTTAGTAGTTCATCGCCCAACTTGTCTGGCTGTATCTTATCGATTAAGAAGTCATCCCCGTACCTATTGTACCTCATGCCTGTGCGTTTACGATTGCCAGTCCTGGTTTCCGGTGGTGTTGGTCGATCCGGCTCCATCCACTTCGGTACCTCGTTTTGCTCGGGATCGTTCCAGTCTTCTTCTACAAATGAACCTGCATCCGACTCCACTTCTATCTTTTCGTTGTCGTCCAAACTCAAGTTCTCATTACCATCATTTTTCTCTCTAGTGCCTTTCTCATTCACTTCGCACGCTGGTTCCACCACCAGGTACTCAAGACCTTCCATGTCTTTTGGCAGGCACCAGTCCTCCGGAGACGGAATGTGAGGCTTCAGATTTTCGTAATGTGCTGCTCGCCCTGTACTCAAGCGATAGAACCTTCCTTGTTGATGTACTTCCGTAATCATGAACGGTCCTCTCCATTTCTTGAGTAGTTTCTTTGTTCCCTTGGGCGGTATGACATTTTGGAAAACCCACACGTATTGGCCCACTTCGTATGGCTTTGCTCTTAGTATCTTTTCGTCATATTTCTTGCGTTGCCTCATTTGCGCTTGCGCCGTGTTTCTCCGACATAGCTCGTTTAGCTCTTGTTGTCTTTTGATCGCTTCCTTCACGTATGCTTGAGGTGACGTCCTCTTCCCCTCGTACTCCGGGTAGAAGAATGTTAGAGGCATTGCCCTTTCCCTGCCTGTCAACATCATGAAAGGACTGATACCCGTCGTTGAGTGCTGAGTACTATTATAGGCTCCTACTACTTGTGGCAGGTATTTGTCCCAGTCCGTCATGTATCTCGAGCAGTACACCCTGAGCATGTTGACCAGTGTCCTGTTCTGTCTCTCTACCAACCCATTGGTCTGTGGATGATAGGTCGTCGAGTGTGTTTGAGCAATGTGTGATCTCTTCATCAATTCTTTTGTCAAGTCCCCCACAAAAGCCTTGCCGTTGTCTGACTGGAAAGTCATTGGACAACCATATCGCGATATCCAATGCGTTATCAGGTGATCACATGTCTCCTCTGCTGAGGCTGTCTGGCACGGAACCGCTTCCGCCAACTTGGTGAAGTGATCTATTATAACTAGTATTTGGTTATAACCCGACTCCGTCATGCAGATTTTCTGATGGTCTATCTGCACCACTTCATTGAATTCCGAACTCTCGACAGACTTGAGGGGAAACTTCATCTTCCTTGGGTCTTTTACTTGAAGGCATGCTAGGCAGGCATTCACCCATCTCTCGCAAGCTTTTCTCATTCCCGGCCAGTCAAACCTGTGAAGTATCCTTTGTTGTACTTTATCTATCCCCTGGTGGCCCATCTGGTCGTGTGATCTGAAAAGCACCTCCGTTTGGTACAATTGTGGTAGTATGATGAGGTTGTGTTTGTGTAATATTTTTTCCTCATCTCTTCTCTTGCACGCTATCACCCCTTCAGCTGTGTGATAAAGTAAATCTCTCTTCTCTTTGTAGAACTGGCTCAAGATCTTGTAGCTGTCTTCCTCAAGTTCCCCCTTCTCCTTGACTCCCGAATGGATCCATTTGGAGAGATTACTTGTCATTTTGTCATTCTTCTGGGCCCTTATTAGGTCAGACAGCCTGTATCTCGCCTTAACGTGCTCCTTTAGCGCCATGATCTGTCCATTCATCTCACCAGGGTTGTGGATGTCATCGCTCAGTTTCACACATATCATCCTTTTCACGATTTTCATGTCGTCTTCTGGTACCAGATTCGTTCTGACGTTTGAGTTGCACGATAGTTCCCTTAGTGGTTTTCTTGAAACTGCTATTTTCTCGAGCTCTTCACCACCTCGTACCTCTTGTATTTCCAGATTATACGTCCCTGAAGATGGATCCGTCTGTAATTCCCTGTCGTGCTGTCTTATCTTCTCTTCCGCCAGTATCATGCATAGACTGTCTTGGTCTTCGCTGCTCTCATCCGAGTCTTCATCCCACTCTTTACGCTCCCCGGACAATTTCCCTTCTCCGGTTTCGTCTTCTTCCATGAATCTGGACCACTCCCCGGACTCTTGATCTAGTCCCAGGTGTCCAACTTCTTCTCTGAATGTTACTTTCTTATCCCTGACTTTTGTCTGCTCCAGAATTTTTTCGGGGATTTTTTCAACTAGTGATCGCACGACTTCCTTGCTATCAGTGATGCTTCCTTTTGAGACATCAGTATTGTTCACTGTTTCTTCTCTCCGAAGTATGGTTAGTTCCGGTGCCTCCTGACCTTTCCCTTGGATCACGGGCTTGTCATCTGATAGTTTCTCAAGCAACCTCATTAAGTCTTCATCTATTCGGACCGTTCCCTCCTCTACCTGGATGAGATCATAACCTTTTGCCTTGAGTGTTTCCCTCACGATCTTGGATTTGAGCATTATTCCTATCGGAATCCCTCTGCTTTTCTTCAAGATGGTCTTTTCAAGAGGCTCTTCCGGCAATTCGGGATGATCTTCAATCGGTTTGCCTGATTTGTCCAGCCATCTCGTGAGTGGAAGACTGTCGTACGTTTCTTTGTCCATGAAGGAGAAGCCGTCTTTGATCTCAGGTCTGTCCGCCTCTCTTTGTTCTTGCCTCTCGTAGAACTCCGTCTTCTTACTCAAGCTGTCAGCATTTTGATGTTTATCTCGTGTTCTGTGCTCAATTATCATGTTGTATCCATCCAAGCGAACTATCCACCTCCCAATATAGCTCTGGTCCATTGAGTACGTTTTCAGCCAGCTTAGTGCTCGGTTGTCGACTCGCAGCTTGAAGGGCTCACTGCCTAAGTATGCTCTGTATTTTTCGACAAAGGTGACCACCGCAAACATCTCTGCTTTCGGTGCCCCGTACTTCATTTCTGTGTCACTTAGGACCTTGCTCCCGTATGCTATTGGTCTCAAGACTGTTTTCCCATTCCATTCTTGTTCTTGATGGAGAATCCCAGAAATAGCGACTACTGATGCATCCGTGTCTAGCACGTACATCCCTTTCTCAGTCGGCATACCCAGTACTGGTGCCTCACATAGCTCTTTCTTTATTCTCTGGAATGACTCTTCTGCCGCGTTGTTCCACGTGAACTTCTTGCCCTTATGTCTCATTAGTTGTTGCATCGGGTATACCTTGTCCGCATAGCCCTTGATGAATTCTCTATAATAGTTGGCGAAACCCAGGAAGCTCATCAGCTGGTGCTCCGTCTTCGGTGATTTCCAGGTTAGGACTGCTTCCACGGCGTCTGGATCAGGTCTGATGCCGTGCTTATCTACCATCCTTCCCAAGTATTTAATCGAGTCCTTGAGTATCTCGCACTTTGATGGTTTACACTTCAGCCCCGATCTTTTCATGCACGCGAACACCTCGTCAAGCCTCTCGATGTGGTCTTTTAGTGTTGGCGTTGCTATTACCACGTCGTCCACGTAGCACATTACCAGGTTGCCGTACTTCTTCGTCACGCCTATCAACGCGTGTGCCATCAGCCGCTGAAACGTGGCTGTTGCATTGCAGAGTCCAAACGGCATCCGTTTCCATTGAAACAGACCCAACTCACAGGCGAACCCTGTCTTGTCCCTGTCTTGCTTCCTTAATGGTACCTGCCAAAAGGCCGAGCCTAAATCAAGAGTCGTAAAAAATTTCGCATCACCTAACTTCGAGAGGCTCTCATCAATTCTAGGTATGGGATAGGCATCCTTCACCGTGACGGAGTTCAGGTATCGAAAGTCACAACAAAACCTTAACTGGTCGCCTTTCTTTTTGGCCATCACTACTCCACACGCCCACGGTGACTTGGATGGTTCTATCATGTCATACTCTAGTAACGTTTCGATTTCTTTTCTACACGCGTCCGATTTGTGTGGGGTCATGCGCCTCGCCCCCTCCCTGTGTGGTACCGCGTTTTCCTCAAGTTCAATTTCATGTTCAACAAAATTACAACACCCGATATCCGCCTTATGCCTTGAAAAAACCTCCTCGTTTCGCTCTAGTACGTCCTTGATAGCTTCGAGCTGTTCATCTTTCAGTTTGCCCCTTAAATGTTCAATCTCCGGCAGAACCGGTTTATCAATTTGCATTTCATCTAGTGTGAGTCGCTCTGGAAAGTTCGAACAGCTCGAAAGCCCATCGTCCGTTTCTGACTTAAGTGATTTGATAAGACCTGAAGAATCTTTTATTCTCTGCAATCGTCTCAAGATACAAATTTTGTCCCTGTGGTTGGGACAATCAACAACTTCATTTTGTTTTGAGTTTTCAATTGTTTCATATCGAGTTTTAACCGGTAAAGCATAACCCAGTTTCCGCCCTCTCTGTATCGTGATCGGTATATCAAGGGTATTCAACAAGACACTGACGCAGAGGCCGCTCTTCGTTATCGAAAATGATCTTCCTAAAACAGCAGCGCTTTGACTATTAGGATTTGGAACTATACACACTTGCTTGTTATCGCTTAGTTCATTATAATTTTTCATCCTCAAGCTTACAATTGCCGCTTCATTAGCTTTTAACCTCACTCTCCTACTCAAGAATACCGGTGCTTTGTTTTCATTTGCCATTATTAAATTTACCGGTTTGATTGCGTACCTCCTATCCGGGTTCCGTATCCTGAACATTGCATTATTTAGATCAATCGTTACGTCGAAATTCCTGATGAAGTCTCTGCCCAAAATGAATTGGTCAGATTCATCTAGGTTTTCTACCACGATGAAGCTCATCCACAGGTTACGTTCCCCCAAATTGAGGGCTATTATCGGCGTCCTGCCCAGCACCCGTAGGGCCCCTTTGTTTGCAGCTGACAGCCGTATTCTCGAGTCTATCAAGTCACCTTTGTCAAAGCCCATCTTTTCCCATGTTTCGATTGGTATGACGCTCAAGACTGCTCCCGTGTCAAGTAATCCACGCAACTGAGTCTTTTTGCCATTTATGTCTAGCACGTGCCCTGTCACGTCTGCTTCCGTCCCGATGTGCATTGCATCTTCTTCAAGCATGGCACAGTGTCCGATCGATCTTACTTTCAATTCTTCTTTCCCTACATAGATTTGTCCAATTAGGTCTTCGTCGCATGTTATCATCGTCTTGGTATAGATGTTGATTCCATCTATATTTAGCATGACCTCGTGTGGACCATAAGCTTCAGTGTACCTATTATCAACACGTACCGATTTGCTGCCCCCTCTCGTGAGTAGTGCCCTGAGCGCTCTAGAAGTCGTTTGTGGACTTATTCCACTCAAGTAGTCTGCATACACGTCAATGTGCATTATCGTCTGGTCGCTCGGCTCGCTCAAGTTTCTGGTTACCTCGTGTCCGCCCACTGTGATTATCGACATTATTCTTGCTCCGATTTTCGATATTCCAAAAGGTTTACCTGTCACCATCTTCACGGTGTTACAATTCCCGGTCTTCATTGAGCCCGTTCTAGCCTCTGGTATTGAGTTCGATCCGGTTAATGCTCCGTTAAAATTCTGTCTTTCGATCTCCAACTTTAGTCGTTGCTCTATTTCTTTCGCAGCCAGATCTTGTTTCACTTTGGCAATTGCTTCCGTCGCCGCTTTCTCATAATTTATCTCTAGAGAACTTCCGGCCGCGGACTCTAACGCACCGCTAACATGTGTCACAGCTTTCACTGTCTTCGTCGGCAATTCGGTGTTTGGTGCCCCCAAGTTCCTAGATTCAAACTCGTTTTGCCTGTTCCGCTGATTCTGCACCGCCGCTAATGCCAACTTATGTTTGGGGTGATTCTGGTCCTTGACCGCTTCCCAGAACAAGGGACAATCCATTCTGAAGTGCCCCTCCTGGTTACAGAAGAAGCACCTGGCGCCTATCTTGATGATTAAGCCATTATAGTACTCGTGTTCCTCCATCTGGCTCATATCCTCTTCATCCGGTGCATAACCTAGGCTCTTCATGCCTTGTTTGTACGTTGTGCAGTCAGCCACATGATGATCCGCTGACCCGCAGTTCGCGCATGATCTGCGCTTGTCCATATCATCTCTAGGTTTGTACCATGATGACCTCTGGGGTTGGCTTCCCCCTTGCGTGTTCCTGTTTTCGGAATATGAGTACTTCTTAGGTTTCATCAGCATGTATTCTCTTGATTTCTGTCTCATTTCTTCTGGGGTGGGTGCGCTGTCCTTCGACAATGTGTAGTATGTTGCTAACATTGTCCTTAAGTCATCACTTTTCACCCCATCGATGAACTTCGAGGCAATGCTAAAGTTCCGTCTATTTGTCGACTCCTCTGGGTCACTCCTCCTTCTCAAGCTCTCGAGGTCATCTAGGAACCGATCTATTGACTCGTCGTCCCTCTGCCTTCTCTTTTCAAATCGCATCATCGCTTGGTGACCCTTCATGCCTGACCCGAACCGATTCAGCAATATCTCGAAGATCTTGTCCGCGGTGTCGCGTTCTTCCTCCTTCTTTGCGACCACGCATTTTAATGCCGTTCCTTCCAAGTTGCTCAGTATGGCTGTACATGCTTGTCTTTCGTCACTCAAGTTATCTTGTTCTAGATGTAATCTCATCACTTCCACCCAAGTGTCAATGCATCCATCGGAGTCGTCCTTGAATTCTTTTGGCTTCTTGAATGTCTTTCTTGATTTTCCCTCTCTCCTGTCGCTCGAGTCAGTGTTCCTCGTGGCGAAGGCCTCTAGAGTCCTGTTCATCATCTCCCAAGTGCTGGCCCATGTCATAGCATCCGGTCCTGTGTTGCTGTTAGCTGTTGAATCTCCCGGAGCAGTCGTTGTATTCGACGTTCCATTCTTCATTATTGTTTTCGCAGCTGTTGGTGCTATGCTTATCGCATCCCTGGTTAAGGGCAACGGTGTCGATTGTCGTTTGTTCCTTTGTGGTTCTGCAAAGTCGACTCTGGTGCCTTGCGTACGATCCGCTGCCGGTCTTTCTTGTGGAGTAGAACCTCTCAAGATTGCATCCAACTTCGCCTGTATTGCACACGAACTCTCGGCTTGACTCTTGCTCATTGTGTCCATTCTCCTTTCCAGGCTCCCTAATTGGCTGTTAACATCATCATATCGGTTCTTCAACTGTTGCATGTCTGTTTTGATGTTCTTTTCTCGTTCTTCATTGGTGGCTTCTACCTTGTCTGACATCTCCTTGAGTCTCTCCTCTGTTGCCTTAGCCAGGTTAAAATAACTGTCTAGATACTCGTGCTTGTTGTATCTTATTTCCTTTTTTATCACCTCTCTGTCTTCTTCACTGTGCTTAAGTCTTTTGTCAATCTGATTTAATTTCGCCAACAAGTCACCCAGCTCAATGGTAGTCTCTTCATGGTCAGCTGTCGGTCTCTCTTCGGCCGTAGCCTCTGCTTTAGCTTGTTCCTCTCTTGGATTGGCTTCTGAGGTCTTCGTGCTCACTGTCCCAAACGTTCGTGCTCTTTCTGCTTTTGGTTCTTCAATCACGTTTTCTTTTGTTTTTATTCCGAACATTATTCCCAATTTTTCCGTAAAAGATGTCCTCTTTACTTGAGAGTCTTCTTTCACCGTTTCTTCGGTGTTGCTTATTGCATCTTCCGCGTCATCTATCGGTGAGAACTCTATGGGTTTCTGGTTCGGTTCCTCTGCATTGGGCATTGGAGTTGACTCTGTCGCCATCTTCCTTGTTTCATCCACACTTTGATCGGGTGTCTCTAGATCAATCTCGATGGTGGGTTCTACTCGCTCCCCTTCCGTGCCCTCTTTCGCCCTGTTCTCCGCTGTACTCCTTGTGCTGACCATGTTAACTGAAAAGTTCGTCTTCGTTATCTTTGGGCCCGTTGATGTCGTTCCGCGCAGCGATGAATTATATTTCGTGTTTGATCCACTTGACCTTTTTTCGAGCACCGGTACCCTACTCCGCCTCATTATTTCTATTTACAACTGCTTCTATTTACAATTTTATTATATACACGATTCTATTCTAAGGGTAAAAAAAAATATTTTTTGTGGTAACAAATTCTGTACAACGTGTTAAAAACCTTATCCAATTCTCTTTCTAAAACCTCCGAAAAATTTTCCTTAATTTGGTCTTAACCCTACCTATTTCGATTTGTCTTATTCTGTCTTAAAACGCACTTGTTGTAATTTGACTTCAATTTCTATACCGTCCCAAGACTATTCGTCACTATCACAGTACTCTCCGTTAGTGTCCTAAGACCCTTGTACCAAGACCACTGTTCCAAGACTAGTGTCCCAAGACTACTGTCCCAAGACCAGCGTCCCAAGGCTAGTGTCCCAAGACTACCGTCCCAAGGCTAGTGTCCCAAGGCTAGTGTCCCAAGACTACTGTCCCAAGTGTAGTGTCCCAAGACCAGTGTCCCAAGACTACTGTCCCAAGACTAGTGTCCCAAGGCTAGTGTCCCAAGACTACTGTCCCAAGACTAGTGTCCCAAGGGTAGTGT
This sequence comes from Symsagittifera roscoffensis, assembly GCF_963678635.1. Lineage (NCBI taxonomy): Eukaryota > Metazoa > Xenacoelomorpha > Acoela > Convolutidae > Symsagittifera > Symsagittifera roscoffensis. Next base: position 38,849,860 of record NC_087071.1, read on the forward strand.
CCCAAGACTAGTGTCCCAAGACTAGTGTCCCAAGGGTAGTGTCCCAAGACCAGTGTCCCAAGGCTGGTGTCCCAAGACTAGTGTCCCAAGACTAGTGTCCCAAGACCACTGTCCCAAGACTGTCCCAAGACCACTGTCCCAAGACCCTGTCCCAAGACCACTGTCCCAAGACCCCTGTCCCAAGACCCTGTCCCAAGACCACTGTCCCAAGACCCTGTCCCAAGACCCTGTCCCAAGACCCTGTCCCAAGACCACTGTCCCAAGACCACTGTCCCAAGACCCTGTCCCAAGACCACTGTCCCAAGACCCTGTCCCAAGACCCTGTCCCAAGACCACTGTCCCAAGACCACTGTCCCAAGACCCTGTCCCAAGACCACTGTCCCAAGACCCTGTCCCAAGACCACTGTCCCAAGACCCTGTCCCAAGACCACTATCCCAAGACTGCTCTGTCCCAAGACTTCTTCGGTCTTGTCCCAATACTCGTCACGGAGTGTCTTCCTCGTTGTAGGGTCTTCTTGAACCACCGTACCTTGTACCACCACTCAAGCTCTAGTAAAATTTTCCCAAAAACCCTCTCTTAAAAGCCAAATGCTGACCCCCCTCTTCTTTTTGGTTGTTTCTATTTCAATGTAGGTGCGCAGGTATCTTGTGATCACCTGTTCGTATAAAACCAAACACAAATCCTCAATAAAATGCAACAAAAATTTTAAGTAAGAAAAATAATAAAAACAGAAAAATGAGCCCACCTAAAATTTAAAGGTGACCAATGTCTACCTTTCGTCTAAAAAAAATGTCTGGTACCTAATTGCCACGCGTTTTCCTCCCCCCACTAGTGATCTTATGGGGTATCACAAAAGCTGTCTATATCCGGTCCCCCCTACCAAACCAACCAGCGTACCAGCCTTAACTCGAGTTGGATTTTGGATCTCCACCTAATATTACCAACGCGTGTTAATTTCTAATGTAACTAAGTCAACGATGTCGACTAATTAGTTACTCTAATTTCCCCCTTTTTGCAATTTACAACCGCCAACCTCTAGCCTAACCAGTCCCCCTTCTAACCTCCCCCCTTTCTAGCCCCCCTTCTTAAGCCTAAAAATTACTTTAAGCGCCGGGTGCTAAACCTCTCAAGAGAAAACCGTAGACCTGTTTCCAGGCCTGCTCAAGTAAAAACGTTCCTCAAAACTGGGGGATTTCGCTTATCCAATTTTACACTTATCTCCTATAATGTAATGTGGATTCTAACGATACCCGTTCTGCCCAACTCGAGAACTCGAGAATTGCCAAATCCTTCTTGGCTGCTTTCCCACTCGACTGGTCACCTGTTCCAGTCCAGTCTCCTATTGGTTCAGCCAAGTGTCCCTGAACCACTTTCCCACTCGGCTGGTCACCTCTTCCAGTCAAGTCTCCTATTGGTTCAGCTCAGTTCCAAGCTATCTGAAAACCCTTGACAACGCCCCACTTCGGGCACTTTATTCAGTTTACTGGTTTAAATTGCTAGGTTGATCGAAACGATCGAACTTGTAAAACAGTATGGGTATACTATTTAATTAATATAAAGGTTTGATCCAACTAATCTGGTGTCAAAGTCACTGTCTTTTTTCGTTTTATGGTTTTTGTTCCTTTTTCTATTCTTTTTTGGTTTTTGTTTTGCTTTTTGTCTTTTTGCTCGTGTTTTTGTCCCCCTAGTTGCCCCCCTTTACTCGGTTAGCTAAGCCTCGTTCGGAGAGCGTACCAGGAAATTTTCTCGAGTTTTCTTAAAAAGCTATCACGGTACAACCGGAAGGTTTGCACGTTCCTGTCGAACCGTACCGCCGGTACTCTAGAATGGGCATTCAGCCCGAAGCTGTCTCAAGTGGGTTCGACTCCGTAGTCTTGATGTCGTAAACACCCAGGAGCGCCATAAAAACACTATGTAACATTCGTCTACTACAGTCACACATGAGGCTTAAGAAAAATAGGCCCTATAACTATTGGCTCAGGAGTCAGGGACACTATCTCTTGTGTTTTTCCACCTCAAATCAGTCGGAGCCAATTCGGATCGCTTGTGACATGAGACTACGACCCGCTACTGCTTAAGGCTACTACCAAAATATCCCCCCACTCTAGAATTAAGAACGTCCCCATACTTAGGTCTCAAAATACCCAAAATACATGAACGCCGTTAAAAACCGGGTTGGAACAATCCGTTAAGTTGCTTTTTTATTAGACAGTGGAACTTTGATCCATTTCAGATGGATCAACCTAAAACTCGCCTTACCTCAACATAACAATCATAAAACACACTCTAGAAATTTAAATTAAGGACTCACATGTTGGTGCGCTCAAGCACAGGAAGTAATTAAATGGGTGAGCAACTCTAGAATTAACTATGGTAACTAGATAAGTTCAATGTTTATCAGTTTGAACGACAAAGGTAAGTTTGAACTCAAGAACGAAGTTTTATATGAACCATTGGGACACTCAAGCTGTCCACCTTTCCGCCGAAGGTTCACTCTGGTCCAGTTTGAATAATCGCTCTCTCGGGGATACTCTGTCTTCTATTTCAGATAGGACAGCTCTACTCTTGTTCACTATGATGGAAATTGCGAATAGCAATTTCCCACTCGTTTTTATTTGACAACTTCCCCGCAATTGTTCTAAAATTGTTCTGATTTCTTTTTCTGATTTTCAGTTATCGCGAGAAAATCGTGCATGACATGTTCCATTCGAAATTTTTAAAAATTAAATTTCACTCCAAAATCAAGTGTTTTCTGCTCTTCTCAAGGTCAAACTTCCAAACATGACCGACTGGCACAGAACTGGCTGAGTTTCATAGTGGTAATTCATACATGTAAAATTTCTCCAACACTCGTCACCCCTGAGTTTTATCAAACCAGCACCGATCATTATTCTAAATATCAGCCATCTGTAAGCCCAGATGACAACTTTTGAAGGCGAGCATGTTTTAGGAAAATGCGACAAAGACAAAAGAGGTACAAAGAAAATACCCAAAAACCCGGTTTCCAGTAATTGAGACTCCCAGCCAAATGAGAACCAGCGCTGACCGACGTTCACTATCGAGTGATACAAAAACCATAAAAGAAACATAATTACAGAATTTGCCCGTGCCGTCAACAGCACAAAAGCGGAAACAAAAATACCAACAGCTGATAACAGATTGGTATAATAATCAAAGTCAGTCGGGTTTTCGTAATCGATAAACCAAAGCAGAGTAGGTACTTGAAAAAACTTTTCGAATTTTGAAATTTCCCCCAATCGTTTGGACATAAAAGACATGTGAAGATTTCCCGGAAGAAGCCCTCTTGATCCAATCAGCGCCAAATTTTGATTAAGTGAAATCAAGAAAGCCACAAAATATAGAAAACCTAGGTACCGAATCACAACTATCCTTGTCAGATAGAACGTGCAATTCAGGTGTTCAAAAGAACTCATCTCTGATTCTATATTTTCATCAATTTCTAAAAACTAGAACTTGTAAAAATCTCCTATAACTTCAAGTTTTAAGCTTGATTTTTCCTTTAAAAGTTTCCGATTCCCAACAATTTTCCCTTCCTTGAAAAAGAGTGTTTCCACTCACAACTGAGCTGCATACCGGGTACGACATAATTGGAGGCAAAAAATCAAAGAAAAGTTATATCTCGAAAACTACAAGGATTTGAGCAGTCAATTTCAAAGGGAAAATTGAGGTACTTGAGTTTATGCATTTTATATTTCCTTGTTTTATTTTTTATTATTTTTAACTTTAACTGGTGAATTTACCATCTTTCCAAAAAAAATTCAAAGGCAAGATTCGCAACATCTGATAGTACATTAACAGTTTCCAACAATGGGATTGAGATCTTCGAATAAAATTTCTTGAGCTGAACTTATTCATTTAAAACTTCTTCTAGAGTTGCTTTATTATGATTATTCACCTAATTCTAGAGTAAATTGTTGTGATAAACTTTTAGCCTAATTGTTGTGATAAACTTATTAAATAGATTTATGTTTGATGTTTGTGCCTGTATGTGGAGCGCCCTCTGAGGGATTTTAGAGACAGGTCTGTCAAGTGGCTTTCTGTGGGGAGGTGGGAAACTGGAACTGGCTTGAGGAGTCTGGTGGTGCGCCGCTGGACCTACTGAGCTCGGGTGAGATTGTTCCTTGTTTTTGATTTGTATAATTCGATTTTAAAATTTAAATTAATTTAGTTGTCTTTTTTTTATTTGCTGATTTGTAAAATTACCACTAACCGCTTATCATTGGTTAGTTCAGTCCCCTAAAGTCCAGTCAAAATCCTTTTTTTTTACCTTCATGCGTCAAGATGAGGAAAAACAACGAAGAGTGCACAAGCAAAGATTGCTTAAAACCTTCAGGACTGATAAATTAGATTAGATGTGATTGTTGTTCTAGTTGGTATCATATCAGTTGGTAAAATATCTGTTCTGTATTTTTCAGATACAAATTTAATTTTAAAAAAAATCATATCAGTTGTGTAAATATTTCTCTTAGCGACTCTAAGAAAACCCAATGGTTTCAGTGTCCTTTATGCGTTGATGTAAAATCTGTTAATAAAGCAACAATAGGTAATTATTTAGTGCCAGACAATTATGTTAATAGAGCCATCTCCAATGTCCGAGTACTCAAGAGAGTACCAAAAGACTCGCGTGTTCCCTTGGCGGAAAGTCTGTCGGACAAAATAAATGACATCGTCTACAATGTAAAAGATGTTACAAAATGGCTAATTTTTTTAACGTCGGTCTTGTTTTTTTTGGAGCAACCGAAAAGAAGTGGACGCAAACAGACCACAAGCATAAGTTCTTTGACAAATAAAAAAATTCGAGCAAATGACGTGTCACTTCCAAAACCCCATCCCCAAGTTTCAAGCCCGCCTCTGAGTGACCTCGAGCAGAGAATCAAATTAATAAGTAGTAAGCTCGATGAAGGAAATGTAAAGGGAGGAATAAGGCTTGCTGCGTCGGATGACAAAATCGCTCCTTTTTCAACTGATAACTATCAAAAATTGTTGTCTAAGCACACGCAGCGAGCCAAATTTGCAGCTCCAAATCCAGAAAAGTTGGATAGTTTTTTGGCAACCGATTTCGACCTATACAAAGCGATGATGTCCTTTCCAAACGGATCAGCAGCAGGTCCTGATAAAAAAGTTCCTCAAATTTTTAAAGATCTTGTTAGTAAGTCGAATGGCAGTGCAGGACGTATTTTCTCAAATCGCTTACTAAGCTGATAAACCTGTTTGGAGATGGCAAAATACCCGAACCACTAAGACCTTTCTTTTTTGGCGCAAAGCTTATCGCCCTCATAAAGATAGACGGAGGGTTGAGACCGATTGCCATAGGCAACACGCTGAGACGTATCGCGTCTAAATGCGCTGGAAGCAAGGCCCTCTCCGAGCGACAAAATTTTTTCGGAAACATACAGGTAGGATGCGGTATCAAACGAGGAGCAGAAATAGCTGCGCACTCGTTTCGAAACCTAATTGAACGCGACAACAATCCAAAATGCACTGTTCTTTTAAAACTAGATTTCAAGAATGCCTTTAACTCTTTAAACAGAGAAACAATGCTGAATCATGTTTATTCAAATCGCCCCGAATTGTATAATTACACCCATTGCGCGTATGGTAAACCTAGTTACCTTTTTTACGGAAGCTCTGTCATAATGTCAGAAGACGGAACTCAGCAAGGTGATAATGAAGCCCCACCCCTTTTTGAGGAAACAATTCATACACTAGTCAAACAGTTGGAGTCGAAATTTAACATCTGGTATTTAGATGATGGGAATTTAGCCGACAACTATAAGGTAGTACTCCGGGACCTTAACAACATTCTGAAATCGGAACAAATTTACGGCCTGAGCTTAAACACTGAGAAGTGTGAGCTTTGGTTTTTGGGACCAACTACCAGTACACAGTATAATTCAATTTTAACACAATTTCGAAAAATATGCCGCAAAATAAAAATAAAAACAAAAGAAGAACTCCTCATTTTGGGATCTCCAATCGGCGAACTTTGCCGAAAAGAATTGCTCGACGAAAAAATGAAAAATTTTAAAAAAATTTAGGATGTCATTGACAAACTAGACGCCCATTATGGTTTGTAACTCCTGAAAAATTGCTTTAGCATGCCAAAACTCCTATATTTTTTGCGTACGAGCCCTTGTTTTTTGCAAAATGATATTTTGGAACGCTACGCTATTTTACTAAAAAATTCGTTATGCAAGTTCACTAACGTGAAAATGGATGTTAACCAGTTTTTAGAAGCAGTTCTCCCGGCAGCCAAAGGTGGCTTGGGCGTTTCTTCCGCTCGTCTACTCGCTTTACCCGCTTTCTTAGCCTCAGCAGTAGGAGCGAAAGATGCTTTGAGCAAAATCTTTGTTTTGGAGCATGTGGATGGAACCTATGATGATGCGCTTAAACGGTGGTTTGACCTTGGAAAAATTGAAATGGCTCCGGAAAATGAAATCCAAAAAAAATGGACGGAGCCAATTTTTGACAGCGAAATTGCAGACTTGATTTTACGACTCGAACCAACGGACGTAAAAAGGTTCAACGCGTTCCAAGATAGATTTGGCTCCCAATGGTTGAACGTCATCCCGTGCAAAAATTTAAGGTTAAAACTGTCGAACCAACAACTCAGACTTGCGATAGGACTTCGATTAGGATCAAAAATATGCGAACGGCATAAATGCGTGTGCGGAAAAGACGTTACGGAGGATGGTTGGCATGGTATTTCTTGCCTCAAAAGTGCAGGGATATTCTCTAGGCATTCAAACCTGGATGCCCGTATAAAGCAGAGTCTATAATCTACTCACATTCCGTCTGTTTTAGAACCACGACACCTCTACAGGACCGATCAGAAGCGACCAGACGGTTTGACGCTCGTTCCATGGGCTGATGGTAAGCAGCTCTTGTGGGATGAAACGGTAGTAGACTCCTTAGCTCCTTATAGGATTAATGATGGGTCTGTTTGTAACCCTGGTACGGCTGCCGCTGAAGCGGAAGAGCGAAAAATTGACAAGTATAAAGATCTTGTAAATGATGGATATCTTTTTCAACCGCTAGCTTTTGAAATTCAGGGCGCGGCCGGCCCCAGCACAGAAGTTTTTTTGAGCAAGCTTTGTAAGAACCTAAGCATATGCACTGAGGAACCCAGAGCAGGCAGCTTTTTAAAACAGAGAATCTCCCTGGCAATACAAATTGCGAACGCCGCTTGCGTACTCGGAACATTAAATGACAAAATAACTTTCGACGAAATTTTTTACTTGTAACACTTGTATATTATATTATCTCGTGTCGAGTTGCGCGTGTCGAGTTGCGCGAAGAAACGTAACCCGTATCGATTTCAATTGAAAAGGACTTAAACACTTGTCATCTTCTTTTATCATTATCACTTCCATATCTAAAAAATTCCAAAGATTTTGACTGGAATACATGATGAAGGAACTCATGACTGTAACCTTGGGTACTATGATACTTTTGACCTTCTGATTACTCATTCTAGAGTCGCGTCACTATGTGAGTACTTAATTTAAACTTCTTGAGTGCATTTAAAGCAGGGAGCACGATACTATATCGATAATATCGTTCGATACATCGATATATCGATACTCGATACCGATACTTTTTTTGTCTCCGATACTTCGATACCGATACTCGATCTGGATTTATCACAATTTTTGATACCAACGATACTTGAAATTTTAAATTCCGATACTTTGTCAGTTTTCGCTCGGTCGGTCATTAAAATTTTCACCTTAATTTCCAAAATTTTACCTTTTCAGTTTTCACCTTAATTTCGGTCACCTTAAATTTTCGCGTTCATGGAGCGCCTTATCTTCTTTTGATTTCTTTGCTTGATTTTTTAGAAGGCAGTTTTAAACTAGCTGTTTTTGTTTTGGTGATAACTGTGTGATAATGGATAATGGATGATACTGATACTAACATTGACGAAACTTTGCCAGGCGATGACTCGGATATCGAGAATTTGGATAATTCAATAATTGCCAATGTGGACGGCGACTGGAGACTTCCACAGAAACAGACCGAAGTGACGAAGCGGTATTTTGTGGAATATGTCAACGGCCGGAAGACGACAAGGCGAAAATGCAGAGACTGCGGACAAACTAAAGAAAATTCTGGTAACACATCCAATCTGCGAAAACACACTGCTGTTTGTAAAACACGGTTGCTGTCTAGTCAAAATCAGATTCCATTCAATGTAGGGAAGGTTGAAAAAAGAGGATTTGATACAATGGCTAAATTGGTGTACATTGATAACTTCCCAATAACAAAGGTCGTCAACTCGCCAAGACTCCAGCTCATGTATCGACAACTGAACTACGACAAACCTACTTATCAATCTCTTGACAACTACATCGAAGGCAAGTACCATGAAGCAATTAAAAAGATTCGTGAAATTTTCACTGCGCGGTCGAAGTCCGATTTGCTGTGCATAACGCTTGATAAATGGTCTGCAATTGACAATCAAAAATGCTTGATAGTGAAGCGGCTAATTGTCAACGAATATGATACCACTGACGACACTGATGCTGAAATCGATGAAGCTGACGACACCAACATATCTACCAGTTTCAAATATGTTATTGCAAAAGTCCGCTATGTGGTAAAAGAAGTGACTTCAAAGCAGTCGCTTGCGGATAGGTTGCGCAATGCTCAAAATATACAAGGAAACAATCCGTTGAAGATTGTCGCAGGAAATTCGACGCGAAGGAACAGTTTTTATGATATGTTAGAACGATTCAAAACATTAAAACCGTCTCTCGTATTACTATTTGATCTGGACAACTTCGACTGGGACAACCTTGATGAGCTGATTTCTCCACTTAAGCCTTTTAAGGAATGTACTATGGATCTACAGGAACACTCGGCGGGCGCAAAAACAGCTGTTAGTATTCTAACCCACTCGGAAAAGCGATCAAAAGCGTATGGGACAAATGGATTTCACCTAATATGATTGCAAAAGCACTGCTTTACGCAGACGGAGAATTTCATGATTACATCCGACACAAGATAGTGCCTAATATTGACGGCGGTGAGCATGGATATACCAACCCGGAATCCAGTTACAAGAGTTTCAAGGATCGCTAGCAGCAATCAACAGGATTTGATATTTTGAATGCCCTGGACGGCTTTGTGTCATCTTACGTAGACGCCGAGCGCCTGTTTTCTTGGGGTCGGCTCTCAAAAAATTACCTTCAAGGTCAGATGAGCCCGGCTACCCACTCGCGCAATTTATTTCTAAACAAATGTCAGCATTTGCTTTGAATTTTTTGTGTTATGAATAAAAATGTTCGACAAAAGGTTTTTTATTTCTGAGTCTATTTTAAGAGACAATACAAAACGATACTTTTCCCGATACTCAAAAGCTATTTTCAGAAAAAACGATACCGATACCGATACCGATACCGATACCACTTAAGCAGCAAAAACGATACCGATACCGATACTTCAAATTAGATGCCCGATATCGATACCGGAAGTTTGTCGGTATCGAAGTCCCTGATTTTAAGTGATTATGTTGAGATAGGGTGAGTTTTAAGTTGATCCATTTGAAATGGATCAAAGGTCCATGTAACATTCGCCCGGAAGTACATATCGACGGAAATTAAAGCTAAGCTATAAAACGACTGGCCAGCGTCTAAACTAAGCTCTACATGCTTTTCACCGTCTCTACCAAAGACGGCTCTTTTGGTGGTCTTTCTAACATTGGGTCGACAAAAACGTTACTGCTTACGGCTTCGGTCAAAACACTCAAATTAACTTGATTACATGCAAAATTAGTGAGCTCATGGCTGGGTCTCAGTATCCCCAGACCACGAGGTCACTCCTAAAAACAGGGCTACTGTTACTTATTATATTACTATTGTTGTTGTTCAGTAGATAAAAATCATCATCTCCATCGAAGATGGATCAAACCTTTCCCTTAACCCCTAGCTTCTCATCGTCAGAAAGTGAATTCAGATGTTCAATTAATTCAATTCAGGACATAATAGGGAAGCTAAAAGTTGGTATAAAATGATCTAAGTTCAAGTCCCGAGACCCCTCCGGATTATTGAATCCGGGGAAATAACACACTTATCTCCTCTCTGAAAGGCTGGTTTCTACCCTTCACCGTTGTTGTGAATGGCCTTGCAACGATTGTAGCGACACAATCGTTGCAACTCGGAGCGGTCTCTGCTAACTCTGCTGTTCGTGCAATTCTCGTTATTGTTTTTTATCGCAATTATAGTTGTTGTCACCGTCGCAACTATTGTTGTTCTTTTTTATTCTGGATTTCTTCCGAAATGGTCGATTTTGACATTTCTCAGAAAAATGACGTCATCGTTCGAAACTTTAAAAATTTAAAATATCAGAATATTCTAGCCTTGACGATTCGTTCAATTGTCCGAATAACACCGTTAATCCTCCAAAACTGCTAATTCGGAAGGTTAGCTTCTAAATAATCCGAAATTGCGTTTTCGTCCATTCTGGTTGAATGTCACATACTCGCCGGACAGCCCGGTCTTTGTCCCCATTGAATCTCGTAATGTTCGTAAAAATGGTACAGTGCCATCGAACAGAATTTACAAAATGCAATAAATCATTTTTATCCACGTCATTTTGACTCACTGCAGAATATAAATGACATCATACTACACTACTATAGCCTTCCAAATTCTTTCACTAATCTGCACTTTGAGGATATGACCTATGATAAAATCATTTTTTCTCACTTCCAACGTCAATACCCTGATTTAAAACTTTTCTCCTAGGTTTTTAAAAGATGTTAGTTTGCAGGACAGTCCCGCCGAATAACAAGCTAAAATTATCTTACTATGCTTCCCCTCTTCGGAAATTTTAGTTGTCTTTGGTCCTGAATATTAAAATTAGGGAACTCCGTGAATAGAAAGAACAATGAAACAATCTCCCTCTCCAAGAGATTACCCAAGCCTTTCATGACACCACAAAGTGATGAGTTGTCCTTGTTGATTAAAAAAATCATGCAGGCTAGAATATTTAAATATACTTTTTACTCAAGCCTTTCTAAACAAATAGTAAGTGTCTCTAAAGCCACTAACTAAAATCAAAATACAAATTTATATTTTATAAATGCAGCAAATTTTTTAATGTTCAAAACTCAACTAAAATGTTTTCTTTCAGTTTCAATTACATTTTGGTTGCTTAGTTTCTCATTTGATTTTTTTGTCATACATATAAAACAATTCTGAGTTTTAATTTCTTATCTTTCGTCACTTCTTTGTTTCTTCTTTTTTCTTCGTTTAGAAGTTCTAAAACTTCTAGTTTCTTCTAATTTCATTTCTTTTTGCATCTTGTTTTTCGGCCATTCTGTCAATGCTCCATCCCCTCCTCATGCGACAGAGATTCTGCAATTTCAGTCACTGTGTCTTGCAACACGCCGGTAGCTATTCTGATGCTTTTGGAAGCAGTCCTCCAACACTTCTGCTTTTCTACTCTTTGTTTACAACAAGGTACGGGGGTCAACGTTAGATTCTCTGTTCCTGCAGAAGATGTTGTGGAGACACAACGTCACGTTTCTCTCCAAATCTTCCTTCAACATATCTTCTTTCTCCCTTCCATCATGTTCATTCGTCCTTGAGATTCTTTTTACGGCGATGGTCACTGCATTCCGATGAGTTACAAAAGCTCGCTTGAAAGCCCGTGCACCAATGTCCAGCTGATACGTACTGTACACTCTGCCGTACTTCAACATATGCTTCTTGGCATATTCGTACAACCACGCAGTCATGTTGGCTCTAAACCATGGCATCAGTCGTCTTCTTACCCATATCTTTTTCACTTCCATCGGAATGTTCAGAATCTTGCACATTGTCTCAAAAAGATCTAAATCTTTTAGACAATCCAACTTCTGCAATTGTTCTCTCGTTGGTGCCTCCTGTCTATTGTATTCCTTCACATGAGCTTCCAGCCATCGTATCGCCAACATAACTACCACTATCACTATCGTTATGGGCCGTGATGAGTCTCCAGAGCCCCAGACCAACACCAGATTACTACGCCCGGGATAACACCATGTTTGCAGCAAGCAATGGGAGGGAAACTCATCATTTGTTAACATGATGCTCCTCCAATTACGCTTTCCCGAAGCTTCCAGTAGTGGTTCTACTTCCATCATCACTCGGTGGACTTCATCATTCTCATCTACTGTGTTGTAATCCGTAACGGTTGCTCCTCTCTGTTTTTGTCTTTCAAAGTCACTGAAGTTCCCACTGACGTATCCCATGAACTTATTTCCCAGTATCGATTCCAACTCCTCCTTAGTTCTCTCTGGAACTGCTGAGAACATTTCGCACAGTAACTCATAAGACTTTTCCGACATTCTCGCTAGCCCTACCCAATTTGGCACTGAGAAGGCCTGATCCGCGATCGTTCTCGTACTTTTTACATCCACAGCTACGAAATGCACTGGGTTTCTGCTCTTGCACATTGGAGCTAATGTCGATCCCACCAAAAATCGCGCTCCCGATGGTCTGCGATAAGTTTCACTGTGTCTGATGTTCATTTCCGCCTCGATCGCTTCTCTCCATTTTCCTATGTGCTTTTGCTCAGTCTGCAAAACTCCTGGTAACAATTCTACACAGATGGCCGTGACCATCTCATGTTTCTGTTCTAGGTTCAATAATGACTCTAAAGGACCAAAAATGCTGTAGAATCCTAGTGCAGTCACGAGATTTACCTCGGTTCCTCCGTGACAATCTGCGATCAGCTCCGTTTCCGTTTTCGCTTTCATCACAATGTTCCCAAACAATATTGTCAACTGCTTGTGTTACTTCTCCAAGATTTTCACGCAATCTAGGCCTCCACAAACGTGACCTTCCAGTCCACAGACTTCTGCCAGACAGCTACCAGGTTTAACTCAGTCCTCTGGTCCCCAGCCAGGCAACTCTACTTTGTCTTCTCCGTTGCTCCTAGAGGCTGTTGTCATCACGTCATAGATGACATGAAGATCACGCAGATTATAGTCTGAATTTAGTTGTTCCCTCTGTACATCTTGTGCTGCAAGTAGTATCGGATCAGCGTTGGGACTAGAACACCATGAGGGTCTCATCAGTTCCCATACCACCATCAAGATCGTTCTCAGTAATTCATCTGAGATTCCCAATCCAAACTCTACTCGTTTGTCGGACTCTGGCACGGAAGGTCACCTTTTCCTCCAAGACTAGTCCCAGCCTGTCCTGCTGATTAGCAGCGCTTCTTACCGTTGCAGTTCTAGACGTCCAGAGTCTTAGCAACACTGCTTGCGCGTAATCAAAGAAACAATCGCGTATGTCTTCATTCAGGAGTGGTTTGTACGCTATCCCTATGATTCCTGACACGTTACTGTAGGACTTATTCCTGATTTCGGCATTGCTCCCATAGATTCCTTAAAGAGCCTCAACTCTTTATTTGAGAATCTCCTGATTTCATCTATTTTCTCCATGGGTTCTAGCTCTACAGGCTCTTTCATGTTCACCCTCATTGGTTTACTTTGATGAACGTCCAGCAGTGCTAACAAGAGTAAGGCTTTCGCTCGTTCATCACCTTCTCTCAGCATCTTGACACAGGTGTTCAAAGCTGGCACTGAAATTTGCTCTATCATGAACTGGATGGAACAGAGAGCGTCTCTCCGCTTCCCGCACGCTACCGCCATTCCCTCTTGGATTATCAGATCTCTCATGCTCGGTATCAGGAATACCTTGTCTTCCTTTGATCTTTTACTCTCTTCTGAATCATATTCCCCGCGAGTCAGTCCGATCATGCACCAGGCGAACCGCAGTTGTAATTCAGTTCTCATGTAAGGTACTGCTATCAGAGCGTGTATCTTCGGTGTGGTCCTCATTTCTTCTTCGAAGTACCGTAACACTACTGCTTTCCATGGAAGGCTCACCAACTGCTCAATCGTCTCTGCCTGCATCTCAGACGATGCTAGAGTCCCATATGCTTTTTGCTTGAGGTTGGTGCCTTGCATCATGGTCTCCAGATAACCTTCATGGCATTTTTGTCCTCCAGAGCCATTAAGTATCCTCTGGCCGAGTTTCTGTACTCCAACATCTCCATGTATCCACCAGCGGGTTCATCTATTGATACAGTCTCCCACAGTGTCAGTCGGTTATATTCCACTGGGATCAGTTGTCCTACGACACTTCCCTTTCCGGGGTTCATGGAGACGGTTTAAAGTCTTTCATGGTACTCTCTCCACATTGGCTGAATATTTCTATTCCCAATGTCACTCCAGTCAGAGTGCGGTCACTCCGTTTGGATTTATAACCTGTTGATTTTATCCCTGCCATGAGAATAGGTGGCACCATAGCTACATCAGTCAACATTCTGTCTGTGCCAGGCAATTGATCATCACCTTGTCCCAAATCCATAGCTTCGTCGACTCGTTTTCTTTTCGTTGAGTTGACAGCTTTTATCGAGATTTCAGAATTCACCTTTATCTTTCCCGCATTCCTCGGTATCACTTTGCTGCCTAGTTTCATTTTCATCTCATTAATCTTATTTATCACTAATTTCGATCGCATCGTTCCTTTCCTAGTTCTCGACAAATATACCACTTCTCCTTTATCTTCTTGCGGCGTCATCTTGATAGGAGAGTTTGCTTCACTTTCGTCAGTGGCTGAGTCGATAAACAACTCACTCAATCTCCCTTCACACTCGTCGAGTTTGTCAAGGACTTCCCGCATTAGTGGTCTGTTGAGACCTATTTTCAAAATAGATTGGGCTCCGTAGCTCTGAACTACTGTCGAGACTTCTTCCATGAAGGCCACTCTGTCCAATCTACAATCTACATCATGTCCTGCTTTCATGGTCTCGGTGATGCACCTCCCACTCTTCTTCGGGTAATCTTCCTAAGAAGGGTACTCTGGAAGAGCCTTCTATCCTTCTTCTTCTTTGTTCTCTGTCTTTAGAATTGCCCGGAGAGCTGCTCTCCGGCAAATCCCGGTTCATTTCCACAAAAGCCGACGGAAGTTCCAGAGTCAAAACACCTTCGTTTGCTGGTTCAGTCGTTTTCAACGCGTCTGCGTTGCTTTCAAATTCACTGAGGAAATTGAAATCTAGGCTGGATATTCCTCCTGTCGATGCTTTATCGTCCTCCTTCTCTGCATGATCGGGATCCTCTTGCATAGGTTCTTCCGATCGACGGCTTCCTCCCTGCCCATCATCTCCTTCTGATCTATCTTTTGAGTTTGAGGGCCCTTGCTCTTCCGTTCTGACCCCTTCCGGAAATTTCGGTATGATTAGCTTGCCGGCTGATTGATCTTCCTCCTCTCCATAGACAACTTTGATCTCCTCATAGCCGAAGGGTGCAAGGAAGGTTCTCGTCCGTAGCGTTCCTCCCACCGTTAACTCTGGTTTCACACTCGTCAAAATCAGGGAGGCCTCAGGTAATTCGGATCTGCCTCTCATCCTCATAGGCGCCAAATTCAGAGCTGCCCATTCCGTGTCAAACGCTCCAGGGTTTGGAGTCGCGGCATTGCTTATGCGCCCTCTCGTGGTTTGATCCGTATAAGCAAATCGCGTATACTGTAACACTGCGGCCTTCCTGCCCACAAAACAGGGATCCATCGTTTCCGAGATTTTCGCTACCCTCCTTTCATTGGTCTCAAACACTCTCAGCCTAGGAGTTTGCACTACGGAGACTGCTCCGAGCAACATCCTTCTTATCAGAGGGAGTTCAGGGATTTCCTCCGGCAGCTTCTTGTAATCACCCCAGCCTTTCGTCTCTTCTCTCACTTTATGGTATGCTGTAGTGAGATGAGGAATTCTTGTTATCTCACCATTTATCTTGTCATAGGGCCTTAGATTTCAGAGCTTCGGAAATACTTCAATGTGCCCTCTCTCCACTTCTCCCATACGATCACGAAAGTGATCGTCGAAGTTGACGACCTTTATTTCTGGCTCTGCTATCTTTCCAAACAACAGATCTTCGCTCATGAATTCTCGCAATACATGCTGCTCACGCCAGCTCAGCATACTCCCGTCCACTGCTGATATGAGAATCAGGTGGAGCACCAACCTACTGTATGCTTCCACCTTAACAT
Organism: Symsagittifera roscoffensis; assembly: GCF_963678635.1. Classification (NCBI taxonomy): domain Eukaryota; kingdom Metazoa; phylum Xenacoelomorpha; order Acoela; family Convolutidae; genus Symsagittifera; species Symsagittifera roscoffensis. The sequence continues at coordinate 38,865,922 of NC_087071.1, forward strand.
CAGGGAACGCAAACGTGACTGCTGGTCCATGGATTACCGTCACAAACTCCGTGGCTCCATTGATCTACGCTAAGGGATCGGTCCTCATAGCCAAGCTTAGATCAGTTAGCAGGGGCATGCCCTCGACATGTCGTCTCACGTCTTCCTCCATCTCAATCGTCTCATCCTCTCCATTTCCAAAGCGATTGTGTTGTAGGAGGTACTGGATAAGCGTATGTCTCAAATCTCTTATCTTATTCCAAGAATCCGTGGCTTTCTTCACGTCGAACTTCCTCACATTCTCTCTCATCTGCTCGGGGTAGCGTGTCAAGTTCATTAGTCCTCCCAAGTTTCCATGTGTTATCGCAATCAATGTCAGAAATCCATCTAACCGCTATTTCTGAATTCTCCCGGTGAGCAGCAAAACCGGTCCTTTTACGAAGTTCTCTGCTCCAAACGTCACGAACAAGGCTACTATTTCGACGATTGATACTTCCACTACTGCTTTGAGGAATTCTTTTATCAAATATCGAGAGAATTTTGGGTAGACTTTCGCCAAGAAGGACGCGGTCCACCTGGCTCCCAGCCCTTCCAGCATGCTATCAGTCCGTTCAAAGCCTTCTTCGCCCTTCACCTTCTGAGTCCAGAAAGTTTCCAGGGTAATTTGGCACACTCTGTTTACAAACTCGGCTGCCTTTTCCTCGGCATTTTCGACCAGATTCGCCTCCTTCACCAAGTAGGCATGGATCTTTCTGATCATCACTGGGCCTTGCTCAAAAGCATCCGCACCCAATGCCGCTACTCGAGGAATTAGGTGTAGCCACTGGTTAGCTTCTGGCTTGGTTTTCAAAACCATCGCTTCCACGTGAGCTCTGGTTTCACACTCGTCAAAATCAGGGAGGCCTCAGGTAATTCGGATCTGCCTCTCATCCTCATAGGCGCCAAATTCAGAGCTGCCCATTCCGTGTCAAACGCTCCAGGGTTTGGAGTCGCGGCATTGCTTATGCGCCCTCTCGTGGTTTGATCCGTATAAGCAAATCGCGTATACTGTAACACTGCGGCCTTCCTGCCCACAAAACAGGGATCCATCGTTTCCGAGATTTTCGCTACCCTCCTTTCATTGGTCTCAAACACTCTCAGCCTAGGAGTTTGCACTACGGAGACTGCTCCGAGCAACATCCTTCTTATCAGAGGGAGTTCAGGGATTTCCTCCGGCAGCTTCTTGTAATCACCCCAGCCTTTCGTCTCTTCTCTCACTTTATGGTATGCTGTAGTGAGATGAGGAATTCTTGTTATCTCACCATTTATCTTGTCATAGGGCCTTAGATTTCAGAGCTTCGGAAATACTTCAATGTGCCCTCTCTCCACTTCTCCCATACGATCACGAAAGTGATCGTCGAAGTTGACGACCTTTATTTCTGGCTCTGCTATCTTTCCAAACAACAGATCTTCGCTCATGAATTCTCGCAATACATGCTGCTCACGCCAGCTCAGCATACTCCCGTCCACTGCTGATATGAGAATCAGGTGGAGCACCAACCTACTGTATGCTTCCACCTTAACATCAGGGAACGCAAACGTGACTGCTGGTCCATGGATTACCGTCACAAACTCCGTGGCTCCATTGATCTACGCTAAGGGATCGGTCCTCATAGCCAAGCTTAGATCAGTTAGCAGGGGCATGCCCTCGACATGTCGTCTCACGTCTTCCTCCATCTCAATCGTCTCATCCTCTCCATTTCCAAAGCGATTGTGTTGTAGGAGGTACTGGATAAGCGTATGTCTCAAATCTCTTATCTTATTCCAAGAATCCGTGGCTTTCTTCACGTCGAACTTCCTCACATTCTCTCTCATCTGCTCGGGGTAGCGTGTCAAGTTCATTAGTCCTCCCAAGTTTCCATGTGTTATCGCAATCAATGTCAGAAATCCATCTAACCGCTATTTCTGAATTCTCCCGGTGAGCAGCAAAACCGGTCCTTTTACGAAGTTCTCTGCTCCAAACGTCACGAACAAGGCTACTATTTCGACGATTGATACTTCCACTACTGCTTTGAGGAATTCTTTTATCAAATATCGAGAGAATTTTGGGTAGACTTTCGCCAAGAAGGACGCGGTCCACCTGGCTCCCAGCCCTTCCAGCATGCTATCAGTCCGTTCAAAGCCTTCTTCGCCCTTCACCTTCTGAGTCCAGAAAGTTTCCAGGGTAATTTGGCACACTCTGTTTACAAACTCGGCTGCCTTTTCCTCGGCATTTTCGACCAGGTTCGCCTCCTTCACCAAGTAGGCATGGATCTTTCTGATCATCACTGGGCCTTGCTCAAAAGCATCCGCACCCAATGCCGCTACTCGAGGAATTAGGTGTAGCCACTGGTTAGCTTCTGGCTTGGTTTTCAAAACCATCGCTTCCACGTGAGCTCTGGTATCCCTGGAATTCTTTCTTCTCTCTCCTTCCTCCTTTATGTCCATTCCTCGGAACCATAAGTCATTCGACATCGCCACAATTACTCGATGGTCGTCATCTATTCTATGGTCGTCAGCTTCAGTTTGACCTGTCGACTGAAATTGGACAGTTCCAATCCCAGCACTTCGTCTAGCACTAACATGTACGGTGAGTGGTCCTTGAATCCTCTCATTGCATTCGAGATATCCGACCATACCGCAGGTAGTTCAGCCCTGAGTGGTCTCAGATTCTCCACTTCTATCTCGCGATTTGGGGCCGATTAGATCACATCATTTTTCCCTTTCGAGAGCAAAGCCACAATCGCATATACGAGCTGTAGTCCATCCCGGAGATGTGCATACCCCGGAGACAGCGCGAACACGGCTCTCGGTGTTATCTTGGTGAAGGAACCTTCTTTCAGGGTATCTACTACTTCACCCATCGACTCCACGGTATCTTTTATCGCTGGCCATACAGCGGCTTTGGGTGTCGTAGGCTCTCTGAGTCTGCTCAGGAAACCTCTGCCGTGTAGATGGTCATTGATGCCAGCGAACACAATCGTGATTGGGTTCTTATCCGTCTGCCTTTGCACTCCGATCGCCATCGACACGGATTGTGTTAGATCCAGGTCGACCGCTGCCAACATATTTACGTCAGGCCAAAACAGAGACTTGGAGGTATATACAAAGTCTGAGTTCGCATTTATCAAGATTTTGGTCTTCCTCATTTCTGCCTTGTCGTATGCAGCAAAGATGGTTTCGTCTTTCTTTATCGCCTGCAACCCACCGTATCTCTGAAAATCACCTTCCTGATTCACTTGTTTCGGGTATCCTCTTTCTTTCACATGGCCTGGGGGTGCTTTCACCTGCCTGAACATCTTCACATGTTGTCCAATCGGCGCCCTCGTTATCAGGAATCTTCCAGGTTTCTCTTCTCAATTTCCTTCATCGTGATTCAGTTTCACGTCTTGTAACGGTCTTGCATTCACTGGACCCATTGTATTGTTCAAGGGCAGTCCCTCTAGGTCGGCAAAACTCGAGGCAGTTGTAGAGCTGAAGCTTATGCCAGTAGCTATCAACCAGTCCACTCCTGTTGTCTAGTACAATCTGCTGACAGATAACCTCGCTCCGTTCAGCTTCCTCATGGCATCTGCTGCAAAACTCACCGTCTGAAGGTTCAGTTTCATCAGATCATCTTTAAATATGTGAAGGGGAGAAGGTATGGGTCTGGACCACATTAGAGAGCTCCTGTTTGGACGTCGCTCCTCTCGACTGGTGCTCGTCGTCTCTGATCTCGTGTCCGATCTAGAGGTGCTAGTAGTTTCCGCTGTCGAGTTGACAGGCCCTAGTCTTCGTCTAGGTTTGATCGTTCATCTCAAAGGCGCTTCCCCCAATCGACCTTGTACATCCGTTCTCTGCCCGGGTTCGCTGCAGCTTTGCGGCTTATAGATGGTCACGGCTGGGACCGCTCTCAAGCGTTTTTCCAGGTTAGGAGGCACAAATGTGTGAAATTGCTGGTTTGTTCGGTGTCTCTTCCTTCTTCAGCATTCCCGTGTCAAAGAGTTCTTGCTCCATGTCATCTAGTGGCTCTTGGAAGACTCTGTTCAACCAGGCTTGTTCCTCGATGCTGTCAAAGTGGATGCCGTCAGTAGTCATTCTCGCCTGATCCATAGCTCTCAGCTCATGCTCAATATCCATAAGGATCATCCTTCCGGCATTCCGACTCGCGAGATTTCTCAGGATGTTGTTCACCCTGATAACTCCTTCATTATGTCTCCTCCCTGCCGCTGTCAACATCTTCGTACTCATCGGTGAAGTGTACACGGTCAGTACAGCGCAGTTGAACTTCTGCCAGAGTGTAGTAAATAGACACACCATCATTGATTCCCACAGTGCCTCTTCCTCATCTGAGCTTCTCGAGATGCAGTTCGTCCCTACTAGGGTCATCACGTGAGGAATTCTCCCTGGGTTCATCAGCTCTACCATTCGAAATACTTGGGCTATTGTTGCGCCTCCAAACGCCATCACCGTGGTGATCCAGAAAGTCCTCAAATTTTGGAGCACTCTGACCAAGCTGTCTCCCAGTATCAGATGTGACGTCCCCAGTGGCGGTTGCTGCAGGTTTACTGCTGGGTCCAGGTCGCTTGATTGAAGCAGGCTCTCGGATCCGTATCCGGAACTCCTGTGAAGTTATACTTCAACTGATTGTTCTTCTGTACATCAATCACTCGGGATACTTTCTTCGCCGGCATCCCTCGGATTTTCCTGCCTGGGATCTTCGAGCTCCTCGTTTGTAACGTTGCATCGCTAACTCCCTCTTTGATCATCGCTTCTTGGGATAGTTGCACTCTGCCCGTGTCGCCGATTGTTCCATAGGGTGCAGTCACCCCAGAACCTGGCGCATTCCTGTTGGCGACTAGTCGTCCAGCTGTCTCTATCAGCTTCCTCATCGTCTGTTCCACGACTGGGTCACCTAAGGTATCACTCGGGTCCGGGATTTTCACTCGACCAGTTGCAGCTGGGAGTCACGTTTCTACAGTCTGACTCATTTCTCGAGGCGTCAAGAGTTTCATCGGGGACTGCCCACGAGGAATATTCCTTGTAGGTATCACTTTTTCTACGGCTGCCGTTAACGGCAGACGCTCCGATCGCAGCTGTATTCTCGCCTCATGCGCTCTATCTCTTCGCCCTGCTTCTTGTTACAGTCTTCAAACAATTTCTTCCACATATCCCTATCTTCTTCTATGGTGAGCATGGTCTTGGTCATCTCGTCCAGCTCCTTTCTAGTCGTCTCCAGCTCGTCTTTCATCCCATCTAAATCTCGCATGGTTTCGTTCGTTTGAACCTCCTCTTCTACTCTCGCCCTTTTTGGTGGCACAGCTACTCTCAGTGGTGAACTAGACGAGGCAGCCTCGCTGTTCATTTCTTGATGCATTCTTCTCAGTCCAGGCTTAGGCTTGGTGGGCAAGGTCATCTCACCTGGTTGGTAGGTCCTCGAACTTCCCAATCCAGGCTCGTTCGCCAAGTCACTCCCTGAGAGAGCCACGTTTCTCCACCTCATCACTCTCATGTTCGGGCGGTCTAGCACTCCTCTTTCTCCGTATGCTGCCATCAATAGGACTTCCGTGGGGCGGTCCCCGCGGTTGTCATGCCCCAAGATGTTAATCAAGGCGGTCAGCAACATGACTACCTCTGGGTCCTCCAGAGCGAAGTCTCGATCCATTAGCCGTCGATAGATCGCATCTTCCATCGGTCCTACATATGCCTCTGCCAGGTCCATCAATTCATCCAAGTTGAAATTGTCCTTTCTCCTTCGATTTTGATTTGATTATTGATTCAACGATATGAACTCAAGTGAGTGATTAAATGATCAATCAGGATCTAGAAAAGAGGTCACGAATCTCACACTTGTCAACTTTGCACTAGTTTTATATTAAAAATTATTTGAAACAATCAGATAAAAAGATTTTGATCTTAAAATGTACTAAAATCAATCAGTTTCTAAAATTTTGGAATTCGACCTAAGATTAGACAGTCCAAACTTTGGATCTATATTTAAGATCGACATTCAGTTGTTCGTGGTCACTATCTCCTTCTTAACCTTATGTCTTAATAACATAACACATAACATAACACATAACACATATCACACACAACATAAATTTAGTATGACGCCCCCCTGTATGCCATCTAAACTCAGCCTATACTTAAGTAATATTTCTTATGCAACTATACTTGTATATTAGTATCGGAGAAGATTACGCGTATCAGCGCGTACAGTTCCCGTGGATGCAGTCGTCCTCTGTTCGGATCGTACACTGGAAGCGAAAGCTCCTTCACTTCCCTTTCCACGAGGAAGTCTCTCAATCTGGTCAAGCCAAGACTAGATTTTCTGGGTCCACAACCAAGAAGCATAAGTACTTTCCCGGTATCTGTGACGCCGCCGGAGGCAAGGCTGCTACGCCCCTTTAATCCTGGTCTTTGCTTCCAAAGGAATTCTATCTTTTTATATTTTCTCTTAAAATCTGCTGCTAACGCTGTCTTATAACTCATGTCTGCTATGATTGCTATCGCACATGTTCTATTCGCGAATATGAAATCACTGTCTGTTAGTATTATGCTACTTGAATATTCATTTGGTAAGTTAAAATATGACTCAACTACCCTCCCATAGTCCGGTTTCTTTGGGTCTTCGCCTGTTTCTGCTTCTAAATCCCCTGTTTCTCTTGCTATTCTCAATTTTTTTAGTACTAAAGTTTCAGTGTGGGTAAATCCTACCCCCACCGCCGGACAAAAATATCCATCGACGTCCCCGTCGATCGCATACCAGATATCAAGTCGAGATTGGACGCCGGAATGAGTAGTCGCCCTTCCTGGGCAGCCCAGGAAGGATCCTCTCGTTCGGTTTTCATATATTTCATGCTTTCACGATCTACATCTTGAATCGTGACACTGATCTCCATTGGGTCCGACGTCATTTGGTTCAGCCACTCCAAGACACCAAAGACACGCAAATTCGTCAAGTCTTGTTCATATGACTGATGTTGCTCGTCGTCGAAATCTACCTCGGGCTTGGACCGGTCATCGACCCACTCCTCGTCGTGATCATCGATTATGTCAAGGTCCTGTGACACAGTTATTTCTTCTAGACCCACTGCTTCTTCCCCTATCTTCTCTAGGTCTATCCTGTCCACTACAAAATCGTCGCCATAAGGGTTATATCTTTTTCTGCGTCTTGTCCTGTCATTCTGTCGAGTCTGTATCGTCAACGGAAGATCCGGTTCCAAGTTCTTCGGAACCTCCATTTGTTCAGGGTCCTGCCAGTCCTCTTCTGCGTAGGGTAAAGTTTCATCGTCTGCTTCGATCACCTCATTTGGATCCAGGTCCAGTGGTGTACTTGTTCGTTCCTCTACGACTTCGCTTCCATCGTTCTTTTCCCTGGTGCCCTTCGCGTTGACCTCACATGCAGGGTCCATAATTAGATAATCCCCCTCTTCCATTTCTGCAGGTATACCCCAGTCTTCTGTCGATGGATTCTGTGGCTTGATGTTTTCGTAATGGGCGGCTCGACCGGTACTCAGTCTATAAAAGCGTTCCTCCTGGTGCACTTCCGTAATCAAGAAGGGTCCCCTCCACTTGGTATAACGTTCTGAAATACCCATACGTAGTCCCCTACCGAATAAGTTTTTGCACCAGCTGCTTTCTTGTCAAATCGTTTCCTCTGCCTTGCCTGTGCCTGTTGAGTTTTTCGTCTACATAAGTCGTTTAATTTCACGTCTTATTGCACCCCTTACATAGACCTGTGGTGACGTCTTCTTACCTCATACTCTGGGTAGAAGAAAGTCAAGGGCAAAGACTTCTCGTGTCCGGTTAGCATCATGTGTGGACTAACTCCGGTGGTGGAATGTTGCGTGCTATTATAAGCTCCCATCACCTGTGAAAGTATTTGTCCCAATCGGTCATGTACCTGGAACAATATACCCTCAGCATCGACACTAACGTTCGATTCTGCCTTTCCACTAAGCCATTCGTCTGGGGATGGTATGTCGTGTAGTGAGCTTGAGCAACCTGTGAGCGTCTCATAAGCTCTTTCGTGAGTTCTCCTACGAAAGCTGTTCCGTTATCCGATTGAAACTTCACCGGACAGCCATATCTCGCTATCCACGTATTGATCAGGTGGTCGCACGTCTCTTCAGCTGAGGCAGTTATGCAGGGCACGGCCTCTGCATACTTCGTGAAGTGATCTATCATGACCAAGACTTGATTCTAACCACTGTCTGTCATGCATATCTTTTGGTGATCTATCTGCACCACCTCGTTGAATTCAGACGACTCGATCGATTGTAAAGGAAATCGCAATTTCCTTGGATCCTTGACTTCTTGGCATGACAGACACGCTGTTACCCACTTCTCACGTGCCTTTTTCATTCCAGGCCACTCAAAGCGCTTCAGGATTCTCTGATATACTTTGTCGATCCCCTGATGGCCCATCTGATCATGCGACCTGAATAAGAGTTCTGTCTGATAGAGTTGGGCAACACTATCGCGTTATAACTGTATAGGACTTTGTCTTCATCTCTCCTCTTGCAAGCCACAATCCCGTACATGTTCAAGTACAATCTTCCCTCTTTCTGCATAAAGTACTGTCGCAGAATGCGGTAACTGTCTTCCTCGAGGTCTCCTTTGTCCGGAGAACCATTTTCGATCCACATTTTCAGGTTGCTTGTCATGCGGTCATTTCTCTGCGCTCTTAGTAGGTCGGAGACTCTGTATCTCGCATTCAAGTACGTCTTAATGACCCTCATCTGAATATTCAGCTCATTAGGCTGATGCATATCTTCTTCCATCTTAACGCACCAAATCTTTGCCAATGGCTGTGTTTCCTGTTCGAATGGCTGAAGATCAGTCCTGACTACCTCTTTTTGTGGCAACAGACTTATCGAACGTTTCGATACCGCAATTGTTTCTAGATCATCCGCTGCGTTATCAAAGACTCTTTCACCTGGTATGAGGTAGCGATCACCGTTAGGGTCTTCATATACCTCCCTGTCCAGATTCCTTGCTCGAGTCTACACTAGCAGTGTGTGGATCGCTAGCTCTGACAGTTCCGATCCTGAGCTCTAGTTCCTGTCTGAGTAGGTGTCGATTCCTGGGTTCCGGGAATAGTCATCTATTGAAGAGTCTGCGATAGAGCACGTCCCCTCCTCCAGATCAGTTCTGTGCCTTCTTCGTATTCATCTGAACTCCCCGGACAAAACTTTACTCTCCAGGTCCTGTTTCTCATCAGGAACTTCTTCATCTACATCAAACTCCCCGGAAAAACTTCCTTGTCCCGGTTGTTGATCTTGAATTCGCCAGTTCTCACCGTTCGTCTCCCCGGACAAACAATCTTGCACCAGGTTTCGTTCAACCTTCTCACTTCTTTTATCCTGGTCCACAAAGGTAACGGTTTTCTTTTGCCTGTCGCTCCCCTGTTCTTTCCGACCGTATGAAGTACTGGTTAAAACCTCGTGAGGTATTGAGGATACTAGTTGCTGAACTATTGTCCTACAATCCCTCTCGTTCTCTTTGTGTTGTCGTCTGGACCTGGACGGCATGATCTTCACCTTCTCGCTGACTGTCAGTGATGCCACTGCTTCTGCCCACTCGGGGTCATCTCTGGTCACTTCTCTCTCTCTAACAATCCATCCAGCATCCGCATCACTTGCGGTGTGACCTGCACCGTTTTATCCAATAATGAGAGGCTGTCAATATTCATGCGAGGGAGTTCCTGCTGGACCAGGTTCGAGCGCAGCAACAGGTCCAAGGGCACCGGGTCCTTCTTGGATAGAATCTTTAGCTCGGCTGCTTTATCTACAGGTAACTCAGGATGTCCTGGTAATGGATATCCAGACTTATCCAACCATCTCTTCAAGAGCAGCTCTTCATAAGTTTCTTAAGCCAGAAACGAGAATCCTTCATTTATTGTTGCCTGATTGGCTTGCTTCAGTTCCAATCATAGAACTCGGTTTTCTTGCTGAGGTTGTCAGCATTTTGGTGTTTGTCACGCATCCTGTGCTCGATTATCATGTGGTAGCCATCTAATCTCACTATCCATCATCCTATATAACTCTGATCCATCGAGTATGTCTTCAACCAGGATAACGCCCGGTTGTCCACGCGTAACTTAAAGGGAGCGCTCCCCAAGTATGCGCGGTACTTTTCCACAAATGTGACCACTGCAAACATTTCTGCTTTTGGTGCACCATATTTCATCTCAGTGTCACTTAACACCTTGCTGCCATAAGCAATGGGACGGAGAACGGTTCTCCCATTCCATTCTTTCTCCTGATGCAGTATTCCCGAGATCGCTAATACTGATGCTAATGTGTCAAGAACATACATGCCCTTTTCATTAGGCATGCCTAGCACTGGCGCTTCGCACAGTTCCTGTTTTATGTTCTCAAAGGCCGTTTGAGCTTCATCGCTCCATTCGAACTTCTTTCCTTTGTTGCGCATCAGCTTCTGCATCGGATACACCTTGTCCTTTTATGAACTCACGGTAATAGTTGGCAAACCCTAGGAAACTCATGAGTTTTTCGTCCGTTCCGGGGGCTTTCAATGTCAACACAGCTTCTGCTGCTTCCGGGTCCGGCCTCACACCATGCCTGTCCACCATTCTTCCTAGATACTTGTTCGAATCCCTCAGGATCTCGCATTTCGATGGATTGCATTTCAAGCCTGCTCTTTTCATGCATCCAAAGACCTCATCGAGCCGATCAATGTGGTCTTTCAGGGTCGGTTTTGCTATAGCTACGTCGTCCACGTAATACAGCACAAGGTTGCCGTACTTCTTTGTCACTCTGAATAAAGCCTGAGCCATCAGTCTTTGAAAAGTGGCCATTGCGATGCACAGCCGAAGAACATCCTCTTCCACTGGTACAACCCCAATCCACACGCGAATTCGGTCTTTTCTCTATCCCTCTTCCGCAGAGGGACCTGCCAAAAGGCAGAACCCAAGTCCAATGAGGTGAAGAACATGACATCACCAAGTTTAGAGAGACTCCGTCTATTCGAGGTATCGGGTACGCATCTTTTTTTGTCACCGCGTTCGAGTAGCGAAAGTCGCAACAAAACCTAAGAGCTGCCCCTTCTTTTTCGCCATTACTACCCCGCAAGCTATCACTCTATTGTTTTTCAAGTTTTGTGTCTTCTCATAGTCGGTCCTCATCGGCAAGGCGTAACCAAGTTTCTTTCCACGCTGGATTGAAACCGTGGTGTCCAGTGTGTTCAATAACACACTGACACACAGTCCGCTTCGAGTTACCGAGAAGCTCCGGCCTAAAATCACTGAACATTGACTAGTTAGATTCGGTACCAAACAAACCTGTTTAGTATCACTTAACGAATTTAAATTTCTAATTCTAAAAACTGCTACTACTGCTTGTCCCGGCTGTAGTTTTACTTTTCTATCTGAAAAAATTGGTACCTTGTTTTCGTCTGTTATTATTCTATTAATTGGTTTCTTTACATACTTTTGATCCGGATTCCTAATCCTTATTAGACCGTTGTTCAAGTCAATCATCACGTCAAAGTTCTCGACAAAATCTCTGCCCAAGAAGAATTCTCTACCGCCAGGAAGCTCATCCAAAGATCCCGTCCTCCCATGTGGAGGACCGTTATTGGCGTTCTTCCGGCTACGTAAACCGCTCCTCGATTAGCTGCAGCCAGTCGGAGATTCGTCGGAATCAGATCTTCCCTCGTGAATCCCATTCTTTCACAAGTCTTTATCGGCATCACACTCACTATCGCTCCTGTGTCCAGAAGCCCTGAGACTCTGATTGTCTTTCCGTTGGTGTCGAGCAGATGTGCAGTCACATCTGCTTCGTATCCAATGTGTACTGCGTCTTGCTCCATCATGGCATCATGGCCTATTCTGCGGACTTTGAGTTCCTCCTCACCCAAATAGATCTGCCCTATCTGGTCACTGTCTGTTGTTACATATGTCACAGTGTAGATACTGATTACATCTACGTTCAGCATAAGTTGACACGGTCCATATACTTCCACGTAGCGCCCATGAAGCTTCTTTATGCGAGGGCCACCCGTTGTTAGTAGTGCTCGCACAGCTCTCGACTCAGTGTGTGGCTCCACCTGCCTCAGATAATCTGCATATGAGTCCAAATGCATCAAAGTGAATTCTGATGGTTCACTCAGATTTCTGATTACCTGGTGTCCTGCTACCGAGATTATTGACTGTATTTTGCTTCCTTGTGGCACCATACCGAATTTTTCCCCGGAGATCACATTAAGGTTCATGCTCAAACTACTTGGTGCTTTTGTTTCTTCGCTTTCTGTTGCCTCGAAGGTATTCAACTTCTCCTGTAGTTTCTCATTTTCCATTTCGAGCTTCACTTTTGCTCGATCTCTCTCGTTACCAGTTCATGTTGCACTCTATTTAGAGCATCCCTCGCAGCTGCCCTATAATCAATTTTGAAGTCGTCCGTCGCAGTCACCGGTTCCGGTTCACATGTCTCTTCTGTTACCGCTTGAATCTTCTTCGTTGCCAGCTCCTGCGGTTTTTCTTTTCTGTGCGCCTCCGCCTCACTCAATAGTCGAGCCTTGCTGGCTTTCACACCCGATAAAGCTTCCTCAAGCCTTGGATGCTTGATGTCTGCTACAGCATCCCAGAATTGCGGACAATCCGATTTAAAATGACCTTCCAAGTTGCAAGAGAAACACCTCGGGCCGAATTTCGCAATTACTCCTCTCATGAAATCTTCATGGTCGACTTCTGACGCATCTTCGTCCTCGAGGCTAAAGCCTATTGCTTTCATGCCCGGTTTGTAAAGTGGGCATGCTGACACATGATGGTCCGTCGAACTGCAATTTGCACAAGAGCGCCTCTTGTCCTTATCGTCCCTCGGTTTATACCAGTTGTTCGTTTGGTTTGCTGGTCTATTGTTAAAATTTCCATAATTGTTCTTGTAATATCCAGATCTTGATGCAGGCTTCAGCAAAAGATATTCCTTTGACTTGAGTCTCAACTCCTCTGCTCCTCTGGTGTTGGCGCATTGGTTGAGAGTGGCGTGTAATGTGTTGCTAACCTTGTTTGAAGATCATCATTCTTCACACCATCGATGAATTTTGAGGCTACTGCCAGGGTCATCCTCCTGTTCGACTCGTCCGGTTGGCTGCGCCATCTTAGCATTTCCAAATCGTCTAAAAACTTGTCTACCATGTCATCTTCTCGTTGCCTCCGTTTCTCGAAGCGCATCATTGCCTGGTGCCCCCTGCACCCCTGATCCAAAACGATTTAACAAGATTTCAAAATCTTCTCAACTGTGTCCCGCTGGTATTGTTTTTGGCCATCACACAGTTTAGGGCTGTCCCTTCCAAGTTACTGGTGAGCGCACTGCACTCTTGCCTTTCTGACAGGTCTTTTTCCTCAAAATGAAGTTTCATCAACTCTATCCAGGTATCAATGCAGCCATCAGATTCGTCTTTGTATCATCTTGGTTTCTTAAAGACTCTTCTGGACTTTTCACTACGTTCATTGGTTCTAGGTAACCTCGTAAGGAATGTCTCCAAAGACCTTTTTAGGGGTTCAAAGGCTGTGGCCATTGCTGTAGCATCTCTTGAATGCCCCGCCTGAGTATCATCGCCCCCTGATGAGGGTTCTGTATTTGGTACATCCCTTCTATCCGAATCGCCGGGATTGTTTCTTCCTTGGCTCGCATGACTCATCCCTGGGCTCGCATGACTCCAGTTCCTGGAATCACCTCTCCCAGTCGCATGAGTGCCTTGCGTCGGTCGTTCGTTTGAAGTCTGTATATTGCCAGTTGAACTTCCTCTGAAGTTTGGGCCCCATGTTATAGTATCCCCTATTGTATAGCCTGCTGAACTGCCCCTACCTCTAGTGGATCCATATGTTCTTCTCCTATTTTGTTGGTCATTGAAGATCACCCTTGGCTCCCTGCTGGGACCTCCCAAGTTCGGTTCCCCTTCGCTTGTTCCACTCCTGCTGCCTAGTAGCCCGTCCAACCTGTCCATACTAGCCTGAGTTCGCCTCTCCATCATCGCATCTGTCTTTGTGTCAAGTGTCCCAAGAGACTGCTCTTGCTGAGTTCTCAACTTCTCCATGTCGTCTCTTAATCGTAACTCTCTCTGTTCCGCTTCTCTTGTCATTCGCGACAAGTTATTCGCTATGTGTTCGTCCGTTCTTTCCTTCAAGCGTTTTTTGCTTCTATCAACATCTTGTCTATTGCGGTTTATTTCTTCCCGCAGACTTTCACTTTCAACGTGGACTGCTCTCTCTAGTTCACTCATTCTTATCGACATCTGTTCATTTTGCTCTCCTATGCTGCCCACTATGTTGTTCAAGGCTTCTTCAATTGATGCTCCGTTATCCACTAGTGGCGTCACAAGTGGCAGTTCCACCCTGTCGATCGCAGGTAGCTTGGTGCTGGTCGAGATTCGGGCTTTGATTCTCTGCCTCGACGTTTTTTCATTATCCATCTCTGGATCCGCTTGTGCGTTGCTGAGCCCTGTCTTTATATTGTCCCCACATCGCATTTCCGAATTCGTCATACTTACAAAGTCTCTTCAGTGGCCTGGTGTGTTTGTGGTTTTGCTTATTGTCCTCACTACACCAAATTGGTTCATGGTACCAGTCCCTCTGTCGCTGTATGCTTCATTCTCTTGAGTCAAACTATTGAGGCTGACTTGAGATCCAAAGTCAGCTTGATATTCATCATCCTCGTCTCCTTCCTGGGATTCACCTTCATCACCTGTACCCACTCCCATGGTGAATGGAAAGTTTTTTTCACTCTCTCTGAAAACGACGAGGACGTTGCCTGTTTCTCCGTCACGCCTGCCATCATGGTGTTGTCTGTGGGAGATATTCTAGTTGCCACAATTTCAGTAGAGATGTCGGACAGTTCCGACATCTCCTCTCGGTCCTGTGTTCCTGTGGAATTGGCAAAATCTTGGCCTTGCTCTACCCGGGTAGGTTCACTCGCCAGTCTTCTGTTTCCTCTCCCCTCCGGTCCATGTATTTCCTGGTTCTCATCCTTGGCCTGGTCTGGATGGACCTCCACTTCTAGCATCGCTTTTCACTCTTCTGAGGATTTTTGACTCCTGGTCTCAACCGTTCTGCCCGAACCCGTCTCCCCTTTGTCGGTCCGGGTTCGTGTGATCCTTTCCACAAAGGGTCGGTCATTGCTCTTCTCTGTTTCTCAGGTATGAATTTCCTGGAGCTATCACCTAGTTTAGGTATCCTTGACTTGTCTAGACTCATACTCAATTTACCACCTCTTTTTATCTATACACTCAATTCGATTGCTAGTGTCCTTTTGATTGACTACTGATAATAATAACACAACACATTAAATTCCAAAAGTTTTCCTTAAATAGTGACCACGAATCCTTGTATGTTATCACGGTACAGCGTTTATAAAATTTATTCATCGCAATAATCGAATCTTAGTTGTAAGATGGGAAGCTAGCACAGTGTGATGATATCAGTTTTTTTAAAAGATAGTGTTCACTACCCAATCAAGCACAAATACTATTGATTTTAAACCAAAATTGACAAAATAAATTTGAATATTTTCTATAAAAAACGTATGTGTTTTGTACTTTTAGTCAGTCGCAGTACAATTGTCGAAATTGTATATAAAGAAAGAACTTTCCCTGCTTGGTGCTGCACCAAACAGACAAAACTTGAAGGCAGTTATTTTCTCAAGTGGGCAGTAATTGAAGGCGGTATTTTTCCACAAATGTGACAACTGCAAACATTTTTGCTTTTGGTGCACCATATTTCATCTCAGTGTCACTTAACACCTTGCTGCCATTTCTTATTTCTAGAAGGGGGGATATTTTGGTAGGAGCCTTTAAGCAGTAACACGACTTATAGTGTCATAACGCAAGTAAACCGAATTAGCTCCAACTGAATGAGGTATAAAAACACACGAGATAGTGCCCCTGACTCTTGAGCCAATGCTTAGAGACCTACTTTTCTTAGCCTGATATGAGACTTCAGTAGGCGATGTTACACTATCTGTCAAACAACGCAAATTATCTCAAACTACAAGTTATACATAGCTCTGAGAAAACTCTATGAACAAGATTGCTAGGAAAACCATGAAGAGACTGTTGCACATGGCAGTTAATCATGTCCATTTTATGTGCAATGAAATATGGTACGTTCAGAGAGGTGGTTTTGCAATGGGGGCAACGCTTGTCGTTATTTTAGCAAATCTTTGGCTGGAGCAGTTCTGAACCGCACTATCGAGGGATGCTCCCGAAATAATTATGCCCGAAAAAGATCTTAATGGAATATGTCCCGAGTGCAAGAAGAAGGTCACGTACAGGTCAAAAGGCACAGAATCAGAATGCTTATTGAACTGGTATCAGATAAAATGCGGTGATATATCATATGATGAGTATTAAAATATCAGTGGAACCGTCTGGTACTGTAAAAAATGCATCGCAATGAGGGAGAAATTTAAGTCAGTGCAGCAAGCTAAGTTTTTTCTCCGTTACGTTGACGATACGGTGAGATCAGTGAAGGGTGATCCTACAAAAGTGCTACGGGCAGCAAACTTACTACATCTAAGTTTACAGTTAACAATAGAGTCACCAAACACAAATTGGAAATTAGCAATTTTGGATTTACAATTTAGTATTGACGAAAATAGAAAGGTTAACTCTAGGTAAAATCAGAAACCAACAGATACAGATACCACTCTAATTTTCAGAAGTTGCCTCTTTCTTTAGTACAAGAGAGGTGTGACTGAAGGAACTGTTTGCCGGGTTCTCCCCGGTACATCAACATGGGGAGATTATGATAAAGCGATGGAAATCAGCCGTAAACATTGGTTGGATAACCAATATCCATAAAACTGGTCGTTGCAAGTTGCATCGCAAACCCTTAAAAAGATCATCAGGGAGGGCAGAAGCAAAAAGAAGATGGCTGAGAAAAGGAAGTCCCGTGATTTTAGCTGCGATTATCCAACCATCTTAATGGCTTACTATCGGTGGAATTATTGTCAGACATTAGAAAAAAAGTGCGCGGTATCACCAATGCGCAGATCAAACTCACGACGAGGAACATGGAAACTTATATACCCTCTTCATAATCCTCCTTCTCTAGTGACCTGAAATCAGAAGTGGCGTACAGACTTGAATGTTGTGGGTGCAAATCATCTATGTTGTATCCAGGTGTACATACAACCGTCAGATTCATCCTTATAACATCTCAGGTTATTGAACACCCTTTTAGATTTCTACTGCGCTCATTGGTCCTAGACAACCTTGTGAGAAAAGTCTCCAAGAACCTGTTCAGAGGTTTTGAACGCTGTCGCTATTACTGTTGTATCCCGTGAACATCCCGATTGATCATTCATCTCTGTTTTTCGAGGATCTGGATTGACCCTCCTGTCCCAGTCGCTAGGCTGAGTTCTCCCCTGACTCGACTGATTCCAGTTTGTGGAATCACCTCTTCCACTCGCATGTGCGTCTCGCGTAGGTCGTTCGTTCGAGATCGGCCTACTGCCAAAAGAGCCTCCCCTGATATTTGTGGGATTCCTCGATCTATTATTCCCAGTGGCGTTGCCGTAAGAGTTACCCGTTCATCTCGTGGTCAGATTTTTTTTCTCTCTGTTTGAATGCTCGTTGAAGTTCACTCTCGGCTCTCTGCTGGTGTTTCTCGAATGTGCTCCTCTATTTCTAGACTCTGTTTCTATATTCGCTCCTGTTTCTCACGAGTCGGTCCAGTCAGTCCATGATAGCCTGAGTGCGTCTTTCCATCATCGTGTCTATCCTTGTCTCCAGATTCCAAAGGGTCTGCTCTTGTTGACTTCGAAGGTGCTCTAGATCAACTCTCAATGCTTTCTCTCTTTCTTCAGCTTCCCTTGTCATTTGCGACAGGTTTCTGGCCATGTACTCATCCGTCTTTTCCTTTAAACCTTTTTCGCTTCTACTAACATCCTGTCTGTTGCGGTTTATTTCCACCCGCAGGCTTTCTTTTTCTAGTTCACTCATTCTTATTGAAATCTGTTCACTCTGCTCACCCATGCTATCGTGTTCAAGGCCTCTGCCATTGATGTTCCGCTGTCCACCAATGGAGTCACTAAAGGCGGCATCACCTCATTCGTTCCTGGCAGCTTAGTTCCTGGCAGCTCGTGGTGTTCCTCTCTGTCTCGATGGTCCTCCATAATCTACATATCGTTTCGCTTGTGTGGTCCCTGATCCGGTGAGATTAAAGTTCCGATTGCATGTCCGAGTTGGTGATTGTCATGAGCTCTGTTGACTGTTGTTATCTATCAATAGAGTTGTTAATGGTTCTGACCGTACACAATCGATCCGAATAGCCAGTCTCCATGTTTGTGGATGCCTTGAAATCATGAGTCGGACTATTCAGGCCAACTTGAGACTCAAAGGTATCAATTTTTCCATTGTCTTACTCCTACTCTTGGATGTCGTTACCGTCACCTGTTTTCCGTTTCCATACTAAACGGAAAAAAAAAAATTTCCAACGTGTTCTTGACTCGTTCCGAAAACAAGGAGGCGTTTTCTGCTTTCTCTGTCATCCCATGCATCATGTTATTGTCAGGTGATTCTCCTACTGCTGGATTTTCAATCGAAATGTCGGATTTTTCCGACATTTCCTCGCGATCAAAAGTCCCGGTCGAAGAAGCGAAATGGTGGCCTTGTTCTACGGTATTAGATTCATTTTTTAACCTCCTATTCTCGTTTCCTTCCGTTCCACGTCCCGCCCAATTCTCATCCAGAGCGGAATTTGGATGTATCTCTACATCCAACATCGCCCCTTTAATCTTTTGCGACCTTTTGATTCTTTGTTTCAACCACCTATCTACCTGAAACTTCTTTCCTTTTCTCGTTCCGAGTGTTATCGGTTCCTTCCATAAAAGTTCATTGATTTCGTTTTTGCTTCGGTATAAAGTTCCTAGAGCTATCACTTAGCTCATGTATCTTAGACTGGTCTAGACTCATCTCAATCTATCGCTTTTTACTGCTCATACACTCGGTTCGCTCGCTACCGTATTCGTTGCCCGTCAACTAATAATATTGACACCACACGATAAAGTTCAAAGTCTTAAGCAACGAGTGACCACGAAATTTGTTAAGTTATCACAGTACAGCGTATATACAATTTGAGCACGGCAATTAAATATTAGTTATTGGATGAAAAGCTAGCGCATTTTAATGAAGACAATGTCATCGAGCATTAGTGCAGTCAATACCCAATCGAGAACAGTTTTTAAGAATAAAAAATCAACTTTACTCGACTTTGAATAAAAAGTACTCAAAAAATGTATGTGTAATGCTATTGGTCTGTCGCATTTTAATATTCGAACTTTTTTGTAAGAAACCTCTCTCTATTTAGTGCCGCACTAAACAGACAAAACTATAGGGCAGTATCTTTTTCTAGTGGGCGTCTATTGCAACCACCGAGTTCTGTGTTACCTATTTGCCTTCGGATTTCCCGAGCTAGACCTACTAAAACTCTCAAGGCAACCGCTCTTCCAAAAAAAATTTGTAATCGAATCCAAATGAATCAGTTTCGCACACTATTTTTGATCAGACCTAGAGTCGCGAATCTCCGAGCCTGGAACTATCTTGGTTTTACTTCGGTTTTTTTTTTCAGTTTTCATTTATAGGCAAGTTAACAGTGCAGTCACTGTTTTCCTGTTTGTCCTAATATCTAAATTATTTTCACTAAATGTCTTGTTCGTTTATGTACAAATTAGGATCCCTGCGATTGCGTTCTTAAAAACTTAGACCCCTCCGGATCGGCGTTCAGGGAGCTTTCCGAATTGGCAAAACAGGACACTTCCGAAGTTGGACCTCTCCGGATTGCCATAAGACAGGAACCTTCCAAATTTTTACTACTCCGGATTGGTAAAAAACAGGAGCCCTCCGAACTGGTTTCCCTGCGGACTGGCAAAATACGACCCTTCCGGATTGGCAAAAACAGGACCTCTCCGAACTGGAACACTCCGTATTGATAAAAAACAGGACCCCTCTAGATTTTGACCCCTCCGGATTGGCAAACTTTGATCCTTCTGGACGGGGGAAAAAAGACCCCTCCGAGTTGGGACCCTTCCGTTTGGCAAAGTATGATACCCGATACCCTTCACGTTACGGTCTCAGGGCAAGTTATGCAAAACCAACTAACCAGGAAGGGTTTGTTCTGGCTCCAGAACCCTACGGTTTGAAGTTAAGCTGCTTATTTAACAATTTCCCTTAACTGTGAGGGGTCTTTCAATGACCATATTTCCGACTTAACTGTCGTTTTCTAGCTTCCTTCACCCGTTGTCAAGAACGACGTAAAATTGGCTTATTAGACCGTCGCTACCTCTTGGTAGAGGTTTAAGGGGTTTCAAAATTATAGTACAAAACGTGGAGGGTCTAGCTTCAAAAACCGGTGGTTTTGCTACAAACAACCTAGAAAATTTCCTATTCTTAGTTTCCTCAAAAAACAATTAGCTTACCTTTAAGCCAAAATAATACCTGTTCTAACGGTTCTACAATGAGCTGCATCAGTCCATTTGTTCAAAAGTTATAAGGCAAAATTTTTTAAAAAATCCTCTTATTTTGTCTTATTTGCCGAAAAACTATTGATCCGAGGTCAAAAGAGCTATTTTTTTCTAGTTTAATGCAAAAACCCACCCGATCAAAAAGCGTTTTCGTCTAAAAAATTTGCCAAAAACAAAGCTATATGGACCCCTCCGGATTGATGAATCCACCAAATCAAACTCGTTAAGTTCGATTTCACCGGGGGGTAGGAAAGTTGTTGGCAAACGGGTTTCGAAATCTGTCGATTCAGTAGTGTATGTTGTCCGAGCAGCATGTTTTACTCAAAAGTTTCGAAAATTTTTCTTATTTTGTGGCTTTTCGTTTTTTCAAAAATAAAGAAAGATGGGATTTCTGTACCCAATTAGTTCTAACAACGTCCGAACTAAGTTCAACTGGCTCTTTCAGTTAATTTAGTCGAATTACAATGTAACTCACTAACTTAGCGCTTTTTTCCGTTTCAAAAAATGTCGATATCTTAAAATTTGCGATTTGTGGGGGATCAAAATATCGCTATTTTGACCCTAAAAAACGGTATTATTACGGTCTTTTTGGCTGCAAGACATGATAGGAATATTAAAATGAGTAACCGAAATAGTAGTTTGAATAATATGATACCCCTCCGGGTCCGTTCAATATCCGAATTAAGTTGCTTAATTCGGAAATTCGCAACTCAGTGGAGGGTAACTACAGTGCAGTCACTGTCGAGCACTCCACAGATTGATATCGTACTTTATGTACCAAAAAGGATATAAAACTTGTTAACGATACACAACATTCGATAGTTTTTAACCTTGAGACCTTTCCTGCTAATCCTTGCACTGCTTGCCGGATCAGTCTTCCGCTATAATCCCATGACCCTTCCGGGTTGAGCGCAAATTAGCAAGCACGTGCCTAAATGTTTAACCAACCCTACAGTACAGGCACCAGAAACAGACCACAATTTTGATCGTTACGATCCTGTTTGATGTAAATGCCTGTAATAACAGTATATCTAACAACATCAAAAGGAAGGATCGGATCCCAACTCGTCTGAAGAATGATTTCTACTGATTTTATATTTTTTTAAATGTTTTTTTTTGTTTTTTCGCTTACTTTTTTATGTTTTTGGTTTTTGGTTTCTTGTATATTTTTCAGTCGTTTTGGTCATATACCGCTTAGGGAACGACAGGACAGCCGATCCTCCACCCTTCACGATGCGTGAACTTTCTGTCTTAACTAGGTTAAAAAGCTAAACCAGGGAATCCGGAAGGCTTCCGCGTTCCAAACAACCCTTCCGACTCCTCGTTAAGGGCCTTATTGTGAGCATACGCTCGGTTTGGAGCGCTTCGTTAATGGGTCTGCCGGTCAAGATATTAAAAGAATAACACGAGGGCGGGCCATAAAAACATATAATTAAAAATTGTCCGGAAGTCCATACCGACGGAAAAGGAAGCTAGGTCCTAAAATGACTGGCTAGCGTCTAAACTAAGCATCCCCAGACCACGAGGTTACTCCTAAAAACAGGTCCAATACTCAAATAACATTTTACTAGTGTTTTTGTTCAGTAGATAATAATCATCATATCCATCGGAGATTGATCAACCTTTCCCTCAACTCCTAGGTTCTCATTATCTGAAAACGAAGTTGTTGTTAATTAATTCAATTTAGGACATACGAGGAAGCTAAATGTTGTTTAAACACCAGTTTTCAGTCTTTTCACAAGAGCTATTCGGATTCTTGAATCCGTTCGAAGAGCTGTCTTGTTGTCGACATGGAAGGGTAGCAAGCTCTTCCGAATAGCTCTCCTTATTCTCGGGAATTACTTCGTGACGATTGTAGCTGCAGGAGCGTTACCTTTCGGAACGTTCTTCCGCCAGTATCCTCGACTGTGAATTTCTAAATGCGTATTGCCGCGTTCTGTCTGTTCTTTCTATGCAAAACTCGCGGTCTCATGATTCTCGCGAAAAATAAAAAAAGGTCACGTGTCTTTGTTTTAACGAATATAGAAAATTAACATGTCAGCTCCGAGTGTTTCTTCCCATTTCGTTTATTATGTCCAATAAGACCGTTTATCATCGAAACTGCTCTTTCGTACATTCGAACTCCCTTTCAAAAAATTCGTTTCGAAGGACAATTTTTTGGCGGCATTCTGGTCGAAGGCACATTGTAACATTCGCCCGGAATTACATACCGAAGGTAAATAAAGCGACTGGCTAGAGTCTAAACACAGCTTCAAATGCTTTTAACCGTCTCTACCAAAGTAGGTTCATTTAGTGCTTCATTAACATCGGGTCGACAAAGTCGTTATTGCTTGAAGGCTATCGGCCAAACCACGCAAATTAACATAGTTACATGCAAAAATAGTTAGCTCATGGCTGGGTTCAAGTATCACCAGATCACGAGGTCACTCCTAAAAACAGGGCTGCTACTTGTTATCATATCGCAGAACTACAACCTCGCAGAACTACAACATTATTCTAATATCAGAAACTTGGCTTACCGAAGAACAGGAAGATAGCGAAATTTTTCTGCCGTCTTATCAACTATTTAGACCTGATAGAAAAACTCCTAAAGGTCAGACAAAGCACGGAGGCGTTATGATTGGAATTATGCACTCATTTCATTGTCAAAAAATATCACTACCTGAAGAAAGCCAAGGTGCAGCTGTAGGGTGCATAGTATTTTTTCAGAACAGAAAAATATTAATTGTTAGCTTCTACAATCCACCGCAAACCAGCCACTATCACCTTAACAATGAAATGATCAAAATAATTTTTAAAGAAATTGAAACATTGATGTCACAGGTTGATGCAACAATAATCTACGGCAATTTCAACCTGGATATCGACTGGAACATCAGAAGTAGCGAAAATTGCGAATCTCAGAGTTTCCTTGATGAAGTTGATCACCTCGAACTAGAACAACATATAGACTTCCCAACAGCTGCTACGGGTACTTTAGATCTCTTATTCTCAAAAGGTGAACTGAATCTCGTCTCACTGAAAGTCAAACCCTTATCCATTTCAAGCAAAGTTTGAAATTCGAAAAATAAACAATGTTTTCCGATCACACCACAATGAGTCGAAAATGTTCAGCTACTGTAAAGGCAATTTTAAAGCCTTAAATGCGGATATAAGAGACAACCCTTTTCAAGGCTTCTGTTGGTCTAACCCTGATGTGTTTTTGTCGGATTGGTATAAATGGTTGAACATCCAAATCGAACGCCATGTCCCTACTCGAACAAGGCATCGAGCCAGACTCGCGGCATGGATTACCCAATCCACATCCAATATCATCATGAAATTGAACACCGCTAAGAAAAAGTACCCAGCTCTGCACAACCGTGTTTTATCTCTACAAAAAGAATGCGATTTTGCCGTTGAACACGACCAAATTAACTTTGAATCAGAGCTATCTGATTCTAGATCAACTGATAAGCTTTTCAAATTTTACCGTACATTCAAGTCGTCCAGAATACCATCAAAACTTATTTATGGTAGCAAAGAAGCTCAATCAAATGCCGAAAAAGTGGAACTTTTTGCCGATTTCTTTGACGATAATTTCTCAAAACTGTAACATTCGCCCGGAAGATACATATCGACGGATAACAAAACTAAGTCTTAAGACGACTGGCTAGCGTCTAAACAGAGCTTTGCATGTTTTTCACCGTCTCTACCAAGCCAGTACTTTTCGGTGGTCTTTCTTACATCAGGCTGACAAAAACGTTACTGTTCTCCGGCTTCGACCAGAACGCTCAAATTAACTAAATTACATGCAAAATCAGTGAGCTCATGGCTGGGTCTCAGTATCCCCAGACCACGAGGTCACTCCTAAAAACAGGGCTACTACTTATCATATTACTATTGTTTTTGTTCAGTAGATAAAAATCATCATCTCCATCGAAGATGGATCAACCCTTCCCCCCCTACTTCTAGCTCCTCATTCTTGTCAAAACGAATTAAGATCTTAATTAAATTCAAGTCAGGACATGAGGGATGCTAAAATTCAATACAAGTTCATAAAAGTTCCCGTCCCGAGACCCTTCCGGATTCTTGAATCCGGCGAATCAAGCTCCTTAACCTCAAGTTCACGCTAACTCGGAGGGCTGGTTTTCACCCTTCACCGTTGTTCGCAACGGCCCTGCAACTATTGTAACAGCACAATAGTTGCAACTCGGAACGTCCTCTGCTGTTCGGTAGTTCGTTGTTGTTTTTTTTAGTCTCGATTTCGTACTGTTCGTAATCGCAGATAAAAGTTGTTGTGTTTTTTCCCTCGTTTTTGGTAAAAATGGCCGTTTTAGCATTTCTCAGAAATGTTACGTCACCACTTCGAAAATTTAAAATTTTAAAATACGGGAATATCTTGACCTTCACCGTTCTGCTAATCATCGGAATAACGTCGTTAATCCTTCTAAATCGCCAATTCGGAAGGCTTGCTGCTAAAATACCGAATTCTGCGGGGGCTGCATTTTGGCCATTCTGGTCGAATGTCACATACTCCCCGGACAGTCCGGTCAATGTCCTCATTGAATCGCGCAATGTTCAAAAAATGGTTACAGTGCCATCGAACAGAATTTACAAAATGCACGGAATTACTTTTACCCACGTCATATCAACTCACTGCAGAATACAAATGGCATCATACTACATCACTATAGCCTTCAAATTCTTTCATTCATCTGCACACTGAGAATATGACCTAAGATAAAACATGTTTTCTGACTTCCAGTGTCTATGTCCCGATTAAAACTCTTTTCTCTTAGATTTAAAAGGTGTTGGCTTGCAGGACAGTCCTGCCAACCAACAAGCTAAAATTATCCTACTAGGCTCCTTCCCTTCGGAAATCTTGCTTGTTTATTGTCCTGAACATTAAAACTAAGAAACTTTGTGATTAGAAAGAACAATGCACCAACCTCCTTCTTCAAGAGGTTACTCAAGTCCTTCATATCACCACAAAGTGATCAGTTCTCCTAAGTGATTAAAAACAATCATGCAGGCTGGAATATTTAAATATACTCTTTTCTTAAGCCTTTCTAAATAAATAATAAGTGTCTCTAAAGCCACTTCTGCTAAAATCAAAATGCAAATTTATAAATGCAACAATTTCCGAACTCAACAAAATGTTTCAGTTTTCAATTACAACTTGGTTGCTTGGTTTCTCACTTGAGTTTTTCACACACATAAAACAATTCTGAGTTTTAACTTTTCTTCATCATTCCTTTGTTCTCTTCATTTTTCGTCGTTTAGAAGTTCTAAAACTTCTAAATTCTTCTAATTTTCTTTCTTGTTGCCTCTTGTTTTCTCGACCATTCATCAATGTTCCATTTCCTCCTCCTGCGATGCTGATTCCGCACTTTCGGTTTCCGTGTCCTGTAGCACGTCGTTGACTATCCTGACGCTGTTGAAAGCCGTCCTCCAACACTTCTGCTCTTCTACCCTCTGTTTACAACAAGGTAGGGGATCCACATTGGATTCTCTGTTTCTACAGAAGCTGTTGTGGAGACACAACGTCACGTTCCTCTCCAGATCTTCTTTCAGCATCTCTGCCTTCTCATTTCCACTACGCTCACTCGTTCTGGAAATTCTTTTCACAGCGGTGGTCACTGCATTCCGATGAGTCACGAAAGCTCGCTTGAAAGCTCCTGCCCCAATGTCCAGCTGATATTCACTGTACACTCTGCCATGCTTCGACATATGCTTTTTCGCATACTCGTACAACCACGCAGTCATGTTAGCTCTGAACCATGGCATCAATCGTTTTCTTGCCCATATCTTCTTCACTTCCATCGGAATGTTTAGAACTTTGCACATCGTCTCAAAAAGATCTAAATCTTTTAGACAATCTAATTTCCGCAATTGTTCTCTCGTTGGTGCCTCCTGTCCATTATTTTCTCTAACATGAGCTTCCAGCCATCGTATCGCCATCATAACTCCCACTATCACTATTGTTACGGGCTGTGATGAATCTGGTAAACCCATGGAGAGCAGCTCTCCAGAGTCCCAGATCAACATCAGATTACCACGCTTGGGATACCACCAGGTCTGCAACAAGCAGTGGCAAGGAAACTCATCATGCGTCAACATGATGCTCCTCCAATTACGTTTTCCCGAAGCTTCCAGCAATGGTTCCACTTCCATCATCACTCGGTGGATTTCATCATTCTCATCTACTGCATTGTAATCTGTGACAGTTGATCCTCTCTGCTTCTGTTTCTCAAAGTCACTGAAGTTCCCGCTCACATATCCCATGAACTTCTTTCCCAATATTGACTCCAACTCCTCTTTGGTTCTCTCTGACATCCTGCAACGGTCTTGCATTCACAGGTCCCATTGTGTTATTGGAGGGCAGTCCCTCCAAGTCAGCAAATCTTAAGGCTGTCGTGGAGCTGAAATTTATGCTAGCGGCTATCAACCAGTCTACGCCGGTTATCGAGTATAATCTGCTGACGGATAGCGTCGCTCCATTTAGCATCCTCCTTGCATCCTCAATGAAGCTTACTTTCTGCAGGTCCAGCTTCATCAGTTCTTCTTTGTATATGTGCCAGGGAGACGGCATGGGTCTAGACCATAACAATGAGCCTCTGTTCGGTCTCTCCTCTCGACTGCTACTCGTTGTCTCCGATCTAGTGTCTGATCTGGGCGTGCCTGCTACTCCTTCGTTGGGTTGGTTGACGGGTCCTATCCTTCTCCTAGGATGAATTGTCCTCCTCGTCGGTGCTTCTCCCAACCGATCCTGCACGTCTGTTCTTCGACCTGGTTCGCTGGAGCTTTGTTGCCGGTAATTTATTGCGGCTGGGACTGTACCCAAACGCGTTTCCAGGTTAGGAGGCACAAAGGTAGTGATCACCGTATCATTCACCGTTCCCTCTTCCTTCAGTACTCCTGTGTCAGAGAGTTCTGCTTCTAACTCATCCAACCGTTCTTGGAAGACTCGATTCAACCAAGCTTGTCCCTCGATTGTGTCAAAGTGGATGCCATCCGAAGTCAGTCTGGCTTGCTCCATGGCTCTCAATTCGTGTTCAATGTCCATCAGGATCATTCTTCCGGCATTTCTATTTGCTAGGTTTCTTAAGATGTTGTTCCATCTCATGACTCCCTCGTTGTGCCTTCTTCCTGAAGCTGTCAGGTTTCTTGCGTTCATTGGCACCGTGCAAACGGTCAGTACCGCGCAACTGAACTTCTGCCAGAGAGTGGTGAACAAACACGCCATCATTGATTCCCACAGTGCTTCCTGCTCGTCTGATCCTCTGGAGATATCATTCGTCCCAACTAATATCATCACACTGGGTATCCTCCCGGGATTCATCAGCTCTACCATCCGGTATAATTGGGCAATTGTCGCGCCTCCAAAGGCCATCACCGTGGTGACCCATGAGGTCCTCAAATTCGTTAGCACTCGGACTAAGCTGTCTCCCAATATCAGGTGTGATGTCCCGAGTGGTGGTCCCGAGAGGTTCACAGCTGGGCTCCAGGTAGCTCGATTGAAGCAGGCTCTCGGATCTGTCTCCGGAACTCCCGTGAAACTATACTTCAATTGATTATTCTTCTGCACGTCTATTACGCGAGATACTTTCTTCGCTGGCATCTTCCTCACTTTTCTCTCTGTGATTTTCGAACTCCCCCTGAGTGGCGTCACGTCACTTATCCCTTGTCTGATTACTGTCTGGGAGAGTTGTACTCTGCCCGTATCGTCAATCGTTCCATAGGGTGCAGTCACCCCGGAACCTGGTGCATTCTTGTTAGCGACCAATCGTCCAGCTGTCTCTATCAGTCTTCTCACTGTCTGTTCTACGACGGGATCACCCAAGGTGTCACTAGGATCCGGGATTGTTACTCGATTCGTCTCTGCTGGAAGCCGTGTCTCCGTTGTTTGACTCATTTCTCGAGGTGTCAAGAGCTCCATCGGGGACTGCCCACGAGGAATATCCCTTGCAGGTATCACTTTCTCCACGGCTGTGGTCAACGCCGCCTGCTCCGATCGCTCTTTGTACTCCTGCCTCAAGCGTTCGATCTCTTGACCTTGCTTTTTATTGCAGTCTTCAAACAACTTTCTCCACACGTCCCGGTCTTCCTCCATCGCCAGCATGGTCTTCGTCATATCTTTCAACTCCTTCTCCGTTCTTTTCAGATGATCGTTCATCTCGTCCAGATCTTGCATGGTTTGGTTCGTCTGAACCTTCTGCGTTACTTTCGCCCTTTTTGGTGGCACAGCTGCTCTCAGTGGTGGACCAGACGAGGTCGCCTCGCTGTTCATTTCCTTATGCATTCTCGTCAGCCCAGGTTTAGGCTTAGAGGGCATTGGCATCTCACCTGGTTGGTAAGTCCTAGAACTTCCCAACCCAGGCTCATTCGCCAAGTCACTCCCTGAGAGAGCCCCGTTTCTCCACCTCATCACTCTCATGTTCGGGCGGTCTAGTACTCCTCTTTCTCCATATGCTGCCATCAACAGGACTTTTGTGGGGCGGTCCCCACGGTTGTCGTGCCCCAAGATGTTAATCAGGGCGGTCAGCAACATGACCACCTCTGGGTCCTCCAGAGCGAAGTCTCGTTCGATCAGCCGACGATAGATCGCATCTACCATCGGTCCTACATATGCCTCTGCCAGGTCCATCAATTCATCCAGGTTGAAATTGTCCATACTGTTCTTTCCAAGTTTGATTTGATTTCGATTTCAAGTTTTGACTCCAGTGAGCAATTAAATGATCAATCAGGATCTAGAAAAGAAATCACGAATGTCACACTTGTCAATTTCACCTTAACATACATCGTTAAAACTAAATTCGCTTAAAAACAGTTCAGGTAAAAAGATATTTATCCTAAAATTTATTAAAATCAATTGGTTTCTAAAATCTTGGAATACGACCTAAGATTGGACAGTCCAAACTTTGGATCTATTTCCAAAAATCGTCATTTAAAAGTTGTTCATGGTCACTAACCCCTACTTACCCATGACCTTAACAGCTCAACACCCAACACAACATAACATAACATAACACACATATCACATATTACATGTAACTTGGTCTTTGGCCTAACACCCTCTCGCACATCACTCAGCCTATACTTAAGTAATATTTCTTATGTAGATACACTTGTATGTTCGTATCAGAGAATATCACGTGTACGAGCGCGTACAATTCCCGAGGATGCAGTCTTCCTCTATTTGGATCGTACACTGGAAGCGAAAGCTCCTTCACGTCCATTTCCACAAGGAAGTCCCTCAGCCTCGTCAAGGACAAGACTAAATTTTCTGGGTCCACGTGTTGTTTCTCCGTTGCCCTCGTTACCAAGAAGCATAAGTACTTTCCCGGTATCTGCGACACCGCCGGAGGTAAGGCTGCTACGCCCCCTATCCCTGGTCTTTGCTTCCAAAGGAATTCCACGTTTTTGTATTCCCTCTTAAAATCTGCCGCTAGCGCCGTCCTAAAACTCATGTCTGCGGTGATTGCTATCGCACATGTTCTGTTTGTGAGTATGAAATCACTATCTGTTAGTACTATGTTACTTGAATATTCATTTGGTAAATTAAAATATGACTCAACTACCCTGCCTATGTCAGGTTTCTTAGGTTCTCCGCCTGTTTCTGCTTCTAAGTCTCCTGTCTCTCTTGCTATTCTCAATTTTTTTATTATCAAGTTTTCAGTGTGGGTAAGTCCTACCCCCACTCCCCGGACAAAAATATCCATCGGCGTCCCCGTCGATCGCATACCGGATATTAAGTCGAGGTTAGAAGCTGGAATGAAGAGTTGTCCTTCCTGGGCAGCCCAAGAAGGATCATCTCGCTCCGTCTTAATGTATTTCGCGCTTTCACGATCCACATCTTGAATCGTGACGCTGGTCTCTTTAGGATCTGATGTCATTTCGTTCAGCCACTCCAAGACTCGGAGATTTGTGAGATCATCTCTGTTGGACTGCGATTGCTCCTCATCAAAATCTACTTCGGGTTTCGATCTGTCCTCGATCCATTCCTGGTCGTGATCATCCACTATGTCAATGTCTTGTGAGACTGTTATGCTCTCTAGACCTACCACTTCTTCCACTATCTTTTTCAGATCTATCTTGTCTACTACATAGTCGTCACCGTAACGGTTGTATTTCTTTCTAGGTCTTTTCCCGTCGCCTTGTCGAGTCTGCATCGTGAACGGGAGTTCTGGATCCATATTTTTGGGAATCTCTGTTTGTTCGGGATCTTGCCAATCCTCTTCTGCGTAGGGTAAGGTTTCATCATCCGCCTCGATCTTTTCGTTTGGATCCAGGTCCAGCGGTATATCCGTACCTTCCTCTACGATTTCGTTTCCATCGTTCTTCTCCCTGGTGCCTTTTTCATTGACCTCACAAGCAGGATCCATCATTAGATAATCCCCTTCATCCATGTCTGCAGGTATACACCAGTCTTCTGTCGATGGATTGTGTGGCTTGATGTTCTCGTAGTGGGCGGCTCGGCCAGTACTCAGTCTATAAAAACGTCCCTCTTGGTGCACCTCTGTAATCATGAAGGGTCCCCTCCACTTTTTTAGGAGCTTCTTCGTCCCTTTCGGTGGTATAACGTTCTGAAACACCCATACGTAATCTCCCACCGAGTAAGCTTTTGCACCAGCTGCTTTCTTGTCGAATCTTTTCCTTTGCCTTGCCTGTGCTTGCTGAGTATTTCGTCTGCACAGATCGTTCAACTCCTGTTGACGTCTGATCACATCCCTCACGTAAACCTGTGGAGATGTTTTCTTCCCCTCATACTCTGGGTAGAAGAATGTCAAGGGTAAAGACTTCTCGTGTCCCGTCAGCATCATGTGTGGACTGACTCCAGTGGTGGAGTGTTGCGTGCTATTATAAGCTCCCATCACCTGTGGAAGGTATCTGTCCCAATCGGTCATGTACCTGGAACAATATACCCTCAGCATCGACACTAACGTCCTATTCTGTCTTTCCACTAAGCCATTCGTCTGAGGGTGGTATGTCGTGGAGTGAGCCTGAGCGACTTGTGACCGTCTCATAAGCTCTTTCGTAAGCTCGCCTACGAAAGCCGTTCCATTGTCCGATTGAAACGTCATTGGACATCCGTGTCTTGCTATCCACGTATTGATCAGGTGGTCGCATGTCTCTTCCGCCGAGGCAGTTATGCAGGGCACGGCCTCTGCATACTTCGTGAAGTGATCTATCATGACCAAGACTTGGTTGTAACCGCTGTCTGTCATGCATATCTTCTGGTGATCTATCTGCACCACCTCGTTGAATTCAGACGACTCAATTGATTGTAAAGGAAATCGCAACTTCCTAGGATCCTTGACCTGTTGGCATGACAGGCACGCTGTTACCCATTTCTCACATGCCTTTTTCATTCCAGGCCACTCAAAGCGCTTCAGTATCCTCTGATACACTTTGTCGATCCCTTGATGGCCCATTTGATCATGCGACCTGAATAATAATTCTGTTTGATAGAGTTGCGGCAACACTATCGCGTTATACTTGTATAAGACTTTGTCTTCTTCTCTTCTCTTGCAAGCCACAATCCCATCCTTGTTCAGATATAATCTCCCCTCCTTCTGCATGAAGTATTGTCTCAGGATCCTATAACTGTCTTCTTCTAGGTCACCTTTGTCTGGTTTACCGTTTTCTATCCACCTCTTTAGGTTACTTGTCATGCGATCATTTCTCTGCGTCCTTAGAAGGTCCGAGAGTCTGTATCTCGCCTTCAAGTACGTCTTCATGACTCTCATCTGACTGTTCAGCTCGTTGGGCTGATGTGTGTCTTCTTCCATCTTAACGCACCAAATCTTCGCCAACGGTTGTGTTTCTTGCTGAAACGGCTGAAGATCAGTCCTGACTACCTCTTTCTGCGGCAACAGGCTTATCGAACGTTTCGATACCGCTATTGTTTCTAAGTCATCCGCCGCGTTGTCAAAGACACTTTCGCTCGGTACAAGGTAGCGATCGCTGTCCGGATCCTGGTACACCTCTCTGTCCAGGTCTCTCGCCCGAGTTTCCACTAGTAACGTGTGTATCGCTAGTTCTGACAATTCTGATCCCGAGGTGGAATTCCTGTCGGAATAGGTATCCATTCCTGAGTTTCGGGAGTCATTATCCTCCGTCGAAGGTGTTGTGCTGGAGACTGCACGCTCCTCCAGATCATGTCCGTATTTCCTTCGCATCCATCTGAACTCCCCGGACAAAACCTTGTTCTCTAGGTCCTGTTTCTCATCAGGAATTTTCTCGTCTATCTCGGACTCCCCGGACAAATTTTCTTGTGCCGGGTGTTGAACCTGTGATCTTTGATCTTTCTCCTTATCCTTCTCCCCGGACAAATAGTCTTGCAGCAGATTTTGTTCTACAAGTTCACCCTCTTTATCCCGGTCTACAAAAGTGACAGTTTTCTTTTGCCTGCCGCTCTCCTGTCCTTTCTGTCCGTAAGAAGTACTGGTTAAAATCTCTTGGGGTATTGAGGATACTAGTTGCTGAACTATTGTCCTACAATCCCTCTCGTTCTCTTCGTGTTGTCGTCTGGACGGCACGATCTTTACCTTCTCACTGATTGTCAGCGATGCCACTGCTGCTGCCCACTCGGGGTCATCTCTGGTCACTTCTCTTTCTAACAATCCACCCAGCATCCGCATTACTTGTGGTGTGACTTGCACTGTTTTATCCAATAATGAGAGGCTGTTTATATTCATGCGAGAGAGTTCTTGCTGGACCAGGTTCGAGCGCAGCAACAAATCTAAGGGGACTGGATCCTCCTTGGACAGGATCTTCATCTCAGCTGCTTT
Source organism: Symsagittifera roscoffensis (assembly GCF_963678635.1). NCBI lineage: Eukaryota > Metazoa > Xenacoelomorpha > Acoela > Convolutidae > Symsagittifera > Symsagittifera roscoffensis. Next base: position 38,899,160 of record NC_087071.1, read on the forward strand.
CTCTACAGGTAACTCAGGATGCCCTGGAATTGGATGTCCAGACTTATCCAACCATCTCGTTAAGGGAAGCGCTTCATAAGTTTCTTTGTCCAGAAACGAGAATCCCTCCTTTACTTCCGCCTGATTGGCCTGCTTCTGCTCCAATCTTTCATAGAATTCAGTTTTCTTGCTGAGACTGTCAGCATTCTGATGTTTATCACGCATCCTGTGTTCGATTATCATATGGTAGCCATCCAGTCTTACTATCCATCTACCAATATAACTCTGATCCATCGAGTAGGTCTTCAACCAGGATAACGCTCTGTTGTCCACGCGTAACTTGAAAGGAGCGCTCCCCAAGTATGCACGGTACTTCTCCACGAAGGTAACTACTGCAAACATTTCTGCTTTTGGTGCGCCATATTTCATCTCTGTGTCACTCAAGACTTTGCTGCCGTATGCAATGGGACGGAGGACTGTTCTTCCGTTCCATTCTTGCTCTTGATGCAATATTCCTGAGATGGCCACCACCGATGCGTCTGTGTCAAGAACATACATGCCCTTTTCTGTAGGCATGCCCAGCACTGGCGCTTCGCACAGTTCCCGCTTTATGTTCTCGAAAGCAACTTGTGCCTCATCGTTCCATTCGAACTTTTTCCCTTTGTTGCGCATCAGCTTCTGCATCGGGTACACCTTGTCCGCGTATCCTTTTATGAATTCTCGGTAGTAATTGGCAAACCCTAGGAAGCTCATGAGCTGTGTGTCCGTTCTAGGAGCTTTCCATGTCAGCACAGCCTCTACTGCTTCTGGATCTGGCCTCACACCATGCCGGTCCACCATTCTTCCCAGGTACTTGATCGAATCCCTAAGGATTTCACATTTCGATGGTTTGCATTTCAAGCCTGCTCTTTTCATACATCCGAAGACCTCATCGAGCCGATCAATGTGATCCTCCAGGGTTGGTGTCGCTATTACTACGTCATCCACGTAGCACATCAAGAGATTCCCGTACTTTTTGGTCACTCCTGTCAAAGCCTGAGCCATCAGCCTTTGAAAGGTTGCTGTTGCATTGCACAAGCCGAAGGGCATCCTCTTCCACTGGTACAACCCCAATTCGCACGCGAAACCGGTTTTTTCCCTATCCTTTTTCCGCAAAGGAACCTGCCAGAAGGCAGAACCTAAGTCCAGTGTGGTGAAGAACTTTGCATCACCAAGTTTAGATAGGCTCTCGTCTATTCGCGGTATCGGGTACGCATCTTTAATCGTTACCGCGTTCAAGTAGCGAAAGTCGCAACAGAATCTAAGCTGCCCCCCCTTCTTTTTCGCCATTACTACTCCGCAAGCCCACGGCGATTTCGAGGGTTCTATCATGTCGTATTCAAGCAACATTTCTATTTCTGCTCGGCACGCTTCCGATTTCTGCGGTGTCATTCGCCTTGCGCCTTCCCTATGGGGTACGGCGCCTTCTTCTAGTTCGATTTCGTGTTCGACGAAATTACAACAACCGATATCCGCCTTATGTTTTGAAAATACATCAGCGTTCCGATTTAGGAGGTCCCGCAATTTTTCGAAATCCCCCTCACCTATTTTCCCTTTTAAATGTTCTATCTCTGGCAAAACCGGTTTGTCAGATTCTAATTCATATGACGAGGGGCGTTCCGGAAAATTCGAGCAGCTTGATAAGCCGTCGTCCGTTTCGGATTTCATTGAAAACAATTTATGGATAGATTTTAATTCATCAATCCTCTTTAAAATTTTATCTTTATTGGCATGATAAGGACAGTTTTTGACACTATATTTCTTCAAGTTTTGTGTCTCTTCATAATCGGTCCTCATCGGCAATGCGTAACCAAGCTTCTTTCCACGCTGGATTGAAACCGTGGTGTCCAGTGTGTTCAACAACACACTGACACACAGTCCGTTTCGCGTTACCGAGAAGCTCCGGCCTAAAATCACCGAACTCTGACTATTTGGATTCGGTGCTAAGCAAACCTGTTTACTATCACTTAACGAATTTAAATTTCTCATTCTAAAAATCGCTACCACAGCTTGTCCTGGTTTTAATTTTACTTTTCTATCCAAAAAAACTGGTACTTTATTCTCGTCTGTTATTATCCTATTAATTGGTCTCTTCACATACTTTCGGTCCGGGTTTCTAATCCGTATTAGACCGTTGTTCAAGTCAATCATCACGTCAAAGTTCCTGACAAAATCTCTGCCCAAGATGAATTGGTCGGCGTCGTCCAGATTCTCTACCACCAGGAAGCTCATCCAAAGGTTCCGTCCTCCCATGTGAAGGACCGTCACCGGTGTTCTTCCGGCTACGTAGATAGCTCCTCGATTTGCAGCGGCTAGTCGGAGATTCGTAGGAATCAGATCTTCCCGCGTGAAGCCCATTCTTTCCCAGGTCTTTATCGGCATCACACCCACCACCGCGCCTGTGTCCAGAAGCCCTGTGACTCCGATTTTTGTTCCGTTGGTGTCGAGCAGGTGTGCTGTCACATCTGCTTCATATCCAATATGTACCGCGTCTTGTTCCATCATGGCGTCATGGCCTATCCTGCGGACTTTGAGTTCCTCTTCACCTAAATAGATCTGCCCCATTTGGTCATCATCTGTTGTTATGTAAGTCCTGGTGTAAATGCTGATTCCATCCACGTTCAGCATTATTTGATACGGCCCATAGACCTCCAAGTAGCGTCCATGAAGTTTCTTCATGCGAGGGCCACCCGTCGTTAGTAGTGCTCGCACAGCTCTCGACTCAGTGCGTGGCTCCACCTGCCTCAGATAATCTGCATATGTGTCCAAATGCATTAAAGTGAACTCTGATGGTTCACTCAAATTTCTTATTACCTGGTGTCCAGCCACTGAGATTATCGACTGTATCTTCTTTCCCTGCGGCGCCATGCCGAACCTCTTACCGGAGATCACTTTAAGTTTCATATCTAAACTGCTTGGTGTTTTCGTCTCCTCGAACTCCGTTGCCTCGAAGGTATTCAGTTGCTCCTGAAGCTTTTCATTTTCCAATTCAAGTTTCACTTTTTGTTCGATCTCTTTCGTCACCAATTCCTGCTGTACTCTATTTAGAGCATCCTTTGCGGCTGCCTTATAATCGATCTTGAAGTCATCGGCCGCAGTTGCTGGTTCCGATTCACGTGCTTCTTCTGTTACCGCTTGCATTTTCTTTGCCGCCAGCTCTTGAGGTTTGTCCTTCCTCCGTGCCTCTGCTTCGCTCAAGAGTCTAGCCTTGCTTGCTTTCACTCCTGACAAAGCTTCTTCATGCCTTGGATGCTTGATGTCTGCCACTGCATCCCAGATTTGCGGACAATCTGATTTAAAATGACCTTCCAAGTTGCAAAAGAAACACCTCGGGCCGAATTTCGCAATTACTCCTCTCATGAAATCCTCATGGTCCAACTCTGACGCATCTTCGTCCTCGAGGCTAAAGCCTATTGCTTTCATGCCTTGTTTGTAAGCTGGGCATGCTGACACGTGATGGTCTGTTGAACTACAATTGGCACAAGAGCGTCTCTTGTCCATATCGTCCCTCGGTTTGTACCAATTGTTCCCTTGGTTTGCTGGTCCGTTGTTAAAATTGCCATAATTGTTCTTGTAATATCCAGATCTCGAAGGAGGTTTCAACAATAGATACTCTTTTGATTTGAGCCTCAACTCCTCCGGTGTTGGCGCATTAGTTGATAGTGGTGTGTAATGCGTTGCTAGCATCGTACGAAGTTCATCATTTTTCACACCATCGATGAATTTTGAGGCTACGGCCAGGTTCATCCTTTGGTTTGATTCATCCGGTTGGCTGCGTCTTCTCAGCATTTCCAAATCATCGAGAAACTTATCTATGGTTTCTTCTTCCCGCTGCCTTCGTTTCTCGAAGCGCATCATCGCCTGGTGCCCCTGCACCCTTGATCCGAAACGGTTTAACAAGATTTCGAAGATTTTCTCTGCAGTGTCACGTTGATACTGTTTCTTGGCCATGACACAGTTCAGGGCCGTCCCTTCTAAGTTGCTGGTGAGGGCGCTGCATTCCTGTCTCTCAGACAAGTCCTCTTCCTCGAAATGCAGCTTCATTACCTCTATCCAGGTATCAATACAGCCGTCAGATTCGTCTTTGTAGCATCTTGGCTTCTTAAAGACTCTCCTGGACTTTTCACTGCGTTCATTGGTTTTAGATAACCTCGTCAGGAATGTCTCCAGAGACCTGTTCAGGGGTTCAAATGCTGTGGCCATTGCCGTAGCATCCCTTGAGTGTCCCGCTTGAGTGTCCCCATACCTCGTCGAAGGCTCTGTCTGCGGTGCATCCCTGCAATCCGAATCATCGTGAGCACTTCCCGCTTGGCCCACGTGACCCCTCCTCGGGCTTGTATGCCCCTTATTGTCGGAATCACTTCTCCCAGTCGCCTGTGCGCCTTGCGTTGGTCGTTCGTTAGAGGTTCGTCTGTTCTCCGTTGAACTTGCTCTATTGTTCGGGCCCCATGCTCCATTATCCCTTGTGGCATAGCCTGATGAACTGCCCCTGCCTCTAGTGGATCCATACGTCTTCCTCTTTTGATGTTCATTGAAGTTCACCTTCGGTTCCCTTCTGGGGCCTGCCGAATTCTGTTCTCTTACTTTTGGTCCACTTTTGCTGCTTAGTAGCCCGTCCAACCTATCCATGATAGCCTGAGTTCGCCTCTCCATCATCGCATCTATCTTTGTGTCAAGAGTCCCAAGAGACTGCTCTTGCTGAATTCTCAACTTCTCCATGTCGGCTCTTAAGCGTAACTCCCTCTGTTCCGCCTCTCTTGTCATTCGCGACAAGTTCCTCGTCATGTGTTCGTCCGTTCTCTCTTTCAAGCGTTTTTCGCTCCTGTCAACTTCTTGTCTGTTGCGGTTTATTTCTTCCCGCAGCCTTTCTCTTTCAATGTGAACTGCTCTTTCCAGTTCACTCATCCTTATCGACATCTGTTCATTTTGTTCTCCTAAACTGCCCACTATGTTGTTTAAGGCTTCCTCTAGTGCTGCCCCGTTATCCATGAGTGGCGTCACTAGTGGTGGTGTAACTCTGTCGGTCCCAGGTAGCTTCGTGCTGGTAGAGATCCGGGCCTTGGCTCTCTGTCTTGACGTTTTATCATTATCTATTTCAGGATCCGCTAACGCGTTGCCCTGCCCTCTGGTTCTATTCTCACCAGGTTCTGGCTCCGAACTTGCCCTCATCATGAAGTCTTTTGACTGGCCTGGTGTGATTGCTTCTTTGCTTATTGTGGTCACCACACCAAATTTGTCCGTGGTTCCAGTCTCTCTTCCGACGTGTGCCTCACTCTCTTGGACTGAACTATTGAGGCTGACTTGAGATCCATAGTCCCCTTGCTCCTCTTCATCTTCTTCCTCCTGGGACTCACCATCGTTGCCTGCTCCTCCTCCCATGCTGAATGGAAAGATGTTCCCGAAGGTGTTCTTCATTCTTTCTGAAAATGATGATGACGTTGTTTGTTTCCCAGTTCCACCTGCCATCATAGTGTTGTCTGTCGGAGATCTTCTCGTTGTCGCTACCTCAGTTGAGATGTCGGACAGTTCTGACATCTCTTCTCGATCCAACGTCCCGGTGGAAGTGGCAAAATCATGGCCTTGTTCTACCGGGGTAGATTCACTCGCCAGCCTTCTGCCTCTCCCTTCCAGTTCAATTACTTCCTGGTTGTTATTCATGGTATGGTCCGTATTGACCTCCACTTCTAATAGTTCTTTTCGCTCTTCTGAGGTCTTTTGACTTCTCGTTTCAACCATTCTGCCTGAAACCGTCCCCTCTTTATCGGACCGGGTTCGTTTGATCCAATCCACAAAAGGATCGGTCATCGTTTTTCTTTGCTTTTCAGGTATGAATTTCCTAGAGCTATTACCTCGTTTTGGTATCCTTGACTTGTTTAAACTCATTCTTTATTTGTCACTTTCCTATGCCTACTCTTGACTCAATTGTTAGAGACCTTATAGTTTTATTAACAAAATAACGACACAACACAATAAATTTCACCAGATTCTATTAAATAGTGACCACGAATCTCTGTATGTTGTCAGAGTACAGTTTGTATAAAATTTATTCACACTAGCCGATTATCGGTCCAAAGATCTGGGAACTAGCACAATATGATGTTATCAGTCAATTTAAAAGATAGTGTAGTCACTACCCAATCAAGCACAGTTTAGGTTGATTTAAAATCAAAAACAAGAATTATATATTGACACAATATGAATGTATATATAAAAAAAACGTATGTGTCTTGTACTCTTAGTTGGTCGCAACACAATAGTCGAACCTGTCTTTTAAAGAAAAAGCTTTCCCTGTCTGGTGCTGCACCAAACAGACAAAACTTTGAAGGCAGTAATTTTCTCAAGTGGGCGTCTATTGCACCCACCGAGTATTGTGTTACCTATCTGCCTTCGGACTGCCCGAGCTAGACCTACTAAAATCCTCAGGGCAGTCACTTTTCCCAAAAACGTATTGTGTTTCAATCCACACCAATGAGTCACGCTCTTTCTAATTTAGACTTAGTGTCGCGAATATCCGAGTTCGGATCTGTTTTGTATTAGTCTGGTTCTTTTTGGAAGGCAAGTTACCAGTGCAGTCACTGATAGCTAGCCTGTGTATTAATAACTTAATACTTCTCACTTTTTTCTTTCGTTCACCTAAGTCCTTAATAAAATAATACCCCTCCGGATTGGCAGAAATAGGACCCTTCCGGATTTGTCAGAATCTAGACCCCTCCGGATTGGGACCCCTCCGAGTTAGTTAATATAAGACCCCTCCGGATTTGGACCCCTCCGAATTAGCTACTATAAGACCCCTCCGGATTCGGACCCCTCTTGTAAAAACTTTGACCCCTCCGGATTGGGAGCCCTCCGATTTTATAAAAGTAGCTTTTAGGAGATTTCCTTTTTTCAACCTATACCCTTCCGGATACGTTCTGTGTTGCTATTATGCTGTTTGAATTAACTGGGAAGGGTATAGGGTCCTTTCCTAGACCCCTCCGGATTGAAGTTAAGGCACTTATTTGACAATTCACACTAACGGTGAAGGGTCTTATCACTTGCCTAATCTCGACACTATTATGGTTGTCTTGTGCCTTCAGCCCTCCCTTTTTGTCTAGAACTGTCCTAAATTACTTAGTTCAATCGCTATCAACTTTTGGTAGGGGTATAAGTGTTTTTCAGAAAAATTTATAAAACGTGAAGGATTTGTGTGATTTGCTAAAAACAATCTCAAAAAATTTTTTCTCTCGTTTTTCCGAAAAATTTCTGATCCTATCAGTAAGCTCAGCTAATTTCTGATCTATTGGTACCAAGATCAACTCGATATGCCCAGTATTTCCAAAATTATTAACCAAAACGTCTTTTTTCCAAATTCAAAAATTTTCTCTCCTATAGGTTCCGCCTAACTTTTTCCTCAAATCTGGTCCTTTCGACCTAAAAATTATTGATCCGAGCTCAGGAGGCCTATACTCTTCTAGTTCAATGCAAAAGACCCGATCTAAAACGTTTTTGTAGAAAAATTTTGCGAAAAACTATGCTACCTGGACCCCTCCGGATTGGTGAATCTACCAAATCAAACACGTTAAGTTCGATTTCTCTGCAACCCGGAAGGCTTTCGGGTAGCGGGTTTTAAAACTCGTAGATTCACTAGTGGACGTTGTCCAAACAACTATTTTTACTGTCCTAATTCAAAAATTTCAAAAAATTTTCTGATTTTTTAGCGCTTTGTACTATCAAAAAATGGGAAAATTTGGTTTTTGGTACCAAACTAGTTCCAACCACTTCCGAACTAAAGTTAACCGGTTCTACTTATTACAGTAGTGCAGTTACGATGTAACACACTGACTTAGCGCTTTTTTCCGTTTCAAAAAATATCGATATCTCAAAAATTGCGACTTGTGGGGGGATCAAAATATCGCAATTTTGACCCTAAAAACCGGTCAGTTTTCGTTGTTTTTGGCTGAAAATCGATATAAGACTATTAATATAGGCTATATAAGTAATAATACTAGGAATACTATACCCCTCCGGGTTTGTTTAATCTCCGAATTAAGGTGCTTAACTCGGATTTTCGCAGTTCGGTGAAGGGTCACTACAGTGCAGCACTGTCGAGCCCCCCACAGATTACTATCCTACTCTTTGTACCAAAAGGGATACAAAACTTGTTAACGATACCCAACAGTCGATTGTAGTTGTCGTTGAGCCTCTTCCTGTTGTTCCCTGTACTGCTTGCCGGATCGGTCTTCACCCAAGACCCTTCCGAATTGAGCGCAAATCAGCTGACCCTTCCGGATTGAGCGCAATTTAACATTAACGTGCTTAAATGCTCAAATAACCCTACAGTACAAGCCTCACAAAGGGGCCACAAAATTGATCGTAACGATCCTGACTGATATCAATGCCTGTAATAACAATATATCTATCAACAACAAACGGGGGGGTTGAATCACATCTTGTCTGGGGGGATGATTTCTACTGATTTTTTACTTTTTTACTTTTTTTGGTTTTTTCGGTTATTTTTTATGTTTTTTGTTTTTCTTGGGTACTATACTACTTTTTGTTTGTTTTTACTTATATCTTTAAGTGTTTTTGGTCACCAACCACTCAGGACGAGGGGACGGCCGATCCCCCCACCCTTCCTGGTTCGTGAATTTTCGGTCTTGACTAGGTTAAAAAACTATTCACGGCAATCCGGAAGGCCTCCGCGTTCCGAACTACCCTTCCGCCCGGCGGTTTAGGCCTAATAAGGGCGTTAATGTGAGCATCCGCTCGGCGCGGAATGCTCGTTAACGGTTCTGCCGGTCATGATGTTAAAAAAGAATAACACCCAGGAGCGCCATAAAAACATACATGTAACATTCGCCCGGAAGATACATATCGACGGATAACAAAACTAAGTCTTAAGACGACTGGCTAGCGTCTAAACAGAGCTTTGCATGTTTTTCACCGTCTCTACCAAGCCAGTACTTTTCGGTGGTCTTTCTTACATCAGGCTGACAAAAACGTTACTGTTCTCCGGCTTCGACCAGAACGCTCAAATTAACTAAATTACATGCAAAATCAGTGAGCTCATGGCTGGGTCTCAGTATCCCCAGACCACGAGGTCACTCCTAAAAACAGGGCTACTACTTATCATATTACTATTGTTTTTGTTCAGTAGATAAAAATCATCATCTCCATCGAAGATGGATCAACCCTTCCCCCCCTACTTCTAGCTCCTCATTCTTGTCAAAACGAATTAAGATCTTAATTAAATTCAAGTCAGGACATGAGGGATGCTAAAATTCAATACAAGTTCATAAAAGTTCCCGTCCCGAGACCCTTCCGGATTCTTGAATCCGGCGAATCAAGCTCCTTAACCTCAAGTTCACGCTAACTCGGAGGGCTGGTTTTCACCCTTCACCGTTGTTCGCAACGGCCCTGCAACTATTGTAACAGCACAATAGTTGCAACTCGGAACGTCCTCTGCTGTTCGGTAGTTCGTTGTTGTTTTTTTTTAGTCTCGATTTCGTACTGTTCGTAATCGCAGATAAAAGTTGTTGTGTTTTTTCCCTCGTTTTTGGTAAAAATGGCCGTTTTAGCATTTCTCAGAAATGTTACGTCACCACTTCGAAAATTTAAAATTTTAAAATACGGGAATATCTTGACCTTCACCGTTCTGCTAATCATCGGAATAACGTCGTTAATCCTTCTAAATCGCCAATTCGGAAGGCTTGCTGCTAAAATACCGAATTCTGCGGAGGCTGCATTTTGGCCATTCTGGTCGAATGTCACAAACCCTCCGATCTTCCAAGTCTTGGTGAGCCTCAAAACTTATCAACCACGAAATTAGATGATTTTGATATCTCGGAGCAACGCATACAAAACATCTGCAGAACTCTGGACTGTACAAAAGCAAGTGGCCCAGATAAAATACCCGCAATTCTTTATAAGAACTATTCAAAAAACATCGCTAAATCACTAAATGTTCTTTTCTATAATATCAAACAAACCTGCAGTTTCCCCAGCTATTGGAAATGCGCGATCGTTAACACGACTCATAAGAAATCGTGTAAATATATGGTGGAAAACTACAGAGCGGTTTCGTTACTTGTAATCGTATCTAAAATTCTTGAGCGATGTATGTTCCTCGACATCTACGAATTTTTCGAGCCGCTCATCTCCAATCAGCAATAGGGTTTCCGCAAAGGACGATCATGTGTAGTTCAAATGATTGTTTATCTGAACAAGGTCTATAAAGCAATCAATGATGGAAAATCTGTAGAAGTTGTGTACACAGATTACGAAAAGGCATTTGACAGAGTAGACCATCAATTATTGCTGCGCAAAATTCAAGATATCGCTATAAGTGGGAGATTGCTCAAACTACTCCGCTCGTATCTTACCAAACGTACCCACAAAATAAGGGTAGAAAATCAATTATCCACAGAAAGATTATTAAACAGTGGTGTCCCACAAGGGTCAATATTAGCAAGCATCTTATTTCTTATTTACATAAATGACATACAATCGCAATGTAAATTCTCTACACCTCTCATATGCGCCGATGATGTCAAATTCATTAACATCAATCAACAGCGCAACATTTTTCAAACTGATCTAGACAGAGTGTCCAAATGGACTTCATCTCACAAACAAACGCTGCATGTTGGTAAATGCTCTTACATGAGCTTTACAGGTGAATGCAACCAAATGACTTTCAATAATATTGCAATACAGAAAGATCTTGGGTTATTAGTCTCGCGGATTATGAAATGGAATGAAACTATAAGCAAAAATATATCCAAAGCCCTTAAGACCTTTTATATGCTGAAATGAAACACTCCAAAGGAACTACCAATGCGCATGAAACTTAATATATTTAAATCGATGATTTTACCAGTGCTGTTAAAAGGGTCAAGTTGCTGGGCAGGAAGTATTAAAATGCTTAGATTGATCGAAAAAGTGCAAGAGAAAGCACTGACATGGGTAAAGGCCGGAAATCTGATGCAATGCAACATTTTACCGCTGACCTTGTATATGCAATTATTGGATCTACTATTTATGTCCAAGATGTTGAATGGTTACTATAGAATTGATGCCACAGAGTATTTTTGTTTAAAGGATTTCGACAGAGCCACACGGTTATCAGAGAAACCTTTTTTCGAACTGCCGAAAATAAAGAAATCTATCTACCAACAGGAGTTTTGGCTCAGAACCTGCAAACTTGTGAACATCTTACCAAATTCAATCGACTACTCCAACCATCAGGGACTCAAACCACGACTACTGAATCACTTCTGGAGTTACTTCATGACAAACTATAGATACAACGATATTTCGACATGGAAACTTGCATGACGCTGAAACTTAAGGGTGGAAACACCCAAGCTCTAATAGCTGAATCCGTAATAATAATAATAATAATAATATTACTTTAGTTTTTGTTCAGTATACAAAAATCATCATATCCCTCGCAGATGGATCAACACTTTTTTGTCAACTCCTATCTAAAAGTTTGAAGTCTTTTCCCTAGATCCTTATCGGATTATCCGAATCCGGTCGAAGAGCTGTCTTGACGACCAGAAAGGGTAGCAAAATCGTCCTAATAGCCCTCCTGATTCTCGGGAATCGCGCCGTAACGGTTGTAGGTGCACAATCCTTACAACTCCGAGTACTCATATATTAATATTTTCAATTGCGATTCTGTTGTTTGCTCTATTTCTTGTATGTCTCGTTTTTATCAACGAAAATCGCGGTTCTGATTTTTGAGGTTTCAGTGGTTGCAAAAATAAAATTGTTACGTGTCATTGCACGCCTAATTCGAAAATTATTTCGTCACTTCAAATTAGTCTCTACAAATACGTTCACCTAAACGATTAACACTTCTAATCGTTCGAAACAGCCAATTTTCCCACTGAAATGTTCCGAATATAATTTCGTGGACATGCATTTCGATCATTCTGGTCGAATGTCAGAAGTTTAACAATTAAGACTGCTAATCTTCAAAAACAGGGTACCTTCCCTCAAAACTGCTCCAGAAAGTTTCGTTAATGACGCAATGACATGCAGTTTTGAAGTCGTTCAGGTCGAATTGCACATACTTTCCCCTAATTTTTGAAACTTTTATGTTTTTTTGCTTGGGTGATGTGATGGACTAGTGGAGTAAGCTCGGTTACAATGATAATTTTTGACCTTTGGCTTGCAATGTTACTTTTGTGGTATCGCAAGTGATGCGATTTGTGGCATTTCAAGTGATGCAATAGTAGAATAACAAATTGCTCCTCTTCGCCTCTGTGGTTAAATTGGTTATTTGTTTAAGAAAATGGTTACTTCAATGACAACACATGATTCAATCATTTCTTTCATTGTAAAAATTGCGCCGAAATTGAACAATGCTTGAAGCCATAACGTCGGAGTCAGGCCTTGTGCTGGCAGGTTTTTCTGCTGCTTTTGCTGAGAGGTGTGGTGCAGGTGCTTGTTACCGCCAATTGATTACCGAAACCAATGATTTCCTTAGGCTCAGAAACAGGACAGAAAACTCCCCCGAATTCACCGGCGACTCCGATCGAGTCAGTTACGGTAGCAGAATCAGAAAGTCGATCCAAAATTCAAAACAACTCAGAGACATCGCCAATCTCGGTTAGATCATGATTCTTGCGCAATTTGTGAAATCTTCTTTAATAACTTGGGGTATTATGTTTTCAGGGTCTCATCTTGCTTGATGACGTGATAATTTTTTTTTCATTCTCGTGTGTTTTTACACTTGCGAAGCAAGTGTATTAGTACGAACCTGTATTTTTTTCCAACATCACAATTAACTGCTCAAGCAAAGAATGCTTAAAACCTTCAGGACTTTTAAACTGGATAAGATCTGATTGTTGTTCTAATTGGTATCATATCAATTGTGTAAATATAACTCTTAGCGACTTTTCGATTCCTAGCTATAAAAAATTGGTATCTAAACACCCAAAAACAGCTGATATAATTGCCCCAAACCCGGAAAACGTCGCTAGTTTTTTCGTAACTGAGATCGAGGTGTACAAAGCAATTATGTCGTTTCCAAATGGTTCGGGAGCCGGTCCGGACAAGCTTGTTCCCCAAATTTTTAAAGATCTTAATAGTAAATCAAACGGCAATGCGAGTCTAAATTTCCTTAAATCGCTTACTAAGCTCCTAAATCTTATAGGTGAAGGTGAAGTACCCGAACAGCTAAGACCTTTCTTTTTTGGAGCAAAACTTATCGCCCTCGTAAAAATAGGTGAGGTTTGCGACCAATCGCCATCGGCAACACGCTCAGACGCATCGCGTCTAAATGCGCTGGAAGGAAGGCTCTCTCAGAGCGACAATTTTTTTTGGGAGTTTTCAAGTACGATGTGGTACTAAACGAGGAGCTGAAATTGCTGCACACTCCTTTAGAAATTTGATAGAGCGCGATGACAACCCGAAATGCCCAGTTTTACTTAAATTAGATTGTAGTAATGCATTTAATTCACTTGATACAGAAACCAGGGTTGCATTAATTACACCCTTTCTGGGTTTATGACGTTTTTAACCTAAAATACGTTATTAACTGTTAATAGCGTAAAGTTTTGAAAAGTTGGAGCAGTGTACCAAACAATGAATTATATTCAAACAGATTTTAGTACACGGAGACAAAAAGCAAGTTTCCCGACTTTTTCGGAGTCGAGGCGGTTCGGCAAGTCCGAATGGACAAAACCCATTATCGATAAAGCTCTTTCCAAGCCCGCTGTGGTAGGTACTAGCTTCAACATTTTGAGACAGGTCAGCCAGTGCATCAGGCAATTCGTTGGTCTGCTTGCTGAGTTTGCCAGCAGTGACGTTATCAGACTGCAAAACGTTTAAAGCAACCGAAACCGGCTTGAGACACTTAAGCCCGTCTTCGACATTTTGGAACAAGACCAAGTTCTTGATAAGCTGTCCAACCGATTTGCCTTGAGATGTAGAGAAATACGTAAAGTTTTTCTCGATAATCGACTTGAGTTTTCTCCATGAGTTTTTGTACCATTCGAACAAATGAACAACACTGTTCCAACATACATTAGACGGCATAGGCGGCTTGAGTGCTCCTTCTTCCTCTAGCCACGCTTTAGGTAGGTGAGAATTCTGGAACAGTTTTGCTTCTTCTGTCACTTTGGTGACAAGCGACGTGGGCACTAGATCTTTTGCCAGAAAGTTCACTTGATAAGCACCACAACCATATTCAAAAACATCTTTTTTGTTTGCAACTAGACGGCTCATTTTATTCATATTTTCAGCATTGTCTGTTACAACCGCTATTACGCTGACTCCATACTTATCTTCCGCTTTTTTGATATGGTGCAACGTAACTTAGCTAGATACTCACTGTTGTGACTGCTGCCAGAGGTATCCGTTGTTCCAACAATATACACCTTGTTTTCATGCTGAATAGACGCCGCAACTTTGGGGTCGTTGCAAATATTCGACCACCCATCGATACAAAGAGATACCTCTTGCCCCCTCAGTTTTGTACAGCACTCCCCTTCCATATCGGTATAAACGGCGTCTAGAATATCCGTTCCGAGATTGTTCCTGTTTGGTGGCTTATAACCAGGTCTCATCAAGGAGCAGAGGTCCTTGAAATGCTGGGAATCAACGGCTGCAAATATGAATATTGTTGGCGAAGAAAAACCGTCCAACTGCCATGTCAATTTTATTTTCTCGTCACTTGTAGTTGAAACAGTGAAATTAGTTTTTTTTACTGTTTCGGTCTTGACGGACCCGCTTCTCGTGACTCTCCATGCTTCGAATAATGCTTTTTCATCCTTTCGGGGTTGGCCGCTGCCTCATGACCGCAAATAATGCATTTCGACTTGTTGCCATTTCGTTCAAAGTGCTCCCAAATACCATCAACAGGACGGCCACCAGATCCAGGCATCTCATCCACTTTATCTGAAATGAGCACTTGGCATTGCAAAAGTTTATAACAGCAGTTTATAACAGGTCTGGTTAAATAACAGTGTTAATAACAGTGTAAATAACAGAGGTGTTAATTACAGTGCAACCGTGACAGAAACTATCCTGAATCACGTTTTTTCGAACCGCCCGGAGTTGTACAAATATACTCATTGCGCCTTTTGTAAACCGAGCTATCTTTTCACGGAAATTTGACCATTGTATCGGAGGACGGAGCACAACAAGGTCATCCCGAGGCTCCACCGCTTTTTGCTGAAACAATGCAGACGCTAGTAAAAAAAAAAGCTTGAGTTCAAAATGAACGTTTGGTACTTAGATGATGGAAACCTAGCCGACGACTACAATATAGTGCTCCGAGGCCTTAAAAATACTGAAATCAGAGAAAGACTATGGCTTAAGCCTAAACACAGAAAAATGTGAGCTATGTTTTCTAGAACAGACCACAAGTACGCATTACAGTACAATTATAGGTCAATTTCAAAAATTATGTCCAAAAATAAAAATCAAATCCAAGAATGAACTCGTAATCTTGGGCTCCCCTATAGGCGAGTTTTGTTGGAAAGAACTGCTAAATGAAAAAATAGCTGATCTGGAAAAGATTTTGGATGTCCTCGAAGAGCTGGATGCACATTAGGATTTTTACCTCCTAAAAATTGCTCTAACATGCTCAAACTCCTTTATTTGTTGCGTACAAGTCCTTGTTTTTTGCAAAGTGATTTTTTGGAAAAATACGATCGAATT
Organism: Symsagittifera roscoffensis; assembly: GCF_963678635.1. Classification (NCBI taxonomy): domain Eukaryota; kingdom Metazoa; phylum Xenacoelomorpha; order Acoela; family Convolutidae; genus Symsagittifera; species Symsagittifera roscoffensis. The sequence continues at coordinate 38,914,832 of NC_087071.1, forward strand.
TTAAGAAGTTCTTTTATGCTAGGTAAAAAATGTAAAAATGAATGATAGCCAATTTTTGCAAGCAGTTCTCCCGGCAGCCAAAGGTGACTTGGGCGTGTCTTTCCGCTATCCTACTAGTTTAACCCGCTTTTTAGCCTCAGCAGTAGGAGCGAAAGCTACTTTAAGTGAGATTTTTGGTTTGGAGCACGAAGATGGAACATATAATGATACATCAGAACTTAGGTTTGATTTAGCAAAATGTGAAGCAGCTCCTGAAAACGAAATCCAAAAGAAAAATAGAGGGAGCCCATTTTTGATAAGGAGTATTCTCAAATGATTTGGAAACTAGAACCTACTGATGTAAAAAGGTACAAAGCTTACCAGGATCAGTTCGGATCCGCAATGGTTGAATGTCATACCGTGTAAAAATCTCAGAAAATTGTCGAATCAGCAGCTTAGAATTACAATTGGACTCAGCCTAGGTTTAAACATTGTTAAAAGTACAGGGTGATTTTGAGGCATTCTAGTTTGATTGCCTTTGTAAAGCAAAGTCTCGTCTTCACTCACATTCGTTCTGTTGTAGAGCCACGACACCTCCACAGGGCAGATCAGAAGCGACCAGACGGTTTGACGTTTGTCCTCTGGGCTGTTGGTAGGCAGCTCTTGTGAGATGTAACGGTAGTTGACTCCCTAGACCATAGTAGATTAAGCGCATGCTCTGTTTGTAACCCCGGACCAGCCGCGGTCGAGGCGGAAGATAGAAAATCTGACAAGTATCGAGATTTAATTAAGGATGGATATATTTTTCAACCATTAGCTTTTGAAGTTCAGGGAGCTACCGGCCCTAGCACTGAGATTTTTCTGAAGAAGCTTTGTAAGAACTTGTGCACGTGTACCGAGGAACCCAGGGTAGGTAGTTTTTTTAAGCCGTGAATCTCCCTGGCAATACAGGTTGCGAATAGTTATATCGGCACTAGTGATGATATAACTACTTTCGAAGAATTTTTTGATAGAGCCAAGGAAACAAAAGCACAGCTTTTTATAATTATATGGTAGAGCCGTAGCCTCATATCAGGTCAGTCTTTTTCAGTCACTTTTAACTCCGGTTTATTCTGTGCAGGTGTTAGTTTTTTTTTCAATCTGGTTGGCTCGATTACCAGCCATCTGACTCTCTTTACTCCTTATCCACATTATACTTTTCTCTTCCATATCTAGAAAGTTCCGGGAATTATGACTGGATAATGTGATGAAGGGACTCTTGACTGTAACCTCGGTTACTATGACATTTTCGACCCTCTGATCACGTTCACCTAAGTCGCAGATATTGGTGCCACTTTTAGGGGACCTTAACAGCTTTTACATACCATGTGCTTTGACATTCGAATACTAATAAGTTACCACAGTTGATGCTTTTTTTTAATTCATAAAATGAACCGAAAAAAGATATTTTGAACAATATTACAATAAGGAAGACTCGAATTCAAATTTTTCTAACTCATTGTATCTCGAAATTTTTTGAAATGCTTATTTTTACATGATGTGGCTTTATGCTTTGCGATTTGTTACATGCAAAGTTTGTGTGGATGCCTTCAGTTTGTTGTATTCGAAATTTTTACTTGCAAAATTGAGTCCATTTGTATTTGTTGCCACTTTTGCTGAATGGCTTGGGCAATTTACTAGCATATGTAGCTGCTTTATGCGTGACTAGTGTGTCATACTATCTAAATTAGTTCATCATTTGAGTCCAGTTTCATTCTAGTTGTTGCTATTTAATTTATCTATGTCTGGTGCTAACTGGTTTTTAACCTTCGGAGTTGTCTGTCACCTTTGGTTGACCGCCATTTCATTGTCTCTGACTAACTTTCTACTTTACGGTTACTAAACTTAACGGATCAATTTACTTATCGAAACCGTCTTTTCTCGTGGTGCAGTCAACAGGTCAGAGTGGTGGAAAAACCCACTGGGGATTACGTCGTTTTGGCCCTCTACGTTCGCAGAGCCACCAATGCTATGGAAGTTTTGGTTTAACCGATTTCAATGGGGGATAGTGGCGAAACACAGCATCAATCCGAGAAAATTTTACTATGCCAGTACTTTAACAGCAGCACAGGTTACGGCATTACCGGAGGAGGTAGACGGAAAAGATCGGCTGACGTCGGAACAAACTCTAATATCGAACTTGTACTTGTGTCTGGGGGAAAAAGGGCAAGATGAATTGCATAAGAGGAGGCCACATCTGGATCTATCTACAACCCGATACTTTAGGGTATTAGATGCAATAGAAACCGAGTTCAAGAAAGAACGGAATGAAATTTATGAAACAGTCCAGTTATTGGCAAGAAAACAACACATTGGAGATTCTTTGGAGCAGTTCCACTCAGTTTTAAGCGGACTAGCGGCACGATGCAATTTTTGAACGTTGGAGATCAGAATTTTGCGGGATGTATTCATTGTGAACATGAATAATAGAGAGGCACAGAACGAGCTATGTCGCTCAACAAGTCGCTCAACAAAGACACCAGAGGAGGTGTATCGCATTGCGTTATCATATAACGTGGATATAAGTATGCTAAATCATGTAATTCGGCAACCGTGGGAGCAAGAACAAGCGGCACCACCGTTGGAGCCGGAGCGTTCCAAATTAAAACGGAACCGGTGGGGACAATCCGAGGGGGATACCGAAATAGCAGACAGCGCGGCCGTGGATCGTTCAGGGGACGAGCAGATATGAGAGGGGGAGCATCTAAAAGGTGCTATAATTGGGATCAACCCAAGTTTACTCCGGAGCATCTAACTAGATGTCTAGCTAGAAGTGCGACATGTAATTTCTGCCGAAAGACTGGACATTACGAGAAAACTTGTCGGGGAAGACCTGCAGTGGGACTGATTCAAAACCAGGAAGATGTGGTTTTTGGCGAGATATGTGACGCTGAGGATACCTATTCGCAACATGAAAATTCAGTAGGATGGGTCAACACACCAGATAAGAGGCAACGATCGTAGGATTCGGACAGTTCAGGAGACTGTTGTAATGGCTATTAATTCTCGGAAGGAAACCGAACTGAAAGTGGCCGGCGCTCGTCTACCTATTAAGCTAAATGGTAAGCAAACAAATTTCTGGATAGACAGCGGATCACCGATCTCAATATTCACAGTTGGAGAACTGAAACGAACGTTGGGCACCGCAGGCGTAAGCGTAAAGGCGCCAGCACCGGAGGACGACGAGTTCAGGGATTACGGAAAAACAATCCTTTACGGCTGTTAGGAACGTTGAACGTATCATTGGAGACGAACGGATGAGTGACCGAAGCGAAAATCAAGGTAATAGGAGGAAACAGACCGTCGATTATTGGGAGAGATCTAATGCCAAATCTTGGATTACAGATAGTGCAAAGAACACCGGAGGAAAATGTGATGTCAGTTCAAGGAGAACAACCGGGGGCCGAAACAACAAGCGAGGAGAATTCATTAAACCCATGGCAGATTTAATTCAGTAAGCAATTAATTAATCTTTTTCATAGAGTCGGTAAAATTAAGAATTATAAGGTGCACGCGGAATTTTTTGAAAAGTTAACGCCAATACAACAAAAAGGACGGAGAGTGCCGATTACATTGTAAGATAAGGCTGATAAAAAAAATTAGTAAACTTTTGCAGCAAGGGCATATCGAAAAACTGGGAGAATGTTCGGACAAGTATTTTGTCTCCCCGATTGTAATAACAGTGAAAAAAGATGGATCAGTAAGATTAGCGCTAGAATCCAGAGAGCTAAACAAACAAGTTCACAAGAATAAATATCAAATGCTCAATATTGAAGAGCGCATGGCTACCGTAGGCCAAACGATAAGCGAACGAAAACCAGGGGATGTGTACTTTTCTACAATGGACCTTACGTATGCGTACGGTCAGCTACCCCTTAGTCCGAAAAGGAGCGTTCAATGCATTTTTTTGTTAGTGGGAGGAAAATCAACGGGTATGTATCGTTTTCGAACGGAGTTCTACGGCCTCACAACCATGCCAGCGGAATTCCAAAGTGTAATGGATACAATTCTATGGATACAAAATTTTACGGAAATTAGATCGGGAGAACATGTCGCTCAAACTTACTAAATGCCAATTCCCGCGAAAAGAATGCGAATGGTTGGGGCATAAAATAAATTGCACCGGAATTACGTCACTAATCCGAAAACCTGAACCAATCGAGTCTGTAAAAGCCCCTAAAACGGTTTCGCAACTAAAATCGTTTATGGGCTCCATTCATAGCCTACACAAATACCTCCCAGCACTCGCGGAATCGTCGGCCTCGCTACGTTCTCTAGTAAGCAGGAAAAATGAATATATTTGGACTAGTGAGTGTCAAATATCATTCGAGAATCTAAAAAAGCAGGTGGCGAACATAGTGGAACTTCGGCATTTCGATATACACCTTGATACAATAATTGTCTGTGACGCAAGCCATAACGGGCTCGGTGCGGTTCTTGAACAACTAAATTCTGACGAATGGAGGCCGATATCCTTCGCATCCCGGTATTTAAACGAGGCGAAAAAAAAGTATTCCACGAACGAATTGGAAATGCTTGCAGTTGTGTGGGGGGCGGAATATTTCGGATATTATGTGTTGGGGAGAAAATTTTTAATCGTTACGGACCACAAAGCCCTGGTATTGTTGCTAAATGGGAACAATAAAAAAACCAAGACGATGTTTAGTAGATTAACCAGGTGGTTAGATTGCCCCCTACCATTTGATTTTCAAGTGGAACACAAACCCCGAGCTAAAATTGGTTTCGCGGACTACCTATCGGGGCACCCGAGTTCGGACGCTAAACCGGTCAGCACATATGATAGTATGTTCACGGTGGCGAAAATTAGTCAAATTAGATCCGCCCTCGGCCTTAAAAAGGAAATTTTCTCCAAAGGTAAACTCGAGTCTCCAAAGGCTAATAATAATAATAAACTCGGTTGTAATATATCGAATATAAAACAGCCGGTAGATGGCGAAAGAACATGCGGTGAAAATTGAACCAATCACAGAGCGACGAATTGTATTTCCGACAGGTCACTTAAGTCTAGTGAAAATTTAATTGGGACTATTATTGAGACAGATTTCGGTTATTCAAATCCACGTATAAACTTTCAAAATTCAAAATGTAATCTAATTATGGAACGAAAGATCAGGAAATTACTGGAACGACACCCCAGCAGTAGTAGTAGCGATGAAATAGAGGGGATCAATCAAGATATGCAAGCAGTCACCACAGAAGTCCGGAGCACTAAAAGTAACACCATTAATTCAATTCCTTCGGTTTATCCTGGCGAAAGTTATCCACCGGTTAACCCGGAGAATCGGGTTATGTCTATTATTCCGAGAAATTGCAAAGTAGTTAGTAAACAGAACGCTCTTCCAGAATTGTTTAATCTTTGATTTATCGAATCCCAGTACAGCTCAGATCCTCAACTACAAGCAATCATCGAAATGATCAAGTGCAAGGACCCACATTCACACACAAAAATTGCAGCTATGAGTAAATATTATGCCCAATATACTCAGGATTTTCATGTAAAGGACGGATGCCTGTGGATGGATGAGAGACTCGTTATTCCAAACACCTTGCAAGCGGCGGTAAACAACAGATTGCACTATTATCACCATGGGAAATCGAATATGTACGAGGCGGCCAAAGACATCTGGTACCCTTACATGTTCCGCAGTCTAGCGAAAATCGCAGGAAATTGTCAAGAATGCACATTAGTTGGTAAGAATTTGAAAAACATGTGTTCAAAAGGGGATGTAGGGAAAATACCTGAGCCCAAAGAACCGAATGAATCAGTGCAATTAGATTTTTGGGGGCTAATTAATTATTTAAAGGAATCTAAAAAGTATGTTTTGGTGGCGGTGGATCAGTTTTCTTGATGGCCATCGGCTATGGTGTGTAATTCAAATCGGTCGGACAAAATCAGATGGCGAATTTAGTGGAATTTCGGCATTTCGATATACACCGTGATACAAGAATTGTCTGTGACGCAAGCCATAACGGGCTCGGTGCGGTTCTTGAACAACTAAATTCCGACGAATGGAGGCCGATATCCTTCGCATCCCGGTATTTAAACGAAGCGAAAAAAAGTATTCCTCGAACGAATTGGAAATGCTTGCAGTTGTGTGGGGGGCGGAATATTTCGTAAATTGTGTTGGGGAGAAAGTTTTCAATCGTTACGGACCACAAAGCCCTGGTGTCGTTGCTAAATAGGAACAATAAAAAGAAAAAGACGATGTTTAGTAGATAAACCAGGTGGTTAGATCGCCTTATACCGTTTGATTTTCAAGTGGAACACAAACCCGGAGCTAAAATTGGTTTCGCGGACTACCTATCGGGGCACCCGAGTTCGGACGCTAAACCGGTCAGCACATATGATAGTATGTTCACGGTGGCGAAAATTAGTCAAATTAGATCTGCCCTCGGCCTTAAAAAGACATCTGGTACCCTTACATGTTCCTCAGTTTAGCGACAATGCACATTAATTGGTAAGAATTTGAAAAACATGTGCTCAAAAGGGGATGTAGGGAAAATACCTGAACCCAAAGAACCGAATGAATCAGTGCAATTAGACTTTTGGGGGCCAGTTAATTATTTAAAGGAATCTAAAAAGTATGTTCTGGTGGCGGTGGATCGGTTTTCTTGATGGCCATCGGCTATGGTGTGTAATTCAAATCGGTCGGACAAAATCGTAAAATTCTTAAAAGCACATATAATTGCACACGGAGTTCGCGTCAAATCCGAGTTGACCAGGGAACAAATTTTATGTCCAAGGAAGTCCGAACCTTCTGTCACAAAGAAGGAATTGAAATACTTACCTCGCCAGTTAACGATCATCGGGCAACAGGGTGTGTCGAGCGGACAATTGGCAGTATCAAGAATTCAGTACTAACGTATGCGCGAGAGGAAAATTCGGAACCCTTGGATCGGATGCTTGAAAGGGCCCTCGGTGCTTTAAGATTCGCTAAAAACGCCACTCTTTACCTAACACCGTTTGAAGCGCACCACGGTCGGGAAGCTAACACAGTTCTCAGGAACTTGACCAACAAGCCATCATTAAGAAATCTAAATTGGGAAAACGTAATACGCTCAAAATCTGCCTGTTTAGATGAACGAGACCCGAACGTTCAAGCGATGCCAGAACCGATGGACACAGACTGGGGAGTCCGCTCGGATACGGAGTAAAAACAGGCGCCACCCATTGAGATTGGTTGACGACCGGATCGCTAATCAGGACAACGAACCCGGGATTGTTCGGACCACGGATGAACCAGCCTCAATGCCACCAGTGGTAGTAATGCAGCGAACAGGAGAGCGCATTTTGAATAGGTATAAATCATTGAAATCCAGTATAATAAATCAGAGTGAACATACTATTAAAATGAGTATTGGTGCTGTGCTTAGAAAATCGGGAGTAGCACTGAAACGGACGAGCATTCGGAAGAAAAGGGCGCCTGGTCAAAACGCTGTACCACCAACGCCGTGGGACATGAAACGAAAACTACTCTGGCGAACCAACCATCTAGTTTTAAAGGCACCGCAGGCACCTACCAAAGCACCGTAGACAAACAAAAGAAACTCCAAATTAGAGATAATGTGGAGGATTCGGACGAGGACGATTTTTTATCGCTGGCAGCGAAAAGACAAGCGACCGAACCGAAGGAGGGTAACCCGGGAACAAACATTGAAGAGAGACAAGGAACGTCTAGTGGGGGACATCAGCAGACGGAGAAGATAACAATTCGACCGAGCGATTACGAGACGGCTACGGAGTATACTATTGCACGAGAGGCGGTGATCGAAACAAACCGGAGGAAGAATGACAACGGCGGAAGAGAAACAAAAGGAGACGGAGATTCGGAAATTCCACAAACCGGAAACAAAAAGCGGGGAAGGAAACAACGGCTTCTTTCGTATTCGAGTCAAGATTCGGCAAGTTCGTTAGATGAGACCAGCTCAAGACGTTCGGGAAGGAAACGTACGGCAGTTACCAAAATGGGGGCAGTCATGATTGACAATATCCAAAAAGCGGAAAAACCAGGGATGAAATAGGAAAGAGGGAAATCATGAAAGAAAAAAAATTAAAAAAATTCTAAAGTCCAGGGAGAGGGCATGCCGTGAAGCGGCAAACACTCAAATGTTTAAGTTTGAATGTAGCCTGAGCCAGTAACCAAAACTCTAGCTAAAATCTGTCCTTAACTTTCTTTTGTTTACACAACAACATTTCATCGAGTATTTAAATTAAGTCATCATTTCTTACAAGGGGAATGTCATAGTATCTAAATTAGTTCATCATTTATTCAGTTTCATTCTAGTTGTTGCGATTTAATTTATCTATCTGTCTGGCGCTAGATGGTAATTAACCTTCGGAGTTGTCTGTCACCTTTGATTGACCACCATTTCATTGTCTCCGACTAACTTTCTACTTTACAGTTACTAAACTTAACGGATCAATTTACTTATCGAAACCGTCTTTTCTTAAGTGTTTGCCGGTTGTTAAGCTTGCTCGGCTGAGTGGATAGATCGTGAGACTCAAAATCTCTTGATTGCAGTATGTCGCAGATTCGAATCCTACACGTAGCCGAGTTTTCGCTAATTCGAGGCTTATTTCTGCCTTTCATTTCACTTGGTAGAGTTTCTTTTTGGTCGTGCTCTCGCAAGTGTTTCCGAAGCGCAGCTTCGCCTCTGTGTATGTTTTTTTCTTTGTGTTGTTTTCCTTGTCTTTTCATGACATTTGTACACTGACATGTGGTTTGTACACTCAATTGTTTTTAGTTTTTTTTATACTGATGATGATGTATTGATCGAAAGCGTTTTCAATAGAGATTCCACATTGATTGTTTTTACCTGAAGATTTTCTCTAAGTATTGCGCTGTTTTGAATCAGCATACCAGCATACCATACGGGATTTTAAACAATCAAAACTCGCTTTACAAGTGTGGCGAAAACTGGTTAAGTTTTAAATTTTGTAAAGTGAAGTTAACAAAAATTTGCAACAGGCTAACATCCCTACTAAAATTTTAACGTTTCTTTTCCACCACGACATTTTTATGTTTTTTCTACCGATTATTACATCTATTTATTACCCTTGCCATAAGTAACGGTGTTGCAACCGCTTTCTAGACTTTTTACCCGTAAAGAAATTTTTTACAGAATGGACGAAATTCTAATCAATGTTTTCGGAAACTGCTGAATTAAAAGCATGGCTAGTCTATTTGGTGCACATTGAGAGATGCAAAGTATTTTTTTTTGGATTATCGGCGGTCAGGTCGAATCAATCTACTTCTGCCGACTTTTTTCGGCTCGTTACCTATCGCTGTTTTTGATTTTGACAGCTTTCATAACCTCACTGGGATAGCGCTCTCCTCTCATTCACCTTCTATACGTCCTTCTATGTTGGGCCAGATTGGCTGCCGATTCTGGTCTTTGGCAATTTTCACACACCAAATTTTTCCTTTTGTTCGTTATTGCTTCCATTTGATTTGTTGGCTCACTCTTCGTACATGTTTTTCGATGTCTGGCGAAATTTGATGACAAAACCATTGTCCCGCATTTTTGGAAGTCAACCTGAGTGTGGGTATTTGCAGGTCTTTCGTCTTCCATACGCAGGACTTCTCCCATCCGTTTAAGGCTGCTTTTTTCTACCTTTCATTGGATAGATTTTCTTCCAATTGACTTCCGATGTCTTGCTTGTTTTGGTATTTTTTGCATCGTGATCAGCGGCGGTTCTACCCGGAAGCTCCGTTCTTGTCAATCCACTGATGGAGTTGTTGCAGTTCCGTTTTTTGTCCCGATCTCGCCGTGTGTATGGACTAACGCTAGTTCGGATAATGAGAGCTTGTTGCCTCTATGTTAACTTGCTGTTTATCAGCTGGGAGCGGACACTCTCCCATAAGTATCCAGCTCGTTTAATGCAATTCCAGACGTCCAGTTTTGGGTTCATCCAACTACTCGTGATTGATACGCGTTTCGATGTCTCGTGTCTTTTGATACGTAATTTTTTCTTCGAACATGGATATGACCTCTTTAATTACTTGTACCTTCCACTATTTCAGCAACAGAACCTAAATTGGCCGTATCGTGAGCAAAAAGGGACATCGTGAAATGAGTTATGATTGTTTCTGAGTTGGTATTTTCAAATAGTGCGCTATAAGCGTGTTTGTTTCCTGCTAGTCATCTCCATTCAATGTCGACAGTTTTTCCAAGTTGCTCTCCTTGTTAGTTCCGTTTCTGCTGTGCCAAGGCGATTACCATTTGGTGGTAGATGTTGAAGAGTATTAGAGATGTCGGGCACCCTTCTCTGAAGCATCTTTCCGAAGTCCACGTTTCACTATCTCCGTCTTCACTCTTGCCAATTACGAGGTTGACTCATGAAGGTCGGTCAGACAGTTTAGAAAGTTGACCTTTAGCCCGTGCTCTATCAGAATTTCCCAGATCGCTGGCTTTCACACTCGCGGGTAGGCTTTTTCTAGATCTAACAGGCCTCTTCTCCATTTTGTTAATCCATGTCTTCATGGAATTGTCTCACGAGCTTTATTTCTGACTGTCACCCATTTCCGTAGAGTTGCTGGAGTATCTTCGGCGCCGATGATCCACGTGTTTCCTATGGGCTCCGCATGTATCCTTATAATAATAATATTTAATTCAGTTGATGATTATTACAATACAATATGTATATTTACAATCATCAACAAGGATTGTCTAAAAAGCCTACGGCTTATCTAGTAGACAACCTTAAACTCAAATATCAATGACAATACAGCTGTTTATGAACTTCCTTATTATCAAGCAGATAATTATCAAAAACATCGTGTATAAAAATCTTGAGTTGATGTCTCTGCAAACTTGTCACATCTTCATTCAATAAACCAGATGCAGTTATATAATTATGAATAATGATTCTTCTAACATTTATGGAATTTTGAAAACATTTCGTTCTTTGTATTTTACTATTAACTTTTCCAGAAGCAACTCTCCTAGTGAAGTACGCCACGTTATTAGTCGTGGTACTATCACAAACATTATTGTAGCAAATATCTTTAAACAGTTCGTAAACGTGAAGATCAAACACCGTTTCAATTTTATGCAGTCTGTACTTTTCAACTGTGCTCTCTCTATAATCAATTCTAAAAATAGCACGTATTATTCTCTTCTGTATTACTAAAATTTTATTTAGATCTGTTAAGTTTGCTCAGCCATAAACCAATACGCCATATTGAAGAACAGGTTTGATGTAGGATCTGTATATCAGTAGAAGCATTGTAATTTTAAATAATTTTCTGGAACGATATATTACTCCACACAGTTTAGACAATTTCTTAATAACATGTTCAATATGCATCTTGAAGTCTAACTTTGAATCAATGTATATACCCAAATACTTCGTGCAATCAACCATTTTTATGCATTCACCTTTTATATCAAGACCAATTTCTCCATTTTTCTTGCTGAAATTGAGCAGAACAGTTTTATCAGTATTCAGTGAAAGTTTATTGCAACATAAGTAATTGTAAACTATGTCAAATTCGGTTCTTAATTTCTTTCCAGAATTCTTACCAGAAGTCATGATGGATGTATCATCTGCAAAAAGTGTAGTATCTAAACTAGTGCTATCAGGTAAATCATTTATGTAAATCAAAAACAGAAGCGGACCTAGAACAGATCCTTGTGGAACTCCCGTTGATACATTTTCAAGCGTTGATCTATTATTTCCAATTTCAACATACTGCTTTCTATTAGTCAAGTAGGCTCTAATCAAATTGTTACTTTTACCCCTGATCCCATAATGATCCAATTTTTGCATCAGAATTTTGTGATCAATCGTGTCAAAAGCTTTCTTGAGATTCTCACAAATTCGGTCAGCCTCGCAACAGCCTGAATCGTAGATCGCTTAGATCGAAAACCATATTGGTTCATGTTTAAAATAGAAAATTTCTCAAAAAAATTTATGAACCTCGAATGTATAAGTTTCTCAACGACTTTGCTCAGGCAAGACAACAGCGAAATTGGTCTGTAATTACCAGGATCTGTTTTATCTCCATCTTTGAACATAGGGACCACTTTGGCATTTTTCAGTAAGTCTGGGAAAACATCAAGGTGAATGCATTCGTTAAAAATATCGGATATTAATGGTGCAATTACCACTCCTAACTGCCTGATGATTTCATTGCAAATATCATCAGGTCCACATGAGAACTTACTTTTAAGGCTATTGATAACATCTAGAACTTCTCTGTGGTTAGTTTCAAACATTACCATTGATTGCACTTGTTTTGGCGATCTACATATCGGTACTGATGAGTAAGGTATTTGCGATGCAATTTTCGACCCAATGTTACAGAAAAAAGTATTCAATTTATTCGCATCAATATGTGTCGTTGTGTTATTCCCGGTCTTTCCTATTCCTACATTTTTAAAAATCTTAAATAAATCTTTACTGTTAGTCACCTTTTCCACTTTTTTAGTATAAAAGTTCCGTTTCTCTAATCGCAGCAAGGCGTTTACTTTATTGCGAATGATTTTATAATTGACATGCGTATCAGTCGACCAGCAGGCCTGTAGTTGGCGAAGAAGTCTATCTCGTTTAAAAATTAGTTTTCTAATTTCTGGAGTTATCCATTGTGATTTCATTTTTCGTTTTTTACCATATACTTTTAATGGAGCGAATACATCTAGGCAATCGATAATTGTTTTAATCAGAAACTCAACTTTTTCATCACATGTTCCTTCCGGTACATTTTTCAACAGGTAGTTCACATCTGCTAAAAACAATATTTTTTCGGTTGATTTTTTTAGAAAAGACAGATTACGAAAAGTCAAGTTATTATCTATGTTTGAAACCACGTTAATATCGGCGAAGATAATATTGTGATCACTAATACCAGAAATTACATTATGTGTTGCAACAGGAAAATTTGAAATTATATGATCAATGCAAGTACTACTACTGTTAGTAACGCGCGTTGCTTCGTTGGCGTTATTTATAACAAAATTGTAACTTTTACTTAAATTTTTCAACCCTTTTGAGCAACTATTTTCAACCAGTGTATCAATATTAGAATCCCCAACGAACATTGTTTTTGAATTTACCATCGTTTCTAAGTTACGTTCCAGAAAACTATAAAAATGATCGATATTTATATTGGGCGGACGATAAAATACGCAAATGTTTGTTGAAGATAGAGATCCATTTTTAAGTCTAATACACAATGCCTCAATCCCATTTTCGCAAACAATATTTTCATTTATAATAAAGTCAATGCCAGTCTTAACATAAAAAGCAACACCCCCTCCCCTTTTATTGGTTCTACATCTAGAAACTATCGGTTGAAATCCCGGAATATTGTACATTGCCAATGGGTCTGTTTCAGTTAGCCAAGTTTCCGAAAGGCAGATAATCGATAGGTTTTCGTTATAAGTTTCAATAAATCCCACTAAATTGTCAAAATTGCATCGCAAGGATCTTATATTTAGAAAAAGAAGTGTTTTATCAGCTGGCAAAGTCATCGATTAGGTTTTTAAAAATGCTAAGTATCAGTAGGTTCGATCTCACCCGCGTCCTCCTACTCTATCACATTGACCGGCGCTTTTGCCATTTTTCCAGGTGGTGAGCTTACCACTGCGATTACATTTTCAATTAGACCACACAATTTGTCCAGTTTATCTTCCATATCAACGTTCTCTCGTTGCCTCTTCTCCCCTCTAGGTTTTCCATACATTGCATATTTGTTTTTCGCAGTACCATGTTTCATTTGGAATAACTCATTTCTGGAATAAGAAGACTCGTCGATTATCTGTGTATTTCCCTGAATTCCTGTATCCATTTTGTTACCATCTAATTCTTCCGAAAATCCGCTGGCAACTTTGTCAATCTCACCGCGACTGTTAACTGGAACCCATTTATTATTTATTCTGAGAAGTGGTTGACAATTGTTTGTTTTAAATTTCAAACCTTTCTCTTTTGCATAATTCACTGTATCTCGGTCAATTTCTGGAAGCCTCTCAACGATGAAAATATTCTTCGTCGATTCATTGTCCGTTAACGTAAATCTGTTTCGCCATACATAGTCACGCTGCCCATTGTAAATAAATTTAACAATAATTGGTTTTTTCTCTGCATTACCCGGTAAATAGTGACATGCAGCTTGGATGTCACATTCGCGAACTTTTCCCAGCCTTGCTGTGATCTGTAGAGCTGTTTCCATTATGGGTAATGTCTTGCCCTTTATGTTTGGAGTGGTCCCGTTGCTTGGGTGCAATTTTTTTATTCTTGTTTCGACTTAATGTGAGGGGTTTTGTGATCGGAGTATGACATTTCACTGCGCGTCCTCATTTCTTTCATCTGCAGATGCCTGTTTTTTTTTCTTCTCATAGTGAACCCGTCAGTCTTGATTCACCTGCTGAGGTTTTATGGAACCAGGTACCTCGGGTTGCGTGTCCCGAGTAACCGTTTATCCATTCTATGCCTTGTTATTCGCACAATTGCGATAGGTCGCTGTCTTGATCTTTAGTTGGTGTCAGAAGGCCAGATCTAATGCATTTTAAGAATCCAATGAGACTGTTGTGGTCACCTCCTATGATCAGGAAACTGTCTGGCGTGGATCTGGTCAGTAAATTTTAGAGGTCTTTCCTGTATGCGTCTATAGCTTCCGGACCATGCGTACTTACAGGTTGATATTTTGATATTAATGCTAGCCTATTGATCTTGATGTAAGTTGCCCTGTCTCTTAAAATCCATTTTCTGGTTTCCTCTATTCCACTCATCGAGGGCTGAGCGTCTCAAGATGAAACCACACTTTGCAGAGTGGATAACAATAGTGATTTCGTCGCGTACTCCCATCCAAAGGACGCCTGGGCCCTCAGATTGGATCTCCGATATCATGGTGATCTCTCAACTTTTCGTCCTTCGTTCCAGGTTGTTGTCATTACTGCCTTTCTGTCTACAGCCTACGAAAAAGGCTGTGGGGTGGGATAATTGACCTATGTTTTTGATTTTTTCTTCATTTTCTCAAAAACTAACGTACCAAATCTGAGATTTTGGATTTTTTGAAAAGAACGGATTTGAAAAGCTCTTCTCCATAAGCGGCTACACTCATTTTTTTAACACA
Organism: Symsagittifera roscoffensis; assembly: GCF_963678635.1. Classification (NCBI taxonomy): domain Eukaryota; kingdom Metazoa; phylum Xenacoelomorpha; order Acoela; family Convolutidae; genus Symsagittifera; species Symsagittifera roscoffensis. Next base: position 38,929,948 of record NC_087071.1, read on the forward strand.
AAATTATGGGCCTCGGAATAGTCAAATTTTCAATTTTTTAACCGTTTTTAATCTTTTTAAACGTTTCTCGAAAATTAACCTCCCAAACTTGAGTTTTTGGGCTCAATGGAGATAACGTATAATGGGAAGCGCCCCTGCCTTATCGGCCACTCACAATTTTTGTACACTAAAGGTTATCGTCCTCGGAAATTTTTTAATTTTTGAACGTTTTTTTTCTAAATTTAGCGAATAATACATCCCATATCTGAGATTTTGGGTCCAATTGCAAAAAATGGTTGTAAGAAGCTATTTTGCATACGCGTCTACTTCCAAATTCTTAGTTACAAAAATTATGGCCCTCGGAAAATTTTGATTTTTTTTCCGTTTTTGAAACTTTTTTGAGACCCTACGAAATCTGAGTGTTTGTGTTCAATCGAAATTCAGGTTGGATGAATTTCTTCCTCATTAGTGGCTACGCCAATTTTTTAAAATCAAAAAGCTATGGTTCTCGGAAGTGTCAACTTTCTGATTTGTTGACCGTTTTTTGGGAGTTTTCTCGATAACAACCCTTACTAATCTGATCTCATAACCTTGCTTAATCTACACAACAGGTTGTTAAAAGCTTACTTCATAACTTGTTACGCACAGTTTTTTATGGTCTTGAAATAAGTGAAAGTTATGAAACTTTGACCGTTTTTGGATTTTTTACTGTGCTCGAAAATTACCGTTTTAGTTCTCATGTCAAACTTTTACATCCAGTTTTAGCTGTACATAGGTTTCCTTCATCGAGACATACGAAATATCTGTTACAACAGTTTTTTTCAACATCTTTTTCTCGACTTGTGCTTTTTTACGATTTTGTTGTATCTTCCTTGCCTTACCATGGAACCTTAACACTTGCTTGATTTTTTTCTAGTCGGCCTAGAGGTAACGCGATTGCCTTGGACCCTTAGGTCTGGGGTTGGAGTTCGGTCCGACCTTGTTTTTTGGTATATATGATTTTGAACATGTTTTTTTTGCCGGACTTTCATTTGTCTGCCTGTATTTTTTTGGGCTTTATTGCAACATGGGATTTTTCTTATGTTGTCAGCGTTTCTCGTAAATCCAAGTGTTTTTGGTCTGCTCCTGTAGTTTATAAACTTAATAGCCCTGATGTTGTATATTTTCTTTCGTTTTCGTTTTTTTTTTCGCTAAACGGCTCTATTCGGCCTAGATTGTTTCAGCTTATGTTTTATTGGCTCAGTTACCTTATGTTGATTACTTCAATGGCAAAAGTTGATGGATAGTTTTCGGAGAAATAAAATTAGGTTATGCTAATTGTTTTTTTTTTCGCTTAAATCTTTTTTCGGCCTCAGTTGCCCTCAGCCGCCATATTTAGAAAAAGAAGTGTTTTATCAGCTGGCAAAGTCATCGATTAGGTTTTTAAAAATGCTAAGTATCAGTAGGTTCGATCTCACCCGCGTCCTCCTACTCTATCACATTGACCGGCGCTTTTGCCATTTTTCCAGGTGGTGAGCTTACCACTGCGATTACATTTTCAATTAGACCACACAATTTGTCCAGTTTATCTTCCATATCAACGTTCTCTCGTTGCCTCTTCTCCCCTCTAGGTTTTCCATACATTGCATATTTGTTTTTCGCAGTACCATGTTTCATTTGGAATAACTCATTTCTGGAATAAGAAGACTCGTCGATTATCTGTGTATTTCCCTGAATTCCTGTATCCATTTTGTTACCATCTAATTCTTCCGAAAATCCGCTGGCAACTTTGTCAATCTCACCGCGACTGTTAACTGGAACCCATTTATTATTTATTCTGAGAAGTGGTTGACAATTGTTTGTTTTAAATTTCAAACCTTTCTCTTTTGCATAATTCACTGTATCTCGGTCAATTTCTGGAAGCCTCTCAACGATGAAAATATTCTTCGTCGATTCATTGTCCGTTAACGTAAATCTGTTTCGCCATACATAGTCACGCTGCCCATTGTAAATAAATTTAACAATAATTGGTTTTTTCTCTGCATTACCCGGTAAATAGTGACATGCAGCTTGGATGTCACATTCGCGAACTTTTCCCAGCCTTGCTGTGATCTGTAGAGCTGTTTCCATTATGGGTAATGTCTTGCCCTTTATGTTTGGAGTGGTCCCGTTGCTTGGGTGCAATTTTTTTATTCTTGTTTCGACTTAATGTGAGGGGTTTTGTGATCGGAGTATGACATTTCACTGCGCGTCCTCATTTCTTTCATCTGCAGATGCCTGTTTTTTTTTCTTCTCATAGTGAACCCGTCAGTCTTGATTCACCTGCTGAGGTTTTATGGAACCAGGTACCTCGGGTTGCGTGTCCCGAGTAACCGTTTATCCATTCTATGCCTTGTTATTCGCACAATTGCGATAGGTCGCTGTCTTGATCTTTAGTTGGTGTCAGAAGGCCAGATCTAATGCATTTTAAGAATCCAATGAGACTGTTGTGGTCACCTCCTATGATCAGGAAACTGTCTGGCGTGGATCTGGTCAGTAAATTTTAGAGGTCTTTCCTGTATGCGTCTATAGCTTCCGGACCATGCGTACTTACAGGTTGATATTTTGATATTAATGCTAGCCTATTGATCTTGATGTAAGTTGCCCTGTCTCTTAAAATCCATTTTCTGGTTTCCTCTATTCCACTCATCGAGGGCTGAGCGTCTCAAGATGAAACCACACTTTGCAGAGTGGATAACAATAGTGATTTCGTCGCGTACTCCCATCCAAAGGACGCCTGGGCCCTCAGATTGGATCTCCGATATCATGGTGATCTCTCAACTTTTCGTCCTTCGTTCCAGGTTGTTGTCATTACTGCCTTTCTGTCTACAGCCTACGAAAAAGGCTGTGGGGGGGGGGATAATTGACCTATGTTTTTGATTTTTTCTTCATTTTCTCAAAAACTAACGTACCAAATCTGAGATTTTGGATTTTTTGAAAAGAACGGATTTGAAAAGCTCTTCTCCATAAGCGGCTACACTCATTTTTTTAACACAAAATTATGGGCCTCGGAATAGTCAAATTTTCAATTTTTTAACCGTTTTTAATCTTTTTAAACGTTTCTCGAAAATTAACCTCCCAAACTTGAGTTTTTGGGCTCAATGGAGATAACGTATAATGGGAAGCGCCCCTGCCTTATCGGCCACTCACAATTTTTGTACACTAAAGGTTATCGTCCTCGGAAATTTTTTAATTTTTGAACGTTTTTTTTTCTAAATTTAGCGAATAATACATCCCATATCTGAGATTTTGGGTCCAATTGCAAAAAATGGTTGTAAGAAGCTATTTTGCATACGCGTCTACTTCCAAATTCTTAGTTACAAAAATTATGGCCCTCGGAAAATTTTGATTTTTTTTCCGTTTTTGAAACTTTTTTGAGACCCTACGAAATCTGAGTGTTTGTGTTCAATCGAAATTCAGGTTGGATGAATTTCTTCCTCATTAGTGGCTACGCCAATTTTTTAAAATCAAAAAGCTATGGTTCTCGGAAGTGTCAACTTTCTGATTTGTTGACCGTTTTTTGGGAGTTTTCTCGATAACAACCCTTACTAATCTGATCTCATAACCTTGCTTAATCTACACAACAGGTTGTTAAAAGCTTACTTCATAACTTGTTACGCACAGTTTTTTATGGTCTTGAAATAAGTGAAAGTTATGAAACTTTGACCGTTTTTGGATTTTTTACTGTGCTCGAAAATTACCGTTTTAGTTCTCATGTCAAACTTTTACATCCAGTTTTAGCTGTACATAGGTTTCCTTCATCGAGACATACGAAATATCTGTTACAACAGTTTTTTCAACATCTTTTTCTCGACTTGTGCTTTTTTACGATTTTGTTGTATCTTCCTTGCCTTACCATGGAACCTTAACACTTGCTTGATTTTTTTCTAGTCGGCCTAGAGGTAACGCGATTGCCTTGGACCCTTAGGTCTGGGGTTGGAGTTCGGTCCGACCTTGTTTTTTGGTATATATGATTTTGAACATGTTTTTTTTGCCGGACTTTCATTTGTCTGCCTGTATTTTTTTGGGCTTTATTGCAACATGGGATTTTTCTTATGTTGTCAGCGTTTCTCGTAAATCCAAGTGTTTTTGGTCTGCTCCTGTAGTTTATAAACTTAATAGCCCTGATGTTGTATATTTTCTTTCGTTTTCGTTTTTTTTTCGCTAAACGGCTCTATTCGGCCTAGATTGTTTCAGCTTATGTTTTATTGGCTCAGTTACCTTATGTTGATTACTTCAATGGCAAAAGTTGATGGATAGTTTTCGGAGAAATAAAATTAGGTTATGCTAATTGTTTTTTTTTTCGCTTAAATCTTTTTTCGGCCTCAGTTGCCCTCATCCGCCTTTTTACCTCGATGAGGTATTGGCGTCACCCATGTAGAACTGCCCGCCACTGGTTTCGATCGCTGGCAACTGTTTCCAGGTGATCTTTCCAGATCGCTCTGAAGACGCGACGGAAGCTTTTTTCTGCTTTTTTCTTCATGATCCTCTCGCACGAAAGTTTTACCCAACCTGGCGGTCTCTTCCCAGATGGATCTGGTTTGGCCACGGATAGGATCTTGGGGTATCGAAAGGAATCCCTGCGCATAACACGCCCGAGGGCGTCTACACACTTTTTATTGCCTTATTGACTGCTCGGTTAATGCTAAAAGCTTATTACTTTTAGTTGTGTTTTTTACTTGTTTTTTTTTTTGACAAAAACGATTTTTTGAAGATTTTTTCTTTATTTTTTGATTTTGATTCGATGTTTATCATAGTCATTCATTTTTTTATCGCAAGTGGTGCGGAGCGCAGCTACGCTTCAGTCGTTTCTGTTTTTAAATATTACCATTGTCCTTTGTTTGTAGAATAGAGACACTCTTGTGGCGAGTCCTGCTGCATGCAATGGCGGGATGGGAGATGTAGCTCAGGAGTTGCACAATCTGCAGCTCATCAAACAGCAGATGATCACGAATGAGTTTGTGAGAGCAACTGGATATAACCAGGACCAAGCTGTGCGCATACTAAATCACTTCAAGTGGGATTATCAGGTAAGGCTTAGAAGTAATTGTTTAAAGTGTTTTTCACTTTTTCGACCCAAATTCGGAAATATAACATTTATGTTTTTTAATGAGCTGCTCCCACCTGATTGGTTGAATCCAAAATAATTGTTGAAGCAAAATTAGTGGTTGAAAGAGCAATTCATTTCGGTTAATGTTTGTTAACATTCGGGAATACATTTAACTGCTCTATCGAAACCAAGATAATACACCATAGTGTTAATTCTGGCAACCAAGAAGTCTGCTGTTTAAGCTGTCGCAAAGTAATCAGTTAGCAATCGCGCTTCAATTTTTATGCGGCTTTATCGATATTGTAGTCGTTTTTTGGGCCGTATACGTTAAAAAAACGGATTGTAACTATTAATTGAAAAAGCTTTTGGAAAACTTTGAAATTCAAAAATTAATTGACTGGCATGATAGGCAGGGGCGAATTTAACCCCCTCAGTGATTCGACTCCCTGCCGACCCAAAGGGTCCCCCCTTTGATACTTTTTAAGAAATCAATTTTTGCCGATCGACCCTTAAATTTTTGCCGAACGACCTTGAGGGGGGATGGGGGGAGCGCGTGCCGAAAAAACGCGATTTTCGGTCAAAATTTTCCAATAAGTGCCTACTAACGCCTTTTTTGGCCTATTTTTTTTCAAAATTTTGGATGTGGCGCAGAAAATTTGGCCAAAACAGGGACTATTTAGTGCTTTAGGAGAGCTCGGAAAATCAATTTTGTCGACCTAAAAAAAAAGTCGCCAAAATTTTCGATTTTTTTTTGAAAATCCGCCTCCCCCTCGAAAAAATTCTGGATCCGCTCCTGATGATAGGCATTTGAGTCGGTCGAAATTCGTTCGTAGAAGAAGTTTATCAGTTTGGTGTTCTCTGAATCACAAACTGGTAATCATTTCAGGCTGCTGTGAGTGACTTCTTTGACGAAGTGAGAGTGATCAAAGAGAACAGCCAAGTAAGTACTCGATATGCCTCAATTTTGAAAGGTTCTTGGAATCTGCGATTTTTTTACAGCAGAGAAATTGGCGCCTTTCCGTATATGATTTCACATATGCTTCTGAATTGGAAAGTTGATAATCAAGTCGTGCATTGTGCAAATAGTTAACAGAATTTTTTCATTGTTTCTCGGTCAGAATTATTCGACATATGACAGAAAGTGTGCCTAGTCTCGGCGTTTAAAAAGTGATCGTTTACTGAAGCTTTTTGGATTTTGTTACTTACGCGCGGCTGAACCTGGGCTGAATATACCTGTTTCTTTTAACACAACTTCATTATCGGAAAACCTAAGTCGAGGTGTTTTTTTTTTGTAGTTCTTATCATCAGGTTTCTCGAGCAGACGTGAAATTAGGAAAAAAAAATTTACAATGGACGTTTTTTGCCTTATCCTGCTTTCTTAAAATAGAGTAACGGTTGTGAGTTTCTTTCAGTATTGATTTTTTTCAGCAGCAGCAGACGAGTGTGGCCTTCCCTCCCCACAACACCCCACTCACTCCGCCCGCATTCCCCTCAGAGATGACGCTCTCTTTCAACCACCTTCTACAAGGTAACAACCAATCACTGAAAAATACCCTAAATAAGAATGGTTCGTTGCTGTGCAAATACCACAGATGTTCCAATCACAGTAGTGAAGTTTTGAAGGTAGTGAATCCTCTTAAACAAAAAAAATCATCAAGACTTATATAAAATTTCCGAAGTTAAACCGCGAAAAATCAAATTTTAGCGTAAACAATTTTTTACGATTTTTTTACTGAAAAAAAAAACAAACAAAAAAATCATCAAGACCTTAATGTTTTTTTTTTCAGAAAAAAATTCGTAAAATGTGTTAACGCTAAAATTAGATTTTTTGCGGTTTGATTTTGGAATTTTTTAAAATTCAGTGCGTTTCTATTGTAAGGAAGGCAAACTCCTCTACCGAATAACGAAAATGTAAAGGTCATGAAAAACGTGATCGACTTCTAGTTTCGCTAGCGGATTCAAATTTTCAGATTTCTCAGCGGAATAAAAATTTTACCCAATGATCTAGTTTTCTCCGATTTTTATCAAGAATGTTTATTAATGATCCGGTTTTTATCAAGAATGTAAATGATTACTTTTTCTTGAAATACAATGAATTTTAATGCCATATGATGTTTTCTTTGAATTTCAAAAGTTTTTTTTTGAAATATGTCAGTTTTTAATTGTTTCCTTGCGTTCATGACTCTTTTCCAACTCCCTGTTGGTAATGTTTGTTCGAATTTTAACCGCTCTTATGGATAGGAGGCGGAAGGGATTCATGTGCTGTTATCTATAATTTTAATTTTTCTATTGATTGATGTTCATTCGTTAAACAAACCGTAGAAATATTGACAATTACGTCGTAATTACTTGCTGTGTTGCTCATTCATAAAGGCAAGTTACGGATGGTTGCTTCCTTGTTCCGACCATTTGAAAAATGTGAAACTTTGTTTTCCGGTGTGTTTTAGTTTTTTGTTCCGACCATTGAAAATGAGGAGGACTTTCATATTTGGAAGTGCTATAAATTTTTGATTTTTTGTCGTTTTTCGAGCTAATAAAGCGAGCGAGCAATATTATTTTAATTGTTAAAGCTTACAAAAGCTTTATTTCAAACAAAAAAAGTTTTACTTTGCGTTTTTTAGCGCGTTTTTGGAATCAAAAATTTCACAAATCCAAAGAGCTGCAATTTTTTTTTCTAGTAATTTTTCTACAATTTTTCTTTGCAGTTCGCTTATTTAACTACGACTGTCTAATGCGCCTATTCCTCTGGTTTTTTTTCAGCTCCTTTTATCACAACACGCCGAAAAAAAACTACGTTTTTTTGAAGATTGTGGTCGGAACATTCTGGGATCCTTGTTTTTTTTCAACGCAAAGTCAGGTATCACAAATAATCATCTGAATGACTTCAGATATATACCATATTAAAATTTTTGAGACTTAGTCCGATTTTGAGCGAGTAAAGCGATCCAGTAACGTGCGTTATATATAAATATTGTCCATTTAGGATAAAAAAAATTGATGGTACCAAAAAAACACTGTTGGAAGCTTCAATAAGCGCTTTCTCTGCCATAAAAAATTTCATACAAACTTAAATTTTTTAGTGCTTTGAATTTTTTTGAAGACAATTGTACTCTTTTTTGCCTAATTTCACTAACTTTCCACGCGTTTGTATAATTCTAAAATCGGAATAATTAGAAGAAACGACTAGATCCACACCGGCAACTGGTGTTACATAGTGTTCTATTGGTGAGAATAGCCGGTCAATTGTTCGTATCAATATAAATAATAATAAGGTTTCTACAATTCGCAGAGGATCTATGAAAGGCTTATCAAGCCTGTCTTAGTATATTCCGTTGCTATTATTTCCCCACGTTCCAGACAGTTCTTTTTTTCTGAGCGAAGCTTTTTTTTGCGACTCAATGCCGTTTTTTTGCGTGTAGAATTTCCACGTGGTACCACTATCGCAATCCCAATCGGCCAGGATGTAGTCTTGAAACTAAAGGTCAAGTGAGGGCATCATCCTATCGTTTTTATGCCAGGAATTCGAAAACACGATGTGACAATCTCCAAGTGAACGATCTCCTTACTACTGCTAAGTATATGATCATGAAAATTAATCTATTTCAGACTCGACAAACAACAATATACAAATGGGCGGACCATTCTCAGCTCACAGCCAACAACAGCAACAACACAGCCAAATGCCATTTCCTATCACAGATCAGCTAAACGTATCATCATCTTCATCAAATAACTCACAAACAAACAATCACTTCAACTGCAACAATAGTTTCAATAATAGTTACGAGTTCCATGCATCTAATTTCTCGCCGCTAGGGGGCGCTTCCAGTCCTGTGCAATACCAGAGAACAGCGTCGAGTTCGTCTTTTCAAAGTCAAATTCCGTTTCCCATGGAGACGGGGTCGGGTCTGAATAGTTCAGCATGTAGTACTCCGAGCAGCACAGGTAAATAAATGAACGTGGTCATCCTCGTCTTCTTTTTTTTGAAATTTAACTTTGAAATTGGTTTTTTTAACGACATGAGCTATGAATATATAGAGACTTGCTCAGAATTTTTTATGCGAAGGAGGTTTAAAAGTTTTGCTTAACCTCTAGGTTAGTTAAATTTTCCACATTCAGTTTTGCGAGGTAACAGGAGTGTGTGAGCAATTGGTTTTATGTAATGGCGACAGTTCTTCAAACGCGTCAATTTGGAAAAAAAACAGATTCGGTAATAGGCAGTTCAATTGGGTCGAGTATGCTTAATTTACTACTACTATCGTTATTCCTAAGTAGTAGGCTTTCAAATCCTCTCATCACACCATGAAAAATAAAAGACCCAATTTGAAAAACGTTTCTTAAAACTGTTTTTTTTTATTGTGACAGCAGCTTTCCGTGCAACTTGCGCAGCAACACAGTATCCTTGTCGCATAGGTTTTTGCTAAAATGATTCATTTTTCCATGCTTATTGCTCGTATTGGTCTTTTTTCAAATATTAGCGCTTGGAGTTACTTCCAAACGAGCTCTTAAAATTTGTGTGAATAACTCTCCGAACCTACAGAGACATAGCCACACTACTAAATAATATTCTTTCAAAAGCAACCTAAATAAAAGTGGAAATGATTACGTTTTCATTTTCACAAGACGATGCAAAATTGACGTTCAGACGGGAATCCTAAAATTTATATTGTGCCAGAAATTGAACAGTTTTTCAGCGTTCAGAAAATGTAAAATAGTACAGTTTGAAATCGGCGATAGACATCGAAAAGAATATTTTAACCAAATTTGATTTAAAACCAGGGATTTCACGAGCTGCTTTGTTATTGTGCGTATTGGTATCTTGTTAAATGACCAGAGTTAAGTTCTGCACTTTAAGACAATTAAAATATGTATCGATGTTTTTAATTGACTTAAGAAGGTAATTTTTGGTTATTAGAAAATCGGTATTTGCTGTTTTGTAATCATATGAACTCAAAGTTATTATGAATCATAAATAACTAAGAGTTCATTTCTTGAGCTTTTCTCTAATATGTATTTTTTTCAAATATAAAGAAGTCATAATGAAGAGCAAAAGCAGGTTTGATTTTTGAAATTTGATTAACGAAATTATAAAGTTGGAAGTTGTGTTAAGGAGAGGGAATCGCTTGCCACAATTCAATTTGGATGATTTTATTTAATAGAACGAAATATATTGGAGGCTACATTTCATTTTGCCCCAAGTCAACTTGTCCCAGCCCAACTTGTCTGATTCCAGTCCGATTTGTCTTGTCCGATTTGTCTTGTCCGATTTGTCCGATGCCCAACTTGTCCGATTCCAGATGACAACTTGTCCAATGTCATCTTGTCCCATATAATAAAAAATGAAACTTGCCCCAGATTCTTTGATATCCTCGTAGAACATATTGTCGGCATAAAGATGAAAGACTTTTTTGTGAACAATTAAGCTTGAAACAAAATGCGGAATCATTTAAACATGTGCTGAATCAAAATGAGTTCAAAGCATGCATGAAAAAAATGAAAGCCGCAAAATTTCAATGCAATTTCATGTCGAGTAAAATATTTCAAAAGATTGATTGCTGATTTTGTAAGCTTCTATAGCATAGTTAATAGTGCACAACACTCTTAATCAAGAAGTCGAGAGTTCAAAGCTTGAAAAAGTCAAAAAATTTTAGCATGAAATCGATGAAATGGAAAACCGCAGGTACTGCCTCGCCCCTTAAACCCCCCTATACTGGGTAACCCAGAATAGGGGGCGGGGTGAGGGAAAGAGAAAAATTATTGCAGTTTTGGCCTTTATCATCTCTCAAAATTTGGACCGTGTACGATGGCTATAAGTTAAAAAAAGTTGTGATTTTTTAAAAATCAATTAAAAATGCAAGAAAATGCCGACAATTGAGTGGAAATTATGCCGACAATTTAAAAATTACGAAAGAGTTAAATGAGCTAGTGTATATAAATAGTCAACAACATGGTCTTTGTTGAAAATACTAGAATTGTTTTGGATTTTTTCATGAAAGTCCCGATATTTCTTCCGCCCTTGATTCTGTGTTCCCCCCATAGCCTTCAAAATGTTGAACTTCTGGTTTGCTGAGTCCATTTGAATCTTATTCAGGAAAGTGTAGAGGCTTGGGTGGCTCCCTTGAAATAATGCTGTCACTCCAAGATGCCAACCTTCAACGGCGTTTGTCGTTCGTATCAAGCCTTCCGCTGCTTCTTGGGAATGGTTCCAGAGACTCATAGGGAATAACGGTTGCCTGCTGTTTCGCCCTATTGTTTCGCCCTTTATATAACTTCTCTGAAAGTATGAGGCAAGTTCGTCAATTTTATCTGCTTTTTTTTGTGAAATCGTGTCCGTCAATAATTAGCGTTCGTTTGTTTCGTTGAGATATTCCCCACGTAAGTTGACTCATAGTATTTATATTGAAGTATTTATCTGGATGTTTAAGAACGAAATGGTAAACATTGAAGCAAAATGAAAGAATAGCCGTGTTTCATTTTGTTTCAAAGGCGCTAATTGTGGATTATTCTCGAAGTTTGGCGTGTAATTACCAAAAATTATGGTTTTTTAGGGTCAGCGATTAGAGTCTTTTGTTATCTCGAAACGAGTCCAGTGTACATTAGCACTTGCTGGTCCTCAATTTGAACATCAATGAAATAAGTAAAAGTGTTAAGTATGGGATAAAACGGCATAGGACAAAATGTCATATGGGGCAAGTTAAATGAGCTAGTGCATTTAAATAGTCAACAACATTGCCTTTGTTGAAAATACTAGAATTGTTTTGGATTTTTTCATGAAAGTCCCGATATTTCTTCCGCCCTTGATTCTGTGTTCCCCCCATAGCCTTCAAAATGTTGAACTTCTGGTTTGCTGAGTCCATTTGAATCTTATTCAAGAAAGTGTAGAGGCTTGGGTGGCTCCCTTGAAATAATGCTGTCACTCCAAGATGCCAACCTTCAACGGCGTTTGTCGTTCGTATCAAGCCTTCCGCTGCTTCTTGGGAATGGTTCCAGAGACTCATAGGGAATAACGGTTGCCTGCTGTTTCGCCCTATTGTTTCGCCCTTTATATAACTTCTCTGAAAGTATGAGGCAATTTCGTCAATTTTATCTGCTTCTTTTTGTGAAATCGTGTCCGTCAATAATTAGCGTTCGTTTGTTTCGTTGAGATATTCCCCACGTAAGTTGACTCATAGTATTTATGTTGAAGTATTTATGTGGATGTTTAAGAACGAAATGGTAAACAATGAAGCAAAATGAAAGAATAGCCGTGTTTCATTTTGTTTCAAAGGTGCTAATTGTGGATTATTCTCGAAGTTTGGCGTGTAATTACCAAAAATTATGGTTTTTTAGGGTCAGCTTCGAATATTTTCGATTAGAGTCTTTTGTTATCTCGAAACGAGTCCAGTGTACATTAGCACTTGCTGGTCCTCAATTTGAACATCAATGAAATAAGTAAAAGTGTTAAGTATGGGATAAAACGGCATAGGGAAAAATGTCATATGGGGCAAGTTAAATGAGCTAGTGCATATAAATAGTCAACAACATGGTCTTTGTTGAAAATACTAGAATTGTTTTGGATTTTTTCATGAAAGTCCCGATATTTCTTCCGCCCTTGATTCTGTGTTCCCCCCATAGCCTTCAAAATGTTGAACTTCTGGTTTGCTGAGTCCATTTGAATCTTATTCAAGAAAGTGTAGAGGCTTGGGTGGCTCCCTTGAAATAATGCTGTCACTCCAAGATGCCAACCTTCAACGGCGTTTGTCGTTCGTATCAAGACTTCCGCTGCTTCTTGGGAATGGTTCCAGAGACTCATAGGGAATAACGGTTGCCTGCTGTTTCGCCCTATTGTTTCGCCCTTTATATAACTTCTCTGAAAGTATGAGGCAATTTCGTCAATTTTATCTGACAGGCTTTGCTCAAGATCTAATCTGTCCACCACATGCCCAATCTCCTCAATGACGCTCTCGAACGATTGTTCCACTAAATCAGTTGGAACAAAACTGAGAGCGGGTATTAAACGCAGTGCCAAGCTTAGCTCGCAGTTGTTTTCATAGGCTTTCTTTGAGCCTAGCTCGTTAATTTTGCGTAAAAAGGCGTGGCAGATGTGAAATTAACAGCCTTTGATTGAAGACCCTGGAAACGCACTTGTAAAAGCGTTTACGGCAGCTCGTTCAAAACCTAGAAGGATCCTCGATGGTTGCGCGTTATCAGAGACAGAGGTGATGGCTTTCAGGAATTTTGAGTACGTCTGTTTAGTTTTGTTTGGCAGTAGAGCATAAAGGCATGGTGGGTAAAATCCACCGATTTGAATATGAATGGTATAAAGCTGGTAAAATTGCATTGGGTAAAATTGAATGTACCGTCACAAAGCCAAAGAGAATTGTGAACTCGGAGGGCATGAACATTATCTCAATCACCGAAAATCAAAATTCGCTCTGGATCCATAACTCCACTGTCGAATAAACAGAAATCAGAATATTCCGTCTGAATTATGAAATGCCTGTCTTTAATGATTGGCAAGGACGGGACCAAGTTATTTTTCTGGCGGTTAAGAGTTCTGTTTATTGCTGCACGACTGGGCAAGGATAATTGAACAGCTTTCTCATCAGTTACTTCCTGGAGACAAGTGGCAATTATACTACTATTAACAGGTACAATTTGCAGCCTGGCCTCTTTTTTCAGTTGATGCATGATCTCGTTTGCCTCAATTTTCCCATGTCTAACATCGTGGTTGTGCTCATTTTTTATTTAAGCGAGTTCATCTCCTGCTGTGACGGCGAGCATGCGGCATTTGTGTGAACTGTATCTTGCGCATCTCCAGTGCTCAGTAGTTTTTGTCGTCTGCTTTTTTTGTGAAATCGTGTCCGTCAATAATTAGCGTTCGTTTGTTTCGTTGAGATATTCCCCACGTAAGTTGACTCATAGTATTTATGTTGAAGTATTTATGTGGATGTTTAAGAACGAAATGGTAAAAATGAAGCAAAATGAAAGAATAGCCGTGTTTCATTTTGTTTCAAAGGCGCTAATTGTGGATTATTCTCGAAGTTTGGCGTGTAATTACCAAAAATTATGGTTTTTTAGGGTCAGCTTCGAATATTTTCGATTAGAGTCTTTTGTTATCTCGAAACGAGTCCAGTGTACATTAGCACTTGCTGGTCCTCAATTTGAACATCAATGAAATAAGTAAAAGTGTTAAATATGGGATAAAACGGCATAGGACAAAATGTCATATGGGGCAAGTTAAATGAGCTAGTGCATATAAATAGTCAACAACATGGCCTTTGTTGAAAATACTAGAATTGTTTTGGATTTTTTCATGAAAGTCCCGATATTTCTTCCGCCCTTGATTCTGTGTTCCCCCCATAGCCTTCAAAATGTTGAACTTCTGGTTTGCTGAGTCCATTTGAATCTTATTCAAGAAAGTGTAGAGGCTTGGGTGGCTCCCTTGAAATAATGCTGTCACTCCAAGATGCCAACCTTCAACGGCGTTTGTCGTTCGTGTCAAGCCTTCCGCTGCTTCTTGGGAATGGTTCCAGAGACCCATAGGGAATAACGGTTGCCTGCTGTTTCGCCCAATTGTTTCGCCCTTTATATAACTTCTCTGAAAGTATGAGGCAAGTTCGTCAATTTTATCTGCTTTTTTTGTGAAATCGTGTCCGTCAATAATTAGCGTTCGTTTGTTTCGTTGAGATATTCCCCACGTAAGTTGACTCATAGTATTTATGTTGAAGTATTTTTGTGGATGTTTAAGAACGAAATGGTAAACAATGAAGCAAAATGAAAGAATAGCCGTGTTTCATTTTGTTTCAAAGGCGCTAATTGTGGATTATTCTCGAAGTTTGGCGTGTAATTACCAAAAATTATGGTTTTTTAGGGTCAGCTTCGAATATTTTCGATTAGTCTTTTGTTATCTCGAAACGAGTCCAGTGTGCATTAGCACTTGCTGGTCCTCAATTTGAACATCAATGAAATAAGTTAAAGTGTTAAGTATGGGATAAAACGGCATAGGACAAAATGTCATATGGGGCAAGTTGGCATAGGACAAGTTGCCATGTAGGGCAAGTTAGTATAGGACAAGATGGCATAGGGCAAATTGACTTGGGGCAAATAGTCGTGACACCATATTGGACGTTTGTTATCGCAATTTGAATTATAGTCGTAAAGTAATCCCAAATTCAAATAATTATAATTTTGAGAAAGATAATCATAGATGAAATATCTTTTTACATTTGAGCTCCAGACAACATTATGTTTTAGATGTGTAGAAAATTCATCAAAAATGACTGATTAAGAATTCGAAAGTTGACCGATTGCAACCCCCCCCCCCCCCCCGCCAAGCATAAGTATTCATCATTTTCTTTGAAATTCGGATCAGTATACTCAAGTTAACAAACAAGGTATCTGGTTTTTCTCGAAAATTGATCTGAAAAAAAAAACTAACTTATGCTCGATTCTCTTTGATTTACTCCAAATGGAGAATTAAAGAAAATATTTCTGAAGTGACTGATTTGTGTAGGTAGTTTCGCAGCTTCAAACGGTGGAAGGTCCCCCTTCACTTTTCACGCGCAGCTAGGCAGTCCGGGACCCGCCTTTGGTGGATGTCAACAACAACAACAACTTAGTGCAGTCTCCAATCAGTTCATGACGGGGGGACTTTGGGGAAATCAGATGGACTACAGGTGCGGAGGGGGGATCAAAACATCAGACAGTTTGGAGTCGATGGAGTGAAAATGAAACAGAAAAGATGGAAAAATTTGAAGCAGAAATAACTGAAAAGAGTTACATGAAACTGAAAAGGAGAGAAATAACGTTGCTTTAAAAGACAGGAAGTACGACGGATCAAAAAAGTATGAAAACCCAACCGAGCTGATTTGCCTCGTTCTTGTCCCTCAGAGAAAACTGACGCTAACTTGTCAAAGAGTAATTTCGTAGATGAGATGTCATAGAAAAGTGAAGACAACTGAATATTGATTAAAGTTTAAAACTTGAGACCAAAAATATAAGACATGTTGAAACTGAAACCATAAAATAGATTTAGTATTAAACTCGTTATTAAACTAGTTATTGAGCTCTGGATCTAGAAACAAACTGAAGTTAACTTTTGGTGCTTAGCAACTTAATAAATGATTTAATATTAACGACTACTTGTGTGATAATTATTTAAAATGTGAGCTGTTTGATCGAAATACAAAATCTATGCTCAGAAATTTGTATCATAGAACGAAGTTTTGTTCATACTTTGCTGGCCATTGCCAATTTTGTTTCTATGTGCCACTTTGTTTTTGTTGAATTTTTAAGTTAAATTACATTTCGAAAAATTCCACTAAAATGAAACATTACAAGGTTGTTTTGACGTAAAATGAAACCTTGTTATTTGCTTGATATCTTTAAACATTTAACTCAGAAAGCGGTTTTTATGATAATTTGGAGTGTTTGTGAATAATAAGTGGTTGTTTTGACAAAAATGGCATTAGCATGGATTGATGATGAAGCGATGTCAATGTCTTAAATGCTTAAAAATTGAGCGAACAGTTTATGTTGATGTTAAATATAACCTATTTCTTTAACTGTAATCTGAAAGTGTTATTCTTTAAGTTAGAAAGAGAAATTAATTTTTGAAAGCAACTGCTTGTCAGATTCCAATTCCCAGATAACACTCAACTAAGCAAGCAACTAGTGCGAAGTATATTGTATTGTCTGGCCAACAATAAGCTATCGAAAGCTAAGAATCGAAGTTTCTTTTGCTGTTACGTGTTTTGCGGTTGGCTATTTGTTTAAACATTCGTTTTTCGTTATGTTCGCGTACTTCTCGGAAAATTTCAAGGAATCATGAACGCGGCGAATACTGTTTTATAGGTCTTTTTAATTTTTTTTTCAAGAAAAAAGTCTAAAAACTTGTTCACGTTAAAATTTGATTTTTCACGGATTGACTGAGTTCTGTTCATTTCGTTTGTTAAAATGAAAGCACACTCCACTGTCGAAAAGCAAAAGTGTACAAGTCACGAAAAAATTGATCGACTTCTAGGTTCGAAAGTGGATTTTAATTTTCAGATTTTCCTAGAAAGTTTCCCTATATTTTTCTTGAAATTGAAAGAGGTTTAAGGCCATACTTTTTTCTTTGAAACTCGAAGGTTTTATCAAAAAACAAGGCAGTTTTTTGTACTTGAATTAAATAATTACACTCGTGGAACCAAGGGTCTTAATCGGGAACTAGGCTTTTTTCCCGTTAATTGTTTTTTACAAATCTAGAAGAAATTGAATTTTATTTATAACTTTGAGACGCCTTTGTTATTGTCCCAAAGATAATGCGGTTACCTTTGTACCCTTATTTTTGTGGTTGGAGTCACGGCCGGACCTTGTTTTTTCAGTGTGTAGAAAAATAAGTGGCTTTTCGGGAAGAATTAAATTGTCGGACTTTCGTTTGTCTGCTCATGTTTTGTCGGCATAATTGCCACACCGGGGAGCTTTTTTGTGCTGTTATCAATTTTTATCGTAGATGCTAGTATTTTTGATTGGTTTCTGTAGTTTCTAAATTTAATAGCCGATGAATTTATAAATAAGTCGTAAATATTTGCCGAATAAGTCGTTAAATTAAGTCGATTTATGTTTTATCGATTTGTTTATAAATAACTTTGTGTTATTTCGAAGGCAAAAAGTTGTAGTTCTTTTAAAATTCAGATAGTTGAAACTTAATTGCTCAAAACGTTTTAGGTCAGCAATTTGATATGTCTCATTTTCTAATTGCTACATTACAATGCTGCATTTGCCGTGTATCGCAAGTGATGCGAAACTTCGCTTCGCCTCTGTATTAATATTTTTTTCCTGAGGTTGCTTTCGGTTCTGGATTTTAATTGGTTTTATAGTATTTGTTTACTTTATGACGTGTCTGCTCTATGACTTAATTCCTTTTGGTAAGTAACCCAAAAACAAGGCAAAATATAAAATTGAGCTCGATTTTTTTTTTAGACTTAAAGGTTTGCCAGTGCATTAAAAAAACTACGAATATATCAAATTTATGTAAATTGTGTTAGCTCAATTACAAAAAAGGACCATTATAAAAGATTCTCGAAAATCAAAGTACGTTACGGTGATGTAGCTTTTTCTGAATATGTAAGTTGAAAAGAGCAGTCTTTTTTGGTTTCATTGAGGTCATCAGTTTTTTTACAACTATTTTTGGCTATGTTGTTTCAAAATTAACATGACCATTGTAAAGAAAGTGTTAGTTGTATTTGTATTGCTCGCGCTCTACGGGGATATTCACTTACTTTTGTTCTTAGAAATAAAAATGATGAGAAGTGAGGAAATTTTTTCAGTTTTTTCGGATTTGTAGGTTTTTTCTAGTTTTCGTCGGCTCAGTTTCGGTTTGTTTTTGAGCATGTATTCTCTTAAATTTGAACTTGTTTTTGAACTTTAACTCATTGCAGGATCCTTCTCACTTGCTCAAAAGGTAATGCGGTTGCATTTGCACCCAAAGGTCTGCGGTTTGATTCCCGGTCGGACCTTGCTTTTTGCGGTATGTATGAAAAAACTCTCGGTATGTATGAAAAAACTCTATAAAAAATTGAGTTGATGTCGGATTTTTGTTCGTGTGCTGAATTTTGGTCGGTCGTAATTCAAAAGCCCTGAGTTTTTTTGATTAAGTGAATTCTATCTTTTTGATCACTCTGTTATTTCGCCAACTTACATACTCGTATGCGTTTTTTTTTGTATAATGGTTTCAGCAGATATTTAATTGCATTAGTCAGCTCAAAAATTGGCTTGTGTCGTTTGAAAAGTCAAATTTAGATTAATTTGTCGGGAAAGTAATACGTGCTTTTTCAGCATTGGTCATTGAGAGCCACAGTTGAAAAATGCATCCGTCACAAATTTTGAATCTTTTTTTAATCTCCTTGTTTATGAATTCAGGTGTTCATTACAATGGTTTTAGTGACACGTGATTCGTTATTAAATCGGTCTTTTTCACTGGGATATTTGCTTCGGAAAGTTGGAACGATAAAATGAAGAGAAACTATCTGGGTTACAAATTTGGACTTCCTGCCAAGAATTTAAAGGGGCCAAGGCATTGGGCGATCCTGGACTCCCTGGAAGGAGCAATTCAGGAACCCTTCAAGAAGTTTAAAAGATCCTTGAAAACGAGGTCTGGGCACCTGCTAGGTACCTTTCCAGGAAATCAAGGCAATCAGAAATTTTTATAAATAATTTCGTTAATTTTTAGTCGCTGCAGGTCATTTTTAGGCTCAAACAAATATTTTTATTTAACAAAAATGCACGCAAAAATTTAAATATTTTGCTGTTTATTGTAGTCCAGGCATAGTCTTTCACACAAAAGAACCAAAAATCTGAATAACTGTTGTGTGTGGAGCCATTATTATTCTTCGTTTGTTTTTATACGGTTAGATAGGCCACAATTATGACATTAATTATGTAAAAATTTCAAACGCCATTTTTAGGTAGAAGCTATCTAGCCACTTAGAGAAAATATGAGAATAATTTTTCGTTGATGTTCTTTACGGGCAGGCGCGAAAACCTTAACGAATTTGAAAAAAGTAATAGACTGCTGCTGCATTCTTGTTTGAGAATATCTTTCTGTTGATGCTCTTTTCGGCCAGGCGCAAATACCTTAACGGATTTGAAAAAACTAATAGACTGCTGCAATTTAGTATGAGAATATCCATTTGTTGATGTCCTTTTTTGCCAGGCGCGAAAACCTTAACGAATTTGAAAAAAGTAATAGACTGCTGCTGCTTTCTTCCTTTATGAGAGCATCTTTTTGTTGATGCTCTTTTTGGTCAGGCGCGAAAACCTTAAAGAATTTGAAAAAATTAATAGACTGCTGCTGCATTCTTGTTTGAGAATATCTTTCTGTTGATGCTCTTTTCGGCCAGGCGCAAACACCTTAACGGATTTGAAAAAACTAATAGACTGCTGCAATTTAGTATGAGAATATCCATTTGTTGATGTCCTTTTCGGCCAGGCGCGAAAACCTTAACGAATTTGAAAAAAGTAATAGACTGCTGCTGTTTTCTTCCTTTATGAGAGCACCTTTTTGTTGATGCTCTTTTCGGTCAGGCGCACAAACCTTAAAGAATTTGAAAAAACTTATAAACTGCTGCTGCAATTAAGTATGAGAATATCCATTTAATGATCTCCTTTTCGGCCAGGCGCGAAAACTTTAACCAATTTGAAAAAAGTAATAGACTGCTGCTGCTTTCTTCCTTTATGAGAGCATTTTTTTGTTGATGCTCTTTTCGGTCAGGCGCAAAAACTTTAAAGAATTTGAAAAAAAACTTAAAGACTGCTGCTGCAATTTAGTATGAGAATATCCATTTAATGATCTCCTTTTCGGCCAGGCGCGAAAACCTTAACGAATTTGAAAAAAGTAAAAGACTGCTGCAGCAATTTTGTAGAGAATATCTATTTGTTGATGTCCTTTTCGGCCAGGCGCGAAAACCTTAACGAATTTGAAAAAAGTAATAGACTGCTGCTGCTTTCTTCCTTTATGAGAGCATCTTTTTGTTGATGCTCTTTTTGGTCAGGCGCGAAAACCTTAAAGAATTTGAAAAAATTAATAGACTGCTGCTGCATTCTTGTTTGAGAATATCTTTCTGTTGATGCTCTTTTTGGCCAGGCGCAAACACCTTAACGGATTTGAAAAAACTAATAGACTGCTGCAATTTAGTATGAGAATATCCATTTAATGATCTCCTTTTCGGCCAGGCGCGAAAACCTTAACGAATGTGAAAAAGGAATAGACTGCTGCTGCTTTCTTCCTTTATGAGAGCAGCTTTTTGCTGATGCTCTTTTCGGTTTAGGAGCGAAAACCTTGGAGAATTTGAAAAAAACTAATAGACTGCTGCTGCTTTCTTCCTTTATGAGAGCATCTTTTTGTTGATGATCTTTTTGGTCAGGCGCGAAAACCTTAAAGAATTTGAAAAAAACTAATAGACTGCTGCTGCATTCTTGTTTGAGAATATCTTTCTGTTGATGCTCTTTTGGGCCAGGCGCAAACATAATAACGGATTTGAAAAAACTAATAGACTGCTGCTGCAATTTAGTATGAGAACATCTTTTTGTTGATGCTCTTTTCGGTCAGGCGCGAAAACCCTAAAGAATTTGAAAAAAACTAATAGACTGCTGCTGCATTCTTGTTTGAGAATATCTTTCTGTTGATGCTCTTTTCGGCCAGGCGCAAACACCTTAACGGATTTGAAAAAACTAATAGACTGCTGCTGCAATTTAGTATGAGAATATCCATTTAATGATCTCCTTTTCGGCCAGGCGCGAAAACCTTAACGAATGTGAAAAAGGAATAGACTGCTGCTGCTTTCTTCCTTTATGAGAGCAGCTTTTTGCTGATGCTCTTTTCGGTTTAGGAGCGAAAACCTTGGAGAATTTGAAAAAAACTAATAGACTGCTGCTGCATTCTTGTTTGAGAATATCTTTCTGTTGATGCTCTTTTCGGCCAGGCGCAAACACCTTAACGGATTTGAAAAAACTAATAGACTGCTGCTGCTTTCTTCCTTTTTGAGAGTATCTTTTTGTTGATGCTCTTCGCGGTCAGGCGCAAAAACCCTAAAGAATTGTAAAAAACTAATAAACTGCTGTACATTCTTGAATGAGAATATCTTTCTGTTGATGCTCTTTTCGGCCAGGCGCAAACACCTTAACGGATTTGAAAAAACTAATAGACTGCTGCTGCTTTCTTCCTTTATGAGAGTATCTTTTTGTTGATGCTCTTCGCGGTCAGGCGCAAAAACCCTAAAGAATTGTAAAAAACTAAGAAACTGCTGTACATTCTTGTTTGAGAATATCTTTCTGTTGATGCCCTTTTCGGCCAGGCAAAAAAACCTTAACGAATTTGAAAAAAGTATTAGACTGCTGCTGCTTTCTTCCTTTATGAGAGCATCTTTTTGTAGATGCTCTTTTCGGTCAGGCGCGAAATCCTTACAGAATTTGAAAAAAAAACTAATAAACTGCTGCTGCATTCTTGTTTGAGAATATCTTTCTGTTGATGCTCTTTTCGGCCAGGTGCAAAAACCTTAACGGATTTGAAAAAACTAATAGACTGCTGCTGCAATTTTATATGAGAATATCCATTTGTTGATGTCCTTTTTGGCCAGGCGCGAAAACCTTAACGAATTTGAAAAAAGTAATAGACTGCTGCTGCTTTCTTCCTTTATGAGAGTATCTTTTTGTTGATGCTCTTTGCGGTCAGGCGCGAAAACCCCAAAGATTTCGAAAAAAAACTAATAGACTGCTGTGCATTCGTGTTTGAGAATATCTTTCTGTTGATGCTCTTTTCGGCCAGGCGCAAACACCTTAACGGATTTGAAAAAACTAATAGACTGCTGCTGCAATTTAGTATGAGAACATCTTTTTGTTGATGCTCTTTTCGGTCAGGCGCGAAAACCCTAAAGAATTTGAAAAAAACTAATAGACTGCTGCTGCATTCTTGTTTGAGAATATCTTTCTGTTGATGCTCTTTTCGGCCAGGCGCAAACACCTTAACGGATTTGAAAAAACTAATAGACTGCTGCTGCAATTTAGTATGAGAATATCCATTTAATGATCTCCTTTTCGGCCAGGCGCGAAAACCTTAACGAATGTGAAAAAGGAATAGACTGCTGCTGCTTTCTTCCTTTATGAGAGCAGCTTTTTGCTGATGCTCTTTTCGGTTTAGGAGCGAAAACCTTGGAGAATTTGAAAAAAACTAATAGACTGCTGCTGCATTCTTGTTTGAGAATATCTTTCTGTTGATGCTCTTTTCGGCCAGGCGCAAACACCTTAACGGATTTGAAAAAACTAATAGACTGCTGCTGCTTTCTTCCTTTTTGAGAGTATCTTTTTGTTGATGCTCTTCGCGGTCAGGCGCAAAAACCCTAAAGAATTGTAAAAAACTAATAAACTGCTGTACATTCTTGAATGAGAATATCTTTCTGTTGATGCTCTTTTCGGCCAGGCGCAAACACCTTAACGGATTTGAAAAAACTAATAGACTGCTGCTGCTTTCTTCCTTTATGAGAGTATCTTTTTGTTGATGCTCTTCGCGGTCAGGCGCAAAAACCCTAAAGAATTGTAAAAAACTAAGAAACTGCTGTACATTCTTGTTTGAGAATATCTTTCTGTTGATGCCCTTTTCGGCCAGGCAAAAAAACCTTAACGAATTTGAAAAAAGTATTAGACTGCTGCTGCTTTCTTCCTTTATGAGAGCATCTTTTTGTAGATGCTCTTTTCGGTCAGGCGCGAAATCCTTACAGAATTTGAAAAAAAAACTAATAAACTGCTGCTGCATTCTTGTTTGAGAATATCTTTCTGTTGATGCTCTTTTCGGCCAGGTGCAAAAACCTTAACGGATTTGAAAAAACTAATAGACTGCTGCTGCAATTTTATATGAGAATATCCATTTGTTGATGTCCTTTTTGGCCAGGCGCGAAAACCTTAACGAATTTGAAAAAAGTAATAGACTGCTGCTGCTTTCTTCCTTTATGAGAGTATCTTTTTGTTGATGCTCTTTGCGGTCAGGCGCGAAAACCCCAAAGATTTCGAAAAAAAACTAATAGACTGCTGTGCATTCGTGTTTGAGAATATCTTTCTGTTGATGCTCTTTTCGGCCAGGCGCAAACACCTTAACGGATTTGAAAAAACTAATAGACTGCTGCTGCTTTCTTCCTTAATGAGAGTATCTTTTTGTTGATGCTCTTTTCGCTCAGGCGCGAAAACCCTAAAGAAACTGAAAAAAACTAATAAACTGTTGTGCATTCTTGTTTGAGAATATCTTTCTGTTGATGCTCTTTTCGGCCAGGCGCAAACACCATAACGGATTTGAAAAAACTAATAGACTGCTGCTGCAATTTAGTATGAGAATATCCATTTGTTGATGTCCTTTTCGGCCAGGCGCGAAAACTTTAAAGAATTTGAAAAAAAAACTAATAAACTGCTGCTGCATTTTTGTTTGAGAATATCTTTCTGTTGATGCTCTTTTCGGCCAGGTGCAAACACCTTAACGGATTTGAAAAAACTAATAGACTGCTGCTGCAAATTTGTATGAGAATATCCATTTGTTTATGTCCTTTTTGGCCAGGCGCGAAAACCTTAACGAATTTGAAAAAACTAATAGACTGCTGCTGCTTTCTTCCTTTATGAGAGTATCTTTTTGTTGATGCTCTTTGCGGTCAGGCGCGAAAACCCTAAAGAATTGGAAAAAACTAATAAACTGCTGTACATTCTTGTTTGAGAATATCTTTCTGTTGATGCTCTTTTCGGCCAGGCGCAAACACCATAACGGATTGAAAAAACTAATAGACTGCTGCTGCAATTTAGTATGAGAATATCCATTTGTTGATGTCCTTTTCGGCCAGGCGCGAAAACTTTAACGAATTTGAAAAAAGTATTAGACTGCTGCTGCTTTCTTCCTTTATGAGAGCATCTTTTTGTAGATGCTCTTTTCGGTCAGGCGCGAAAACCTTAAAGAATTTGAAAAAAAACTAATAAACTGCTGCTGCATTCTTGTTTGAGAATATCTTTCTGTTGATGCTCTTTTCGGCCAGGTTCAAACACCTTAACGGATTTGAAAAAACTAATAGACTGCTGCTGCAATTTTATATGAGGATATCCATTTGTTGATGTCCTTTTTGGCCAGGCGCGAAAACCTTAACGAATTTGAAAAAAGTAATAGACTGCTGTTGCTTTCTTCCTTTATGAGAGTATCTTTTTGTTGATGCTCTTTGCGGCCAGGCGCGAAAACACCAAAGATTTCGAAAAAAAACTAATAGACTGCTGTGCATTCTTGTTTGAGAATATCTTTCTGTTGATGCTCTTTTCGGCCAGGCGCAAACACCTTAACGGATTTGAAAAAATTAATAGACTGCTGCTGCAATTTTGAATGAGAATATCCATTTGTTAATGTCCTTTTCGGCCAGACGCGAAAACCTTAACGAATTTGAAAAATGTAATAGACTGCTGCTGCTTCCTTCCTTTATGAGAGTATCTTTTTGTTGATGCTCTTTTCGGTCAGGCGCGAAAACCCTAAAGAAACTGAAAAAAACTAATAGACTGTTGTGCATTCTTGTTTGAGAATATTTTTCTGTTGATGCTCTTTTCGGCCACGCGCAAACACCTTAACGGATTTGAAAAAACTAATAGACTGCTGCTGCTTTCTTCCTTAATGAGAGTATCTTTTTGTTGATGCTCTTTTCGCTCAGGCGCGAAAACCCTAAAGAAACTGAAAAAAAACTAATAAACTGTTGTGCATTCTTGTTTGAGAATATCTTTCTGTTGATGCTCTTTTCGGCCAGGCGCAAACACCATAACGGATTTGAAAAAACTAATAGACTGCTGCTGCAATTTAGTATGAGAATATCCATTTGTTGATGTCCTTTTCGGCCAGGCGCGAAAACTTTAAAGAATTTGAAAAAAAACTAATAAACTGCTGCTGCATTCTTGTTTGAGAATATCTTTCTGTTGATGCTCTTTTCGGCCAGGTGCAAACACCTTAACGGATTTGAAAAAACTAATAGACTGCTGCTGCAAATTTGTATGAGAATATCCATTTGTTTATGTCCTTTATGGCCAGGCGCGAAAACCTTAACGAATTTGAAAAAACTAATAGACTGCTGCTGCTTTCTTCCTTTATGAGAGTATCTTTTTGTTGATGCTCTTTGCGGTCAGGCGCGAAAACCCTAAAGAATTGGAAAAAACTAATAAACTGCTGTACATTCTTGTTTGAGAATATCTTTCTGTTGATGCTCTTTTCGGCCAGGCGCAAACACCATAACGGATTGAAAAAACTAATAGACTGCTGCTGCAATTTAGTATGAGAATATCCATTTGTTGATGTCCTTTTCGGCCAGGCGCGAAAACTTTAACGAATTTGAAAAAAGTATTAGACTGCTGCTGCTTTCTTCCTTTATGAGAGCATCTTTTTGTAGATGCTCTTTTCGGTCAGGCGCGAAAACCTTAAAGAATTTGAAAAAAAACTAATAAACTGCTGATGCATTCTTGTTTGAGAATATCTTTCTGTTGATGCTCTTTTCGGCCAGGTTCAAACACCTTAACGGATTTGAAAAAACTAATAGACTGCTGCTGCAATTTTATATGAGAACATCCATTTGTTAATGTCCTTTTCGGCCAGACGCGAAAACCTTAACGAATTTGAAAAATGTAATAGACTGCTGCTGCTTCCTTCCTTTATGAGAGTATCTTTTTGTTGATGCTCTTTTCGGTCAGGCGCGAAAACCCTAAAGAAACTGAAAAAAACTAATAGACTGTTGTGCATTCTTGTTTGAGAATATTTTTCTGTTGATGCTCTTTTCGGCCAGGCGCAAACACCTTAACGGATTTGAAAAAACTAATAGACTGCTGCTGCAACTTTGTATGAGAATATTCAATTGTTAATGTCCTTTTCGGCCAGGCGCGAAAACCTTAAAGAATTTGAAAAAAAACTAATAAACTACTGATGCATTCTTGTTTGAGAATATCTTTTTGTTGATGCTCTTTTTGGGCAGGTTCAAACACCGTAACGGATTTGAAAAAACTAATAGACTGCTGCTGCAATTTTCTATGAGAATATCCATTTGTTGATGTCCTTTTTGGCCAGGCGCGAAAACCTTAACGAATTTGAAAAAGTAATAGACTGCTGTTGCTTTCTTCCTTTATGAGAGTATCTTTTTGTTGATGCTCTTTGCGGCCAGGCGCGAAAACTCCAAAGATTTCGAAAAAAAACTAATAGACTGCTGTGCATTCTTGTTTGAGAATATCTTTCTGTTGATGCTCTTTTCGGCCAGGCGCAAACACCTTAACGGATTTGAAAAAATTAATAGACTGCTGCTGCAATTTTGAATGAGAATATCCATTTGTTAATGCCCTTTTCGGCCAGACGCGAAAACCTTAACGAATTTGAAAAATGTAATAGACTGCTGCTGCTTCCTTCCTTTATGAGAGTATCTTTTTGTTGATGCTCTTTTCGGTCAGGCGCGAAAACTCTAAAGAAACTGAAAAAAACTAATAGACTGTTGTGCATTCTTGTTTGAGAATATTTTTCTGTTGATGCTCTTTTCGGCCAGGCGCAAACACCTTAACGGATTTGAAAAAACTAATAGACTGCTGCTGCAATTTTGTATGAGAATATTCATTTGTTAATGTCCTTTTCGGCCAGGCGCGAAAACCTTAACGAATTTGAAAAAAGTAATAGACTGCTGCTGCTTTCTTCCTTTATGAGAGTATCTTTTTGTTGATGCTCTTTTTGGTCAGGCGCGAAAACCCTAAAGAAACTGAAAAAAACTAATAGACTGTTGTGCATTCTTGTTTGAGAATATCTTTCTGTTGATGCTTTTTTCGGCCAGGCGCAAACACCTTAACGGATTTGAAAAAACTAATAGACTGCTGCTGCAATTTTGTATGAGAAAATCCATTAATTGAAGTCCTTTTCGGCCAGGCGCGAAAAGCTTAACGAATTTGAAAAAAGTAATAGACTGCTGCTGTTTTCTTCCTTTATGAGAGCATCTTTTTGTTGATGCTCTTTTCGGTCAGGCGCGAAAACCTTAACGGATTTGAAAAAAATTAATAGACTGCTGCTGCAATTTTGTATGAGAATATCCATTTGTTGATTTCCTTTTCGGCCATGCGCGAAATTCTTAACGAATTCGAAAAAGTAATAGACTGCTGCTGCTTTCTTCCTTTATGAGAGTATCTTTTTGTGATGCTCTTTGCGGTCAGGCGCGAAAACCCTAAAGAATTCGAAAAAAAAAACTAATAGACCGCTGTGCATTCTTGTTTGAGAATATCTTTCTGTTGATGCTCTTTTCGGCCAGGCGCAAACACCTTAACGGATTTAAAAAAACGAATAGACTGCTGCTGCAATTTTGAATGAGAATATCCATTTGTTGATTTCCTTTTCGGCCAGGCGCGAAAACCTTAACGAATTTGAAAAAAGTAATAGACTGCTGCTGCTTTCTTCCTTTGTGAGAGCATCTTTTTGTTGATGCTCTTTTCCGTCAGGCGCGAAAACCTTAACGGATTTGAAAAAACTAATAGACTGCTGCTGCAATTTTGTATGAGAATATCCATTTGTTGATGTCCTTTTTGGCCAGGCGCGAAAACTTTGACGAATTTGAAAAAAGTAATAGACTGCAGCTGCTTTCTTCCTTTATGAGAGCATCTTTTTGTTGATGCTCTTTTCCGTCAGGCGCGAAAACCTTAACGGATTTGAAAAAACTAATAGACTGCTGCTGCAATTTTGTATGAGAATATCCATTTGTTGATGTCCTTTTCGGCCAGGCGCGAAAACTTTGACGAATTTGAAAAAAGTAATAGACTGCAGCTGCTTTCTTCCTTTATGAGAGTATCTTTTTGTTGATGCTTTTTGCGGTCAGGCGCGAAAACCTTAACGAATCTAAATTCGCGAATTTGAAAGCTAAATCAAAAAACAAACAGTCCTGGAAAAATATACTGCTGCAGTAGTTCCAGTAAAAATGGACAACAAACAAATTCGACTATCTAAAAGTAACTGAATCTACACGATAAAGTGCTTGCAAATTTAGCTTGCGGTCGAGTTTGAGGTCGATGCCATAAGTCTGCAACTTCTGAAATGCATTATTTTCTCCAATTTAGTTTGATTAGATAGATATTAGCATAGAGTTAAGCGCAAAAACTCTGCAAAAACTTGCAAATTAACCAATTTTAGAAGATATGAACATGGATTATCTTCAATTATAATCGATTATGGAAGAAAATTCTACCAAAAATATTTGACTAAAAAGGAATATTTTAACACAGAAAACATCATTTTTATTGGAAAAAAAATGTTGATTTATTAACAAGTTTCATGTATATCGTTAAGATAACAAATATTCAGAATTTTTTTGTGCTGCAATTTAAACAATAATGGTTTTATAATCCTCAAAATATAGGAAAAAATATTGCGAGCAACAGTCATCATTCGTTCGGGTTTAATGACTTTTTTATTATTTCAATTGGTTGTCATGAAAAGTGTTTTGATTGATTGAATTAAATCGACGCTGTTGAAAAATTTGAAAAATTACTGCTAGTTTTATCAAAAAGAATATAACTTTTGCACTACTGTTTTGATTTGTAAAATCATAATTAACCTTTTTCACATTTCAAGTAGATTCACGAATGACGTCATCACTGTTAAAGTGCAATTTTTTACATTGGAAGTTTTTTTATGGAATTTTAAAATTGATTTTAAAGTTTTCTTACGTGTTAAAAACTAGTAAAGTTAGTAAGGCAGCTCGACAGGGCTAGTACTATGAATAAAATAGTTTGAGCAACTGAATTTGTCTGAAAATACTCGTTTTTGGTATAAATTAAAACGGCAAAAAATATGATTCACCCCCACAGCAAAAATCATCTAAGGTAGCTTGGAGAAAACTGTTTATTAAAAAAAAATTGATGCATCAGCCACAGCTGAAAGTTAGCTCAAAATTTGTCAAGTTTTTGGCTTGCTAATTTTCTTGTATCGACATAGAACTGGGTGGTGTCTTGTTTTGTTTTGAGTTAGGTTTGGTATCCTGAGATGGATTGATTGCAAGTTTTCGGCATGTTTTTTTTTTACCACAGAGAAGACTTTTGATACCTCAGTCTTTGTTTTTCGTCTTCAAGATTTTTTTAGTTTTCAGAACGATCTTTACCGATCTTACCAAAACTTCCGAGATGCTTTTTAAAATTTCTCAGAGATTCTTCAAAAATTGAAAAAACGCAGAGAGTGTTTGGTCTGGAAAAGCAACGTCAATTTCCCGCAAAAAGTGCGACGAAATTTTTTTACGGCACAAAAGTCTAATCCCCGATTACAAGACACTTGCTCTGGCAAGTGCATGCAGTAATATCAGCCAATCAAAAAATTTTTTACACTGGAAAGTTTTCTGTTACGGAAGCTTCAAAATGATTTTAGAGTTTTGTTATGTGTTAAAAACTAGAAATTTTAGTAATGCAGCTCGACAGACTAGCATTGTGAATTACAAGGTTTGTGCAACTGAATTTGTCTGAATTTGTTTTTGGTAAAATGGAAACGGCAAAAAAATGTATTCCTTCCCACAGCAAAAATCAGCTAAAAACAACTTGAAAAGGCAGTTTTTTTTGCAAAAAAATATAGAAATTTGTTAGCGTTAGTAGTTAAAAGGCTTGATCAACTAAGTTTGTCTGAAAACAGGGTTTTTGATTGTAAATAAAGAAGAAAATTGTTTTTTTTTTGAAAAAAATTGATGCATCAGCCACGGCTGAAAGTTATCTCAAATTTTCTCAATTTCTTGGCTGGCTTTTTTTCTCGCATTGAAATAGAATCGGGTGATGTCCTGTTTTCATTTGAGTTAGCTTTGGTATGCTGAGATGGATTGGTTGCAAATTTTGGGCTTGTTTTTACCACAGAGAAGACTTTTGATACTTCATTGTTAGTTTTCGTCTTCAAGATTTTCATAATTTTCAGAGCGATCTTTACCAATCTCGCCAAAACTTCAAAAATGCTTTTTAAAATTTCTCAGCGGTTCTTCAAAAAATTAAAAAACGCAGAGACTGTTTGGCCTGGGAAAGCAACGTCAATTTCCCGCAAAAAGTACGAAAAAAACTTTTTACGACAAAAAAGTCTAATTCACGATTACAAGACACTTGCTCTCGCAAGTGCATGCAGTAATATCAGCCAACCAAATTGTTATTTACACTGGAAAATTTTCCGTTACGGAAGCTTCAAATAGATTTTAGAGTTTTATTACGTGTTGAAAACTAGAAGTTTAAGTAATGCAGCTCGACAGGGCTAGCATTGAGAATTACATGGTTTGAGCAATCGAACTTGTCTGAACTTTTTTTGGCAAAATTGAAACGGTAAAAAAATTGTATTCCTTCCCACAGCAAAAATCAGCTAAAAACAACTTGAAAAGGCAGTTTTTTTGCAAAAAAAGATAGAAATTTGTTAGCGTTAGTAGTTAAAAGGCTTGATCAACTAAGTTTGTCTGGAAACAGAGTTTTTGAATGTAAATAAAGAAGAAAATTGCTAATTGTCTAATTGAAAAAAATTGATGCATCAGCCACAGCTAAAGGATAGCTAAAAATTTGTCAAACTTTTGGCTGGCTTTTTTTTTGTAATATCGATATAGAATCGGGTGATGTCCTGTTTTCATTTGAATTAGCTTTGGTATGCTGAGATGGATTGGTTGCAAATTTTGTGCTTGTTTTTACCACAGAGAAGACTTTCGATACCTCAGTCTTAGTTTTCGTCGTCAAGATTTTTTTATATTTTTCAGAACAATCTTTACCGATCGTGCCAAAACTTCCAAGATACTTTTTAAAATTTCTCATAGATGCTTCGAAATTTGAAAAAACGCAGAGACTGTTTGGCCTGGGAAAGCAACGTCAATTTCCCGCAAAAAGTGTGAGGAAAACTTTTGCGGGGAAAAAAGTCTATATCCCGATTACAAGACATTTGCTCTCGCAAGTGCATGCAGTAATATCAGCCAACCAAATTGATATTTACACTTGAAAGTTTTCTGTTACGGAAGCTTCAAATTGATTTTAGAGTTTTGTTACGTGTTAAAAACTAGAAATTTTAGTAATGCAGCTCATCAGGGCTAGCATTGTGAATTACATGGCTTGAACAATTGACCTTGTCTGAATTTTGTTTGGTAAAATTGAAACGGCAAAAAAATGTATTCCTTCCCAGAGCAAAAATCATCTAAAAACAACTTGAAAACGCAGTTTTTTTTTGCAAAAAAAATAGAAATTTGTTAGCGTTATTAGTTAGAAGGCTTCATCAACTAAGTTTGTCTGGAAACAGAGTTTTTGATTGTAAATAAGGAAGAAAATTGTTAATTGTTTAATTGAAAAAAAATTGATGCATCAGTCACAACTGAAGGTTAGCTCAAAACTTCTAAAGTTTTTGGCTGGCCTTTTTTTCTCGTATCGAAATAGAATCGGGTGATGTCCTGTTTTCATTTGAGTTAGATTTGGTATGCTGGGATGGACTGATTGCAATCTTTGGGCTTGTTTTTACCACAGAGAAGACTTTTGATACATTAGTCTTAGTTTTTGTCTTCAAGAATTTTTATAATTTTCAGAACGATTTTTACCGATCCTGCTAAAACTGCCAAAAAATTCAGAGATTCTTCAAAAATTGAAAAAACGCAAAGACTGTTTGGCCTGGGCGAGTAACGTCAATTTCCCGCAAAAAGTGTAATGAAAACTTTTTACGGGAAAAATGTCTATATCCCGATTACAAGACACTTGCTCTCGCAAGTGCATGCAGTAAAATCAGTTAACCAATTTGTTATTTACACTGGAAAGTTTTCGGTTACGGAAGCTTCAAATAGATTTTAGAGTTTTATTACGTGTTGAAAACTAGAAGTTTAAGTAATGCAGCTCGATAGGGCTAGCATTGAGAATTACATGGCTTGAGCAATCGAACTTGTCTGATTTTTTTTTGGCAAAATTGAAACGGTAAAAAAATTGTATTCCTTCCCACAGGAAAAATCAGCTAAAAACAACTTGAAAACGCAGTTTTTTTGCAAAAAAAATATAGAAATCTATAGCGTTAGTAGTTAGAAGGCTTGATCAACTAAGTTTGTCTGGAAACAGGGTTTTTGATTGTAAATAAAGAAGAAAATTGTTTTTTTTTTTGAAAAAAATTGATGCATCAGCCACGGCTGAAAGTTAGCTCAAAATTTCTCAATTTTTTGGCTGGCTTTTTTTCTTGTATTGAAATAGAATCGGGTGATGTCCTGTTTTCATTTGAGTTAGCTTTGGTATGCTGAGATGGATTGGTTGCAAAGTTTGGGCTTGTTTTTACCACAGAGAAGACTTTTGATACTTGATTCTTAGTTTTCGTCTTCAAAATTTTCATAATTTTCAGAGCGATCTTTACCGATCTCGCCAAAACTTCAAAAATGCTTTTTAAAATTTCTCAGCGATTCTTCAAAAATTGAAAAAACGCAGAGACTGTTTGGCCTGGGAAAGCAACGTAAATTTCCCGCAAAAAGTATGAAAAAAACTTTTTAAGACAAAAAAAGTCTAATTCACGATTACAAGACACTTGCTCTCGCAAGTGCATGCAGTAATATCAGCCAACCAAATTGTTATTTACACTGGAAAATTTTCTGTTACGGAAACTATAAATTGATTGTGGAGTTTTGTTATGTGTTAAAAACTAGAAATTTTAGTAACGCAGGTCGACAGCGCTAGAATTGTGAATTACAAGGTTTGAGCAACTGATTTTTTTATGAGTTTTTTTTGGTAAAATTAAAACGGCAAAAGAATTGTATTCCTTCCCACAGTAAAAATCAGCTAGAAACAAATTGAAAACGGCAGTTTTTTTTTGCAAAAAAAGGATAGAAAATTGGTAGCGTTAATAGTTAGGAGGCTTGATCAACTAAGTTTCTCTGGAAACAGAGTTTTTGATTGTAAAAAACGAAGAAAATTCTTCATTTGAAAAACTTGATTGGCGTTTTTTTCTCGTATCGAAATAGAATCGGGTGATGTCCTGTTTTCATTTGAGTTAGATTTGGTATGCTGAGATGGACTGATTGCAATCTTTGGGCTTGTTCTTACCACAGAGAAGACTTTTCATACCTTAGTCTTAGTTTTTGTCTTCAAGATTTTTTATAATTTACAGAACGATCTTTACCGATCCTGCCAAAACTTCCAAAAAATTTTTGAAGTTTCTCAGAGATTCTTCAAAAATTGAAAAAATGCAAAGACTGTTTGGCCTGGGCGAGTAACGTCAATTTCCCGCAAAAATTGTGATGAAAACTTTTTACGGGAAAAATGTCTGTATCCCGATTACAAGAAACTTGCTCTCGCAAGTGCATGCAGTAAAATCAGCTAACCAAATTGTTATTTACACTGGAAAGTTTTCGGTTACAGAAGCTTCAAATAGATTTTAGAGTTTTATTACGTGTTGAAAACTAGAAGTTTAAGTAATGCAGCTCGACAGGGCTAGCATTGAGAATAACATGGTTTGAGCAATCGAACTTGACTGAATTTTTTTGGCAAAATTGAAACGGTAAAAAAATTGTATTCCTTCCCACAGCAAAAATCAGCTAAAAACAACTTGAAAACGCAGTTTTTTTTTGCAAAAAAAGATAGAAATTTATAGCATTAGTAGTTAGAAGGCTTGATCAACTAAGTTTGTCTGGAAACAGAGTTTTTGATTGTAAAAAACGAAGAAAATTTTTTATTTGAAAAACTTGATTGGCGTTTTTTTCTCGTATCGAAATAGAATCGGGTGATGTCCTGTTTTCATTTGATTTTTGAGTTAGATTTGGTATGCTGAGATGGACTGATTGCAATTTTTGGGCTTGTTTTTACCACAGAGAAGAGAAGACTTTTGATACCTTAGTCTTAGTTTTTGTCTTGAAGATTTTCATAATTTTCAGAGCGATCTTTACCGATCTCGCCAAAACTTCAAAAATGCTTTTTAAAATTTCTCAGCGATTCTTCAAAAATTGAAAAAACGCAGAGAGTGTTTGGTCTGGAAAAGCAACGTCAATTTCCCGCAAAAAAGTCTAATCCCCGATTACAAGACACTTGCTCTCGCAAGTGCATGCAGAATATCAGCCAACCAAAAATATTTTTACACTGGAAAGTTTTCTGTTACGGAAGCTTCAAAATGATTTTAGAGTTTTGTTATGTGTTGAAAACTAGAAATTTTAGTAATGCAGCTCGACAGGCTAGCATTGTCAATTACAAGGTTTGAGCAACTGAACTTGTCTGAATTTGTTTTTGGTAAAATTGAAACGGCAAAAAAATGTATTCCTTCCCACAGCAAAAATCAGCTAAAAACAACTTGAAAAGGCATTTTTTTTGCAAAAAAAGATAGAAATTTGTTAGCGTTAGTAGTTAAAAGGCTTGATAAACTAAGTTTGTCTGGAAACAGAGTTTTGATTGTAAATAAAGAAGAAAATTGCTAATTGTTTAATTGAAAAAAATTGATGCATCAGCCACAGCTAAAGGATAGCTAAAAATTTATTAAAATTTTGGCTGGTTTTTTTTTCTCGTATTGATATAGGATTGGGTGATGCCCATTTTCATTTGAATTAGCTTTGGTATGCTGAGATGGATTGGTTGCAAGTTTTGTGCTTGTTTTTACCACAGAGAAGACTTTCGATACCTCAGTCTTAGTTTTCGTCGTCAAAATTTTTTTTTTTTCAGAACAATCTTTACCAATCGTGCCAAAACTTCCAAGATACTTTTTAAAATTTCTCATAGATGCTGCGAAACTTGAAAAAACGCAGAGACTGTTTGGCCTGGGAAAGCAACGTCAATTTCCCGCAAAAAGTGTGAGGAAAACTTTTGCGGGGAAAAAAGTTTGACTCCCGATTACAACACATTTGCTCTCGCAAGTGCATGCAGTAATATCAGCCAGCCAAATTGATATTTACACTTGAAAGTTTTCTGTTACGGAAGCTTCAAATTGATTTTAGAGTTTTGTTACGTGTTAAAAACTAGAAATTTTAGTAATGCAGCTCATCAGGGCTAGCATTGTGAATTACATGGCTTGAGCAATTGATCTTGTTTGACTTTGGTTTGGTAAAATTGAAATGGCAAAAAAATGTATTCCTTCCCAGAGCAAAAATCATCTAAAAACAACTTGAAAACGCATTTTTTTTGGAAAAAAAGATAGAAATTTGTTAGCGTTAGTAATTAGAAGGCTTCATCAACTGAGTTCGTCTGGAAACAGAGTTTTTGATTGTAAATAAAGAAGAATATTGTTAATTGTTTATTTGAAAAAAATTGATGCATCAGTCACAACTGAAGGTTAGCTCAAAACTTCTCAAGTTTTTGGCTGGCTTTTTTTTCTCGTATCGAAATAGAATCGGGTGATGTCCTGTTTTCATTTGAGTTAGATTTGGTATGCTGAGATGGACTGATTGCAATCTTTGGGCTTGTTTTTACCACAGAGAAGACTTTTGATACCTTAGTCTTAGTTTTTGTCTTCAAGATTTTTTATAATTTTCAGAACGATTTTTACCGATCCTGCCAAAACTTCCAAAAAATTTTTGAAGTTTCTCAGAGATTCTTCAAAAATTGAAAAAACGCAAAGACTGTTTGGCCTGGGCGAGTAACGTCAATTTCCCGCAAAAAGTGTGATGAAAACTTTTTACGAGAAAAATGTCTACATCCCGATTACAAGACACTTACTCTCGCAAGTGCATGCAGTAAAATCAGTTAACCAAATTGTTATTCACACTGGAAAATTTTCGGTTACGGAAGCTTCAAATAGATTTTAGAGTTTTATTACGTGTTGAAAACTAGAAGTTTAAGTAATGCAGCTCGACAGGGCTAGCATTGAGAATTACATGGTTTGAGCAATCAAACTTGTCTGAACTTTTTTTGGCAAAATTGAAACGGTAAAAAAATTGTATTCCTTCCCACAGCAAAAATCAGCTAAAAACAACTTAAAAACCCAGTTTTTTTGCAAAAAAAAAGATAGAAATTTATAGCGTTAGTAGTTAGAAAGCTTGATCAACTAAGTTTGCCTGAAAACAGGGTTTTTGATTGTAAATAAAGAAGAAAAGTTTTTTTTTTTTTGAAAAAAATGATGCATCAGCCACGGCTGAAAGTTATCTCAAAATTTCTCGATTTTTTGGCTGGCTTCTTTTTCTCGCATTGAAATAGAATCGGGTGATGTCCTGTTTTCATTTGAGTTAGCTTTGTTATGCTGAGATGGATTGGTTGCAAATTTTGGGCTTGTTTTTACCACAGAGAAGACTTTTGATACTTCATTCTTAGTTTTCGTCTTCAAAATTTTCATAATGTTCAGAGCGATCTTTACCAATCTCGCCAAAACTTCAAAAATGCTTTTTAAAATTTCTCAGCGGTTCTTCAAAAATGAAAAAACGCAGAGACTGTTTGGCCTGGGAAAGCAACGTCAATTTCCCGCAAAAAGTACGAAAAAAACTTTTTACGACAAAAAAGTCTAATTCACGATTACAAGACACTTGCTCTCGCAAGTGCATGCAGTAATATCAGCCAACCAAATTGTTATCTACACTGGAAAATTTTCCGTTACGGAAACTATAAATTGATTGTGGAGTTTTGTTATGAGTTAAAAACTAGAAATATTAGTAACGCAGGGCGACAGCGCTATCATTGTGAATTACAAGGTTTGAGCAACTGAATTTGTCTGAATTTTTTTTGGTAAAATTAAAACGGTAAAAAATTTTTATTCCTTCCCACAAAAAAAATCAGCTAAAAACAAATTGAAAACGGCAGTTTTTTCTTGCAAAAAAAGGATAGAAAATTGGTAGCGTTAGTAGTTAGGAGGCTTGATCAACTAAGTTTCTCTGGAAACAGAGTTTTTGATTGTAAAAAACGAAGAAAATTTTTTATCTAAAAAATTTGATGCATCAGCCACAGCTGAAAGTGGGCTCGAAATTTCGCAATTTTTTGACTGGCTTTTTTTTTCGTATCGAAATGGAACTGGGTGATGTCCTGTTTTCATTTGAGTTAGCTTGGTATGCTGAGATGGATTGGTTGCAAACTTTGGGCTTGTTTTTACCACAGATAATACTTTTGATACCTCAGTCTTAGTTTTCGTCTTCAAAATTTTTATAATTTTCAGAACGATCTTTACCGATCTTGCCAAAACTTCAGAGATCTTTTTAAAATTGAAAAATTGAAAAAACGCAGAAAGTGTTTGGCCTGGGAAAGCAACGTCAATTTCCCGCAAAAAGTGCGACGAAAATTTTTACGGCAAAAAAGACTAATCCCCGATTACAAGACACTTGCTCTCGCAAGTGCATGCATTAATATCAGCCAACCAAATTGTTATTTACACTGGAAAATTTTCTGTTACGGAAACTATAAATTGATTGTGGAGTCTTGTTATGTGTTAAAAACTAGAAATTTTAGTAACGCAGGTCGACAGCGCTAGCATTGTGAAATACAAGGTTTGAGCAACTAAACTTGTTTGAATTTGTTTTTGACAAAATTGAAACGGCAAAAAAAAGTATTCCTTCCCACAGCAAAAATCAGCTAAAAACAACTTGAAAAGGCATTTTCGTTGCAAAAAAAATAGAAATTTGGTAGCTTTAGTAATTAGAAGGCTTGATCAACTAAGTTTGTCTGAAACAGAGTTTTTGATTGTAAATAAAGAAAAAAATTGTTTGTTCGAAAAAAAACAGATGCATCAGCCACAGTTGAAAGTTAGCTCAAAATTTCTCAAATTTTTGGCTGGCTTTTTTTTTCTCGTATCGAAATAGAACTGGGTGATATCCTGTTTTTATTTGAGTTAGCTTGGTATGCTGAGATGGATTGGTTGCAAACTTTGGGCTTGTTTATACCACAGATAATACTTTTGATACCTCAGTCTTAGTTTTCGTCTTCAAAATTTTTATAATTTTCAGAAAGCTCTTTACCGATCTTGCCAAAACTTCAGAGATACTTTTCAAAATTTCTCAGAGATTCTTCAAAAATTGAAAAAACGCAGAGAGTTTTTGGCCTGGGAAAGCAACGTCAATTTCCCGCAAAAAGTACGACGAAAATTTTTACGGCAAAAAAGTCTAATCCCCGATTACAAGACACTTGCTCTCGCAAGTGCATGCAGTTATATCAGCCAACCAAAACTATTTTTACGCTGGAAAGTTTTCTGCTACGGAAGCTTCAAAATGATTTTAGAGTTTTTTTATGTGTTAAAAACTAGAAATTTTAGTAATGCAGCTCGACAGGGCTAGCATTGTGAATTACAAGGTTTGAGCAACTGAACTTGTCTGAATTTGTTTTTGGTAAAATTGAAACGGCAAAAAATGTATTCCTTCCCACAGCAAAAATCAGCTAAAAACAACTTGAAAAGGCAATTTCGTTGCAAAAAGAAGATAGAAATTTGGTAGCGTTAGTAATTAGAAGGCTTGATCAACTAAGTTTGTCTGAAACAGAGTTTTTGATTGTAAATAAAGAAGAAAATTGTTTGTTTGAAAAAAACTGATGCATCAGCCACAGTTGGAAGTTAGCTCAAAATTTCTCTTATTTTTGGCTGGCTTTTTTTTCTCGTATCGAAATAGAACTGGGTGATGTCCTGTTTTCATTTGAGTTAGCTTGGTATGCTGAGATGGATTGGTTGCAAACTTTGGGCTGTTTTTACCACAGATAATACTTTTGATACCTCAGTCTTAGTTTTCGTCTGCAAACTTTTTATAGTTTTCAGAATGATCTTTATCAATCTTGCCAAAACTTCAGAGATACTTTTTAAAATTTCTCAGAGATTCTTCAAAAGTTGAAAAAACGCAACGACTGTTTGGCCTGGGAAAGCAACATCAATTTCTTCTAAAAAGTGTGTCGAAATCTTTTTACGGGAAAAATTTTCTAATTCCCGATTACAAGACACTTGCTCTCGCAAGTGCATGCAGTAATATCAACCAACTAAATAGTTTTTTACACTAGAAACTATGTTGTGGAAATTTCAATTTGATTTTAGATTTTTTTCACGCATTTTTGGGCGCGCAATTCTGCCCTTGAAATATTACAAAGCTCGGGACACTTCGGGTCCGCAGGAGGTCGAATGCCTTAAGTCTGCTGCTGCTGAATATTATAATTTTTTTTACAAATTAACCAATTTTAGGAGATATAAACTTGGATTACCTTTGATTATACTCAATCAATCAATTTTATTGTAAAAAAATGTTGAATTACAATCAATTTTCGTTTTAATCGCTAAGACAAAAACTTTTCAGAATTGTTTTGTGCTGCATTTTAAACGGAGATGGTTTTTTATCCTCAAATTATAGGAAAAAATATCGCAAGCATTAATCATTTTTCGTTCGTATTCAGTGACTGTTCTTTTTATTATTTCATTTGATTGTCATAAAAAGTGTTTTAATTGAATGAATGAAATCGACATTGTTGAAAAGTTTGAAAAAAAGTGCTGCTATTTTTATCAAAAAGAATATGACTTTTGCACTACTGTTATTTGTAAAATTAAAAACAATCTTTTTGACATTTTAAGCAGATTCACGAATGACGTCATTTCTGTCACGGGGCATTTTTTTCTACACTGGAAATTTTGTTAAGGAATATTCAAAGTGGTTTTGAAGTTTTTTAACGGTTTAAAAACTGGAAAAATTAGTAATGCAGCTCGACAGTTTGAACAACTGAATTTATCTGAAAACATTCTTTTTTGGTAAAAATAAAACGGCAAAAAAACTGTATTCACGCCCGCAGCAAAAATCATCTAAAAACAACTTGACAGCGCATTTTTTTCCCAAAAAAAAAATAGAATATTAGTAGCGTTGGTAGTTAGAAGTTTTAATAACTAAATTTGTCTGCAGACAGCGTTTTTGACTGAAAATAAAGAAGGACATTGCTTTTTAAATAAAATTGTTGCATCAGCCACAGCTGAAAGTTAGCTCAAGTTTAGTAAAATTTTCGCCCCGCTAATTTTTCTTGTATCGAAATAGAATTGGGTGATGTCCTGTTTTGTTTTGAGATAGGTTTGGTATCCTGAGATAGATTGGTTGCAAATTTTCGGTATGCTTTCACCACAGAGAAGACTTTTGATAACTCAGTCTTTTTTTGTCTTCAGATGTTTGGAATTTTCAGGACGATCTTTATCGATCTTACCAAAACATCAAGGATATATTTTTAAATTTCTCAGAGATTCTTCAAAAAAAGAAAGAACGCAAAGACTGCTTAGCCTGGGAAAGCAACATCTTTTTTTGTAAAAAGTGTGAGGAAAATTTTTTACTGGAAAAAATCCAATTCCCGATCCCGATTACAAGACACTTGCTCTCGCTAGTGCATGCAGTAATATCAGCCAACCAAACAGTTTCCTTGAAGTAACGCTGGTACCTAGGCGCAGAATTTTTTTTGGAGACTTCATTCAAGCTTTTATACAAAAAATTGCTGTGCTGATTATTTTTGATTCGATTTCCGATCGTTAAAATATCAGAACAGTATCTCTGTTTTTTTTCTGGTTATAGAAAAAACGTTACAAAAACTCTGATTTTGTTATAATCAGCGAAACATAGATTAAACTTCTGATTTTATTCTGATAAAATAAAGCCGAATAAATACAATACTGTAACAGTACCGATTCGGTAATTTTACAGTACTGTGGTTTTTTTTCGTATTTATATCTGATCAGAGATCAATTGCCACTTACTGAAGTCTCACACAGAACTGAAATTTTAGCAGCTCATATCTGGACAAATACTGATGTTTTTTGTGACTTCAACTCGGGTATTGGCACAATATTCGGAAAACGTATATATTTAACTAGAAAATACAGAAACCCCTAATTGAAATTGCTGAAAGTTTTATCAGATAAAAAGATATTAGTAGTTGTCTAACCCCCCCTAAATCCATACTGTATCTGGGTACGTTTTTTTTCATCTTGATTCTTTCAGTTTCATTCTGGTTTCATACTTGTACTTTTAAAATACAGATTTTTAACAGTACATTTAAAATACAGTGGTTTCCTATTAGTACTTTTACAAGGAGTCGAAACAGATTTTCCTTTGTATATTCGCATATGATTCGCGTGAAAAATTAGTAAAAGCTAAGAGCTGCAACAAAGTGATAATTTATAGCAAGAAAAGCGGAAATCCGTGGATTAAATGAGAAAATTTTG
This sequence comes from Symsagittifera roscoffensis, assembly GCF_963678635.1. NCBI lineage: Eukaryota > Metazoa > Xenacoelomorpha > Acoela > Convolutidae > Symsagittifera > Symsagittifera roscoffensis. The sequence continues at coordinate 38,971,536 of NC_087071.1, forward strand.
AGCTCACAAACACCTTTTTAGAAAAAAAAATGTTTTACTACTGAAAAAATGAGCCGATTTCAAAACATGCATTGGTCTTAACTTCAAAATAATCCTACATCAAAACAAAACACAACGGAAAAACTTTCAATATGTCCAAAACTTGCATGACGCATGTGTATGGTACATGATATAGCTTATAAATCTTTACTCACATGTGCAGTTTTTTATACATTGTATGGTGTAAAATTATGAAAAAATGAGGGAATTTTTATGCTGGGGTATGTTTTTTCAACTTAACTTTGAATTTTCAATTGGCCGTTTTTGACAGCTATTTTTTGTATACTCACTGAAACAAATCAATGCCCTGCGGTCAATTTCGAGAAGATAATCCACTTGCGAACAATATTGTGATGTGATGCGATTTATGACCAATTTGTGATAGTTTTGCTTGAAAATTTTTCATTCTTCTATTAAAGTGCGCAAAACGCACGCAGGCAGAAAACTTGTCAGTAAATTCAAATTTATCAAGATAGATACCTTTTATATTGAGTTGGAGAGTGGATTTCCAAAAAAGAAATCAAAATTAATTTATAACGGTTTATATAAACTTTTTTCGAATTCGCTCAGCACATTTTACTTCGGGCATATTAACGGATAGTCAAAACATTCAGTTTTGCCTTGATTCGAGCAGTATGTCAAAAATTGAAAGTATTTTAAAAACTTTGTTCCTATTTCCCAGGAAGAATAAGGCTTATCAGATTCAGTTGTCTTCTATTCGAAGCTGGTCAGAAAAATTTGGACTCAAATTTGACCAATAAATGCCAATAACATTTTTTCCTTAGTATGGAAGTGTATGATAAGCGTTTGTTGTCAAATCGGGTATTGTGCACTTGTTCAATTCGAGCACCAAAAAGCCAAAGTAGCTCAGAACTTTAATGCAACAACAGCTTATAGCAATAATTTGAAACGGTTGAAAAAAACAAAGAAAAATTTTTAAAAAAACACACAAAATTTATTTTTTTTTTCATTTTATTCTGATCAAACCCCCTTTCTCAAAAAAATCAAAGCTAAAACACTTGAACAATCATCTTCTTTAATTTGAAAATAATTAACAAAAAAAATTAGAAATTAACAAATTAAGAAGGTTCAACGCATTTTGATCTTCAAGTAATCTTTTCTTTCCTCCAGCCTTGACCGCCATCCGTCAACACACCTTCTGAGCGTAGCTTTGTTAGCAGGGAAAACCTTTTTTGCAGAGCACCCACACTCAATGGATCGTCTCCACCTTCAGCAACAACGCCTAAAACTTACCAGAATTTATTAAGGAGACGATTTAGGGATGATTGTATGAAAACAGGATTAAATGAACAAACGATTTAATCAAGTAACAATAAACATGTAATTTACATACGGTAATTAAGGTTAGGTATTTTTTGGCTAAGTTTATAACTGAAAATATTTGACGAACTTTTCTCAACCCTTTGAAAACTATCGACGCCATCTACGATTAAGCGATTAAAAATAAATTTAATAATCTCTCCCCCCTTTGGTATCTACTTCTACTTAAAAATATCCACCCTTATAAATAAACACAGTAAATTAGCACCAGAGATTTCTCTTAAGAATTACAATTTGCTGCTTTTTGATTGGTCCAAAGTTCAAAATTTTAATCTACTTAACAAAACAATATCCCCATTTATTGAAAAGGGGGAGGATATAATTGTTAAGTAGGCCCAAAAAATTGCCACATCCGATAATTTTTAGCGGCTAGATTAGGCAAAAGCTATATTAGGCTAGAATTAAAGTTTTAAAATATTCAAAAAATTTGATAAAAAAGTGTACATTTTAGCTGAAATTGTATGTGAATAATTACGACATTCCATTGCTACATTCCAAGTACACGTATATAGTAGCAAATCAATAGAAGAAAAAAGGGACCTCTAGAGTCTTGCTAACGAGCTGCGAGTTTGCCAACAGCGGGTAGGACTAATTACGAAATCTAGAGCCGGTTATCGCCGCGAAGCTGCGATGCGCGTGTACCGCACTGACCGGATACCATGAATCGACAAACGGCTTTGCAGTCTTTAACCGCTTTTTTTTTTCATTTTCATCATGAGACTTAGGGGATTTTGGTTGAAATAATTAATTTTGTTATCAAATTTTTCGCCTTTTTGTAACATTTATTCTCGCCTAATGTAGTTTTAGCTTCATATATACAGCCCCTATATGAACAGCCTTTTAAAACTTGAAACTCTATCCGAACTTTTTCAAATGTTTTGAATAAAAAACGTAGGGCAATGAAACACTGAATTTTGAAAAAAAAAAAATTTAAAGTAAAATTTTTTCTGCTTTTTGTGATATCATAGCACAATAAAGTTTTTTACAAAAAACAAAGATCAAACATTTACAATTGACTGAAAAATTTGTCTATATAGTTGACTTACATTGCAATGAAACTACAAGACAAACCATCGCAATCAATAACAGCATTTTGCTTGGACTCATTTTTTAGTTTTCAGTTTTGTTTGCAGTACGTCGACTGTTTCGCAAAGTGTTTATGATAAAATAAAAATAACTTAAAACCTAATTGAACTCAGAAAAACACGTAGAACAAGTATGTGCTAGTACGTTATTAAAAAGCACTTGAGAGTTTTGACTTTTTTAATAACCAGAAATAAGTAAAAACAACTTTTTTCGTTATAGTTTAGGTTTCAGTGAGTCCAGAGATTCAATTGTATGAACATATCTGCCACTTATATTTTTCAGTTACTCCCTCCCATTAAGTTGCAATGTGGGACTCGTTTTTTGTTGTGAGAGAGTCCTTAAGTGTTACAAGTGTCACATGTTTTTATTCACTAAACTTTGAGTTTTATGTTTTTATACTCTCAAACATAATTTAAAACGGACCGCGAAGCTTTTGAACTAAATAGTCGGTTTTGTTTTCAATGGGGATGGGAGAGGAGAAGGAGGAGGCGCTAAGTGGTCACTTTTATGATGCAAAAAATTTCTGGCAATAGTTGCAGATGAAAATAGCAAACTTTTAAAATTATTTTCATACTTTTATGACAAAAAGAAATTTCAAATCTTGCGAAAAAATCTCAAAACTCACCAAAAAAATCAAAACTGGCAAAATAGGTAAAATTTTCCGAAGTTTCTTTATCGAAAACTGTAGAAAAGGGCGCCCAGAAATTAAACTCAGATTTTAAAAAAAAGTTAATGGTGACTTGAACATGATCGTATTCCTTTTCAAGGATCTGATTTTCGATAGTCTTATATATGTTGTGATGTTTTCACGAACACTTTTTTTGTGAAGTGGTAGCGTGTTTTGAAAAAATTAGCCGGATCTAAATAATCGGGAGTGGCGGGGCCATTTTGGGTTCCGTTTGGTCACTTTTATGATGCATAATTGCCTGGTTAAAAATCCCTGATAATTTTTTATGATTTCCTTTGCTAATTGGTTCACATTTACAGAAAATAAATTGCGCAAAAATGAACTGAGTTGTTTTTTATAAATATTTAGGCAACTGTTTCGTATATTGGCCACCATAATTTTATGAAAAAAAAATGTTGCATGCAGAATAGTTACTGGTTAGCACTTTCTCGCAAGTAAAACATAAAAAATTGGGCCAATCCTTCGATATTGAGCAAAAACTAAAATACTATTGAAAACTCCAGAAGAATTTTTTTCATAGTGCTTAAAACATGACCTTATTTGTTTTCATGGATTTAAATCCTAATAATTTTTATCCGACTTTAGACAAAACTGATGAGCACTAAAGTTGCTTAGAATTTAACCAACCTTTTGACCTTTTGCAAAAGTTAAACCGTTCTATTTTGTACAATTGTTAGGGTTCAAGGCTACGCAAAAACAAAAGAAAAAAACAGTTTTTTTGCTTACTCTTGAACCATATGAATCAACCATTTCTTATGGCATACTTTTGAGTCCTATTTTTGCCAAAAATTTGCACTATAAAATTTCCGGTTAATCTCTAAGCGTTTTTGTCCGCACCATTTTTTGTCGGAAATTTATCCACTTAGAGAAAAAAAAATTGAGAAAATTTCAGTTTTACACGTTTTATCCAAGTTTTTTTAGAACCAGAAATGGAAGAACTTATTCAGTAGAAAATGAAAAGCAGAATTTTTTGTGACAAATCAAAACAGTTGAATCAAATATTTAATCGAATTGCGGCAACTTTTAGTGCCAATTGCAAAAAAATGGCTTCAATAGTTTACATATTGGTGAAATTTTAAAAGATTTTAATTTTTCAACAATTTTGGAGCACCCTTCAGCTAAAACTGAGGAGGTTAAATTAGCAGAAGCAAGAAACTACTGATAACCAAAGAAATACTTTGTTCCAATTCACCGCCTCAAGGTCTGAAATTTTTTTTTCTGTGCTACCTTTAACTTAAAATCAAAATAAATTGGTTTCGAATGGTGCAAGAAAAAGTTTTTCGTTGCTTGTTCACAGTTGTCATCCTGTGTTTTTATCTTCAAACATCTCATATCCTTCGAAATAATATGCAAATGGTGTCAAAATTCTAATATCATAGTAGTCAGTTATGCGCGATGAAAGCCCCAGTTAACAGCGTGTGAATTTTTAGAATGCCATTCCAATTGTGTAACTGTCCTCAACGCCGAGGGATCGCCATTTGGATCTTGTGCCTCTGATGCAAATGTTGGTTGCTCTTAGTATAGCGATTGAAAATCTACATCTCATCCAGCACATGACATGACTATATGGGCGGTCCCATTTTGATGCCAGACCATCTGCTAGTCGTTTGAAGAAAAACGTGAACTCCGGTGCCAAAACACCTGACACATAGAGCATCTCTGAACTCTGTGGCTGACAAATCAAAATTATCTTTCAACAAGTGCAGCGAAGCTAGCCACAAGGAACAGTTGTTGTCGATTATTCTCCAGATTGCTCGTTTCTGATCTGCTGGTAAAACTGCAAGCAATTCATCGAGTTTATCTTTGTCCACAGCATTTTGTTTCTCCTCGTGGTTTTTCTTGCTTCTCTCATCTTTGTTTTGTGTGTAGAGATTGGTCTATATCATCTTGGAGAAGGATCGAACTCACGAGACAGTCGGTTGCTTCACGTGAAGTGGAAAAGGCTAGTTCGGCACATTCTATTGGATTTCGCACACCTAGTCCCACTCTTTTGACAGGAAGCGAATACAAAACACGATCTGAGTGTGTGACACAAGAAGTTCCTAGTAAGCTTGGCAAAAAGTTTTCCTCCAACATCTTCTCGAGAGGAGCAAACAACTGCGACGCATCTTTGACTACTCTCTGGACAAAATTCCATTCGCATTACAGTGATCTTGTTAATCCAACTAAAGCAACTTGAGGTTCTTTTTCTGCCACTTTGGACAACTCGCCAAGACAATCCAACCATTCTTAGACCTTTTTTAAAGTGAAACGAATTTTGCCTTCATCAGAGCCAATAAATCCGCCCAAATATCTTCTACCTTCAACTATTCTGATGCCGAACCTGTCAAACAATTGATGAGCTTTTTCAACAAAGTTCGGGCGAACCACCAAATAACTTTAGCTTGGCTCGGGGTAATAGCCATACTTCGGGCAGTTTTCAGTAAAAGCTGACAACCATTCAACCAATTTTTCTAGTGCGCCAAGAGCTCCCGAATCATCTGCATACCATGTTTGTAAATACTTATCTCGGTCTTTGAGTGATTCAATCAATGGCATCAATGAAACCCCATAGAATAACATCGCTAGTGGATCACCTTGTGTAGTGCCTTCACTACTGAAAAGAAGTTCTGTCGTTCCTGCAAAAATTAGCGGCGCATACCCTCTATATGTGTTGAAAATCGTGAGCACCTTGGCCAAAGTATTCTAGCATTCCATAGAGCCGTTTCCCTGTTCAATGCATTGAATGCATTTGAGGCATCCATCAATAGAAGACCATGTTCGTCCTCTTTGGTGCTATTAAACAACTCCTCCACTGCGTGTACAGCTCTTTCTATTCCTGCTTTCACACCACAAGCTAGTTGTTGTGATCCACAGGTTTCTTCGAGATCTTTTCTGGTCGCTTCGGCCATACGTTTACACATTACTCTTCGCAAACTCTCACCTATGCCAATGGGCCTAACTCCGGAGCACTTGTCCAAAGCGATCAGACGAACTGACATCAATGCTCGTATTTGGTTCCATGGAATAATTTTGTTAGCTATCTTTGTGATCAGCGCTGCCACTTCGTCTCTCAAAGCCGAACTGTGTCCTCCAAATAGAAGAAATGCGTCTTTCCAGTGTTCCGAATCTGTTCCTGAAGGTCCGGCTCCACCGTGCGTTGACCTCGCAAATTTTTCTATATAAGAAGAAGTGATGGTTACTGTTTCTAACTCAGGCAAGCTGTCTACTTGTATTCTTGCTTCTTCTTTTGACTGTTTTGCTACGGGATGCTTTTCTTTCAGATTGTCAATGACTATTTTTCTTGTTTTTGTTGTGGAATCAATAACTTCGTCATTTGGATGGAGCAAACCTCCGCCAGATCTGCTTGTCAGCACACGCATGGCAGACCAAATTTTCCCTTCCATCATCATTCGTCCACTGCGGTGTGCTCGTCTTCAGATCTGTTTTTTTTATAGGTTTCATCGGTTGTTTTTGTGAACATCGTTTGGCTTCTTGTGGTACAGTATTGAACTTACTATTTTCCCAGTCTTCAAGTCGTCTTCCAATCAAAGCTCTCACATCACGTGTGGTTTTTAAAATTAATTGGCTGAATACAAGAAGTTGTTCTGAACATTCGTTTTGGTTCAATCGGCAGACTTCTTTCGTTAAAAAATCAACGTATTTACGGCCAATGTTTCCCCCCGGGACTAAATACAGTTTGCCTTGGAGGTTCACACTCACAGCCCATCTGCTTCCCCATTCAGTTTCTTGAACTTCCTTAGATATGTCGAGAGACCCTCCAAAGGCGTCAAACAAAGAGTTTGTCACGTTTTCTGTAATGGGTACGACAGGATAATGGTTTTGCTCACTGAAGGTCATAACACGAAGCTGTTGTGAATCATCTTGTTCATCGTCACTAACTCTCTGTGACGCAGAAACGGTGTCCTCTTTTGGATTTTCTTCCGAGTGATCACGAAAACCAAAATAAGACGGCGGTCTTATCGCTCTGTCGCTTCTCCTCATCATTTCGTGTCGGGGT